>NC_137652.1:18732117-19209481 GCF_963422515.1 Blennius ocellaris
GTTAGACCGGAAAAATAAACAAACTTTTATAGAGCAACTCTGAAGCTGTGTTTGCGTCAGCAGTGGATATTAACAGCACTTCATACTTGTTCCTTGTGTTACCAAGGTAATGCAAACACCGTGGGGATTCGATAGAGCTACCATCGGTCAAAGCAACGACAGTTTCAGTTAGCGTGATTCTAATGCACAATACAAAAACAGCAACTGCAGCTGGCCTCACAATTTATTAATCACAGGAAAAGCCTTAATTTAACGTATGACTAAAATAATGAATGCATGCTATACAAGATAAATTCACGAAAAAACAGTCATCAGACATGAATAAAGTATTCAGCTGAAAGGCGTTCTGATGATGAGGTTTGTTATTACACAGGCTTCCAGCAGTTTTGCTGTTGACTTTAAGATTTTAAATGACAAGTAGCATCACAAAACTGGTCTTTCAAAGCAATAACCAGAAGCGCAGTTATCAGTGCTTTGGTGATGAGCACATTTACTTCCAAACACAACGTGAGCTTGATATTGCACTGAGATTCGAAAGCAATTTGTGAAAGCTACCAGCGAGGGGATCAACATTTGATTATCCACATTCATCAATCTATCCATTATCCATACCCACTGATCCTGAAGGCTTTGTGTTATGATTGTACGTTGAGAAATGATTGTCAAAGGAGGCGTAGAGAGACTCGTGATGACAGTGTTGCTAATGATTCTCCTACAATATACATCCGCAGTTAATGATCGATAAGGCTAATTATCAGCCGCTTGCTTCTCTGATTATTTTTCTTATAAAAACTGCAAATTAAGGCAGTTGAGCCGCATGAGGCCTGATTTACAATAAGGTCTAAGAATACCCATTCTCGTGCAGATATATGTTTTTAGTTTTCATGTGGTTTTCACAACGAATAATACCATAAGTAACATTATGCAGAAATATTTAAATGAACTATTTTGCATGCATTATTCACGTGACAAACTGACCTGCATGAAACTATTGTTTGGGTAACGTGATTGAAGTGATTGAAGGTGAGCAACCACAACATGTACTGACATGTGATCCAATGGATGGAGGTGGACGTGTTGGTGGAGGAAGTTATCGAGAAAAACACAATGTTCAACAAGAATCTGCATGAAACAGAAGAAATTAAGAAAGGATTGTAAGAGTGATACAATATTGCACAGAAAGTCTTCAAATAAAAGATGTGGAAGTCATCAAATATATCAGAGCTTTACTGCAATATTAAAGATTATTGTTTCTCCAAGTCAAAGCTGTTGTAAGCAGAACAGACTGACAAAAGATGGACAGACATAGAGGGCCAGGGAAGGAAATTCCTCACAGCACAATAACAACAGCATCTCTGCTGAAAGCTGAGCAGGTTTGCGCTCCCTTTTCAGACAAGCACAATAAAATATTAATGCAAACATTTTGAGGTGTTGTAAATGAAATTGCTTGTTATACATTCATTATTAACTGTTCCTATTATTTTTGTGTTATCCAGGAAACATTCACGAAGGAACAAGTGCTATTATAATTATCATTTGTACACGATATGAGCCTGATCAGCTTAGTGCATGCTTGCAAACATGCAGACTAATAGTAGATCAGAACGTATGTGAGAAAATGTGTCAGATCCGTACAGTGAGTCAACATGTACCGACACACACGTTCCTCACCACCTTGCCGCCATTTATTTTCATATTCTTTCTCGGCATTAAGCTGTAGTCTTGCCTCGGTTTGTTGCTTGGTGGGTTCTGCTGCAGTGGTGTGTGTTTATACGTACGTGTCTCCGGCTGACTTATGGTTTCATTAGCTGCGGCAGAGGAGAGCCTTGTAATTGTGGCTGAATTATAGAGAGGCGGGGGTGGACACCACCATGGGAGCTCCCTGGGTTCACACACACACACACGCGCGCGCACACACACACACACACACCAGCTCAACAAGCTACAAAGTGAACACACTCGTCGATCAGCCTACCACCTACTCATTCGCTCACTCTCCAAAGTGGGGTGTTTCCCATACACACTGCACAGGAACAATCTGCTCACTCGCTCTGTCTCCCACACACTCATACACACATACACACACACGCTGATCTAACTTCTTGCGCACACATACACACACACTTCGCCCACATGGGAGAGCCCAGCAGCAAAGAACATGTGGTAGTGGGAACTCAGCAAAACTGCTACAGGGGAATAACTAGGTGCTCTTCTCTTCTGTGCATGTGTGTGTGTGGTGTGTGTGTGCGTGTGTGTGTGTGTGTGTGTGGGTGTGTGTGTGTGTGTCCGTGTTCGTGTGAGGCTCACCGGTGGAATCGCTTTTAGAAAACAAACTTGTTTTCTTTCAAAAGGAAGAAAAGAGGAAAGCGAACACACCAGCAGATGTGTTTGCACGTGCCTGCCTGAGTGTGGGTGTATGTTCCTTTTAATATAGTACACACACACGCACACACACACACACACACACACACACACACACACACACACACACACACACACACACACACACACACACACACACACACACACACACACACACACACACACACACATTGGGGGAGCCTGTGCAGCCTGCCAGTCATTATCATACCGTATTACTCATGTAAATCGTGATATGCCTCCCTGTCACAACTCGCCGGCTGTAAATAGCAGCGGTGACATCAACGAGCGCAGTGATGTCCTCACTGCATGACGTCACGTGTCTCCTAGCATCCCGATCCACAGTATTAGCATTATGTACGTGCATCCAGCTTTCTAATTATAGCAACCGCAGGATTGTGCACAGCTTCCACCTCAAATAGGACTCTGTGTGTGTGTGCTGTATTTCCATCTGTGTAGGAGCTGGCTTTTAGAATTTATCAGGACAAAGGACAATTGTGAAGCGTGTTGTGTATAAACGTGGATAGAAGAATTTTACAAGCACCGTTTATTTATTCAATTTTTGTCTAGTTTTTATATTAGCTCTTGATTGATATAATGATTGCCTTATTTTCTCAATAATTCTCAATCATTAATCTTGGGTTTGCACACAATATCTATAAAAATGTACAAACAATTACAAATGGTGGAATAGTACCTTAGTGCATATGATCAATAATTTGTAAAATGTAACTCTGTAATTGGTTAATGGTCAAAAACTGACTTATGTAATAAAATTGTATTTAATTAATGATTAGTAATTGCTTCTAGCTCACAATGGATGGGGTTCTTGAACTCCAGGCGTGCGTCTGTGTGTGTGTGTGTGTGTGTGTGTGTGTGTGTGTGTGTGTGTGTGTGTGTGTGTGTGTGTGTGTCTTGCTCAAGCCAGTTCAGGCCAGTGCTGAGCTATTGGCCATATCTAATCCCATTCATTGGCTTGATGCATGACACAGAGCTCATACACACTTCACACACTCACACATACACACATTGTGTGTCACACACTTCACACATTTACCCCTTCATCTTCCAACTCTGCAAACACAGAGGCAAATATACTTCTGCTTGAAATATTTCCTCACATTATCATAAATCACGGAATTCAAATTAACTCTTTCAAAACAGTTTTAAGTCATGATTTTCCACCCTCTGTGAGATACACTTGAATAAATCCCGATGACACCTTAATCTATTCCACAACAAGCATTTTCAGGCCAGATGTAGCTCTTGTGCAAGATTAACAGGCAATGTGATAAATATTATTGAACATCCAACTATACATCAGACACTGTCAGTCAGAGGTCGTTGTCCCAACCTTGGATATTCTCTGTTTTCTGTAGAGCTGCTGGGAATTATTAATGCTGCACCCAATCTAGAATAGACTTAAAACAAACCATCATTAGTGGTGGATTAATTATCTGTCAAAACAGATGCAAAACAGTACTCATAATCAGAAACTATTACAATGACAGGTCTGTTCTTGTCGCACCAGTAAGGTAAATGGTGTACAATACAATCTCTTCTCTATATTATGCTATAGTAGATTTGGGTGGTCAAACCCCCCCCCCCCCCCCCCTCACTCTCTCTTTCTGATAGTACAACTGCTGCAGGACGAAGGCTGACTGCTCGCTCTTACATAACCACATGTACAAATTCGCCCAGCAAGAGGAGGGTTAGGGGAATGGGGGAGGCGGAGGAGACAGCTCAGAGAGCAAGCGGCTGAGGGAGAGAGATCGAAAAGGCCCTCGGGGAGAGAGAGAGAGCCAGAGAAACAGAGAGAGAATAGAAGAGAAAAGAGTGTGTAAAGCATCCAAAGTGAATGATGACTTCCATGCTCTATTTAATATAGGTCTACTACTGTTTGACTCAGTGCAAGTGGTCCAAATGGTAGCAGAGTCTATGAAATGTGACATTTCTGTCAATGTCCTCAAGAAATGAGTTATGGAGTCGTATTCATTTGAGGAAATGGAATTTCTTACCTAAATAAAAAGCCTGGTGTGCTACTTTACTCTCAGGCTAATAATGCAAAACAGATGTAACTGCTGCACTGCATCCAAAACATGTTATCAAGTACACTTCACCTTCCACAATTGTTTGCCTTCTTTGGCCTAATTTGATATGATTTTTACCAAGTTTTGTGATGTTTGTCTCATTTAAGCTACCATTAATATGCAGAGAATAAACAGACTTTGGCCCCGCTTACATAAAACGTGAAACATTCTTTGCATTTTGGGGACCATTTCCATGACAATGGTGCTCGGAGTCACTGGAAATGCTACATTCTGAAAACGCTCTGATCCCGTCTCTGTGGAAATGGGGTCAAATGCAACTTTGAACTTTTTTGACATGCTACGACTGTGCATGCACAACAATGGCAACTTCTAGAGTGTCATGACTCCCACTCTAAATTCTCCTGGGACTTGGTCATTTTATAAGTGAGAATCACCTGGAATAGCAATTTAACTTTGTTGTCCATCCATACGAATGTCTGTCTACTCTCCATTGTTAATGCTCATTGCATATTTTTGTCTGGAAACTTCTGTGTAGTTTCTTTTCTCAAAAGCGCCAAGTTGCGGCCTGCATGCAAACTACATTGTTTTCTGCGTTTCTGCTGTTTCTGTGTAAACAGACATTTTTCTCAAAACATTACTGTCCAAATGCAAAACCTTTCTGAAAAGAAAATACAAAAAAGTAGCCAGTTGATCATTGTCATGTAAACAGGGGTTTAATGTGCTCAACCTGACTGGGAGATTTTTCAGTGACCTTGAAAACATTTTAAACTAGTAATGACACAAAATATCTTATTTTAATCACAAGAATGTATATGTAAAGTAGATGAAAGCCTCGTGAATGCAACTGGCAATCTCTTTCCATCCCATAAACTCCCACATCTGACACTATAAAGAGAGTCACTGAAATTCAAGATGATATACAGAGACTGGAAACCTTTGAAGTCACAACATTTCCTCTAGTTTTTGTAGACTAATTGCTCTCCCGTTTAATAGAAACTGTTTAACAAGGCTCCTTCCCACTTAAGCTGTCCCAGAGACCACTGGTGCAGCACTGAGGCTCAACAATGGGAAGCTTCCAGGTGGGTAAATGAGTGCATAGCGGTGTAATTAAGAAAGAAAACCTTGCTTTGATAAGCAAACGTTGCATCACTTCCATCTGTCAGAACGTGTCATCATCCACATTTTACATTGTTATTGCGGTAATTCAACTGACACTGTTACTCAGAGTGACTCGCAGAGAGTACAGAGGTAGAATAGGCTTTGATTACCGTATCATTGGAGATTTCAGAAAACCAAAAGAGAGGGGTGAAGGAGTCACTGCATTTTAATAATGAAATCCTTTCGTTTTTTTCAGGTTTGCTCAGAAAACGGAGCAGAAGGACAATCGGAACACGATGGTCATGGTCACATGCAATTATAGAGCTGACATAGAAACATTGTTTTGAGACATTGCTGAAGATCACTGTTTCCCGTCCTTATTCAAAAACTTCCTCTGTTGTCTAAACACCTCATTAAAAATCTGGCCCAGTAGCAGTACACATGTGTAAAAGAGAAGCAAATGAGGAGCAAAATAACTGATATATATTCCAGACAACCTAAACCTTTCTCTATTTCTACTTTGTACTTAATCAAACGTTTTGTGTGATATAAACCTGCTGTGGTTTCTTACTTGCATTAACACTGGTACTGGAGATTTGTGTTTTAAATCATCATAATTCTTACTGAATATGTGTATATATGGATATATGAATTAATCTATTGCTGAGAACAATTAGCAACAAATTGTTACATGAAGCCATTTATATGAGACCAGTTAGTCTTTCTGATAAGTGGCTAACTCAAACCTGGGAGTGTAAATACAACAAAACAAAGCTGATTAAGTTGTAATGTATGTTTTTAGTGCATTCAATTTCAGTTGAATTCAATTGAACTTTATTTGTATAGCCCTAAACACAACACAGTCAATGATATTGATAAAGTGTTCCTTTATTACTTCAAAACAACTGTTGTGCAAGGTGCTTAGTATTTTGGGGTTCAGTGTCTTGCTCAAGGACATTTCAATATGTGTGCAGGGATAGATGGAGGATCATACTTGCAACCTTGCGATTAAGAAATGACCACACTATCAACTAAGCCACAGTCTGCCTTTGGATCCTAATACAAAATATTGAGGAACGTATATATGTAATGAACACTAGGGTGATCATGACAAAAAAAAAGATCATTAATATATATAAAATGCTGAAATGTACAAAGACATTTTTAATTATTGAGTTTTCTAAAAAAGATATTTGTTTACACTGAAACTATGGTGTGAAACCTGATCCAGATTTGAATCGTCATTGTACACAAATGGGGCAGACATACACGGAAATTTTAAGGTGCGTTCAGCTAGAATTGTGTCAGAAAACATCACATTTTGTTGAATGTAAGCCAACTTGTTCACATTAACTGATAGCACCTTATGTCTCTTCCTAATGGGCAGTCAAACGTATCAGTTCTACCTCAATGCATTGGTGGGACTGTTTTTTTTTTTTTTTTTAATGGGAGTAATTCCATCATCGCTCTCCCCCCAAATGGCAGAAAAACACTGAGAAAGTCTGACAAACATCTGGAGACTCCTGCAGTCGCCACATGAGAACGCTCTCAAAAGAGTTCATAGTCTGTCTCTACTCTATACTTGTTTCAAACTTTCACAAACTTTCCAAACAAACACTTGGGAGCAGACGTGACATCAACTTCAGCCTCTCTGGCCCGGCCCCCCATCGTCTCCTGCTCCACCCCACAGGCTCCATCCACCAGCTGTCAGACAGGCGCCAAGGCCTCAGTGGAGATGGACAGACAGATGGATGGAAAGCAAGAGGAGGGAGGAGACAAGGATTGGATGGATGGAAGGAAGGAAGGAAGGAGGAGAGGGAGAGGTGTGACCCACTTAGGAGAGCCTGGAGTATTTATAGAAGAAAGTGCCCTAATTGGCAAGCCGCTGGGAGAGCGACAGCGCTGCACTGGTACCCTACTCCTTGTCCTTCACCTCCCCAACCTTCCCTTAGTTTATCCTCATACCCCTTCTTCATGTCCTCTTTCACCTGCTACAAGAGTTTCTCTCTCTTTCTGCTTGCGATTTCCTCCTATCCAGTTCTGTATTGACCTTCCCCCTTTTTACCCCACTTTTTTTCTGTCCACAGGCATCATCAATGTCACTTTATCTTCTTTACCACACCTCCACTTTACTCTCGTTTCTTCTCACTTCTCAAAAATATTACTTTATCTATTATGACTAGCCAAAGACTCATTCATGTTTTGACATGGGATACGCATAAAGATCTGCACAAATACGCACTCCTGTCCATACTTTTCATTAAGTCCCTGTTTACACAAGAACAACATTTTTGTTGTGCATTGGGGGTCTATTTACAAGACAACAGTGCTTGAATATGGACATCCTGGAAAATTGAATTGGCAGCATTTTCAAAAGGTTGCATTTTCAGTGGTTCTGAACCCCCAAACCACAACAAAAGTTTTCTGTTTTCACTTGTCACTTGTGGGGCCTCGGCCTTGTAACACACGGCATGTTTGCTTGGAAGGTTTTTTTTCCCCAAAAACTGTAATTTTGTAACTGGCCTTTTACTTGGCTTTTACTTCATCACAGATCTTTTGTGCGAGCGCTTCCATGGTGTGTACATAACAAGGAGATCAAGACCCACATTTTAGAGGGTCTGTTCTGCTTTCTGACTAAATCTGGAATGGAACACAGACATGAGACCTCTCCACAGGCTGTAAACAGAACACATACCTGTCACCGAGCAGCAAATTATTGCTTTGATAAATGAAAAAGTTCCTGTTTTGGCTTTTTTAAGATGTGTTTTAGAAACAATTGTGAGCTCTCAGCAAGTAAATTTATGACCTCAAAAATCACTTGAGGGCATTCAGCTCAGCTTACAGCCTTGTGAAAAATAGGTCCGTGATTTCAAAACTGGTGACTTTGAGGATGCAGAAATTCACCAAAATCAAAGAAAACCATAGTTAGACACTTTTTTAGTGACTAAAGCAGACCTGTGAACATGTCCAATGATTTCAATTGAATTGATTGATTGCAAGTACATGGCACAAGCACAAATGATGATGTAGATTTTAGATAAGGTCATTTGAGTGTGTGTGTGTGTGGGGGGGGGGGTTGTTAAAGATATGCATAAGGAATGTATTTTGCCAATAGAAGCCACATCTGAAATATGAAATAAACCAACTAATTTAATAAGTTGATGAACATCCAAAAATGGAGAAGACTCACGTAGGAAGTACTCGGATGCGTCCGCTTCATAGTCAGCATCCTCAGGGAAGTGATCTATCTGCTTACACATGCCTTTAAAGGAACCTGCGTGAGAGACAAAACAAAAAACAGATATTAAATATTATCGCTTACTACATTGTACAGTTCATTAAACACATGTGGTTAAAGTGACTTTGTGTCTGTATCCACTCAAATGTACGCCCCGTCACTTTGATTGCAGTTGATATTTCAGAAGAAGAGGTAAAAGTGAGCATACCGCATAATGGCAGGAGGCGACAAACAAGAGAGAGAAGTGGATGGGAGGAGTTTAATTTAAATGCCTCAAAAGTGCAGGTGGGGAGGAGGAGGAGGAGGAGGAGGAGGAGGAGGTGAGCGAAGAAAGCGAGCAAAATGCAAATGATAGAGAGGAAGAAAGGAGAGCTGATAGTGCCTCTCATTAAGGAGACTTGTGTGTGTGTGTGTGTGTGTGTGTGTGTGTGTGTGTGTGTGTGTGTGTGTGTGTGTGTGTGTGTGTGTGTGTGTGTGTGTGTGTGTGTGTGTTTTCGCTTGGTTCAGCTCCAGTGGTAATTGTATGCCCTCTCAAACACCGCAATTAAACGGGCCCTTGTTAATTGGCGATTGAAGGACGAAAGACTTGTGCCCGGCTTTCAAATGGGCATCGGTTTTACACACACACACACACACACACACACACACACACACACACACACACACACACACACACACACACACACACACACACACACACACACACACACACACACACACACACACACACACACACACACACACAAGAACACACTGACAGTCAGCCTCTGATTCGTCTTTATCCTGCTTCCTTCCCTTCATGCTAAACATTTTGCATTTTACACCAAAGCTCAACACATAAAAGTGAAAAGGGGGGTGGGGGGGTGATGACAGGCCTCAAACAACAGTCTTTTTCATATTTACATATCTTTAATACAACTCAGCAAACGCTCAGACGAACAAAGTGTTTTTCATCAGGTAGACTTTGATAGATACTTTAAAGACGATATTTCACGAGGAAGCGGCACAGAAACCTTTCAGCAGCCCACAAATAAAAAGGAAATAAAAAGGCTTTCATCATTTCATAATTTCAGTGTGAACGGAGTGCCAAACGTCGTGTTGGAAATTCTGTTGAATTCAAGAGCGGAGTGTGTCAACGCGATGGGATTCGTGTGTAACTGGAGGAATGGCCTCCCCGTTCCCGTGTCCTCTTTGTCTGATTTACTCACTGCGCTTGTTTGTTGTGCAAATGTGAGCGGCACTACAAAGCGAGATGTTTTCAAGATGTGCAGCGTGTTCTAGGGAGGGCTGGCACCGATGAAATAAAGTGTTAATGTGTAAAGACCTTTCAGGTGATGTAATTTGCCCTCCAGCACACGTGAAGGAGGTCTTAGCGCCTTCACCTTGTGTAAACAGGAAGCATAAACTTCTGCAGAAACACTAAGAGCACCTGCAAATGAATTACATTTCTTATCAAGATTAATTACATGTTACACCATGGAGTGGTGGTTTGATTCAGTTGTAGTCTTTGTAGCGTTTACACGTTCTTCCTGTGCTTGCTTTGAGTCACTGATATTCTCTCTCAATCCAATGACATGCAGGCTATAGTATGACCATGTGTCCTAACAGGTTTCAGGGTTGAGTAGTGTCAAAAGGCTGGAGACACTGTGACTCTTGATTGGACTGGTGGATGTCAGGATAATATATGTATAATCTTTAAAAAGAGTGGTACCCAAAGTGCAATTTGGCAATAAACCCCACTCTAAACCTCAAACTCTAAACTTCTGTTCTAAAGGTGTCTGAAGTGTTTGGGAAGTTTTGAGAATCTACAGAAGGCTTTTAAATCTGACCACTAAGGCTCCCACTTTGGTTTGTGGGTGAGTGTCTTGTTATATTTCAAATCAAGGACTGCGGAGCATGTTGGCAGCTTTTCTGACACCTAATTCATACTCCATATGCAAACGATATGAGAAAGCTTTGTGTTGCCGTGATCCAGCCTCCACATTGCCTCTGCGTTGATGCTGCACGCACCTCCAACTACATCTATCTACCCATTCTGAGCAGCACAGAACACAAGAAGACCGTTAGCTTGCTACAATCTGCTTCCTTGCATCTAAAGCATGTGGGTTAGCGATCGATCGTTCTACAGCCTTTGCACTATGGCAGCACGTACAACCTTGATGTAGAACTTCCAAAGACGAAGGGACTGCGCAGACGCTACACACTGTCCTATCCATTCTATAGATGCAGTGGTATTCCTGGAGAACAGCCTTCTAAGACAGTTGACATGACTTGGTTGCTCTGAGAGGCTCACTAGCCAATTGAGGCGATGCATAGATATCATAAAACATTTTTTTCTGAAA
Organism: Blennius ocellaris; assembly: GCF_963422515.1. NCBI lineage: Eukaryota > Metazoa > Chordata > Actinopteri > Blenniiformes > Blenniidae > Blennius > Blennius ocellaris. The sequence goes on from NC_137652.1 coordinate 18,743,226, forward strand.
TATCTAATCTTGTACTTACAGCATCTCTACAGCATTCATAAGGATATACTATACTTTCACTCGCCGAGCTTTCCGATAAAGCTGCAGGAAAACTGTGGTGTGGCTTCAAACAGTGAGATTCATCAGTGACTTGAAGCACGACATGGGGCTGTATCTGGAATCCAAATGTTTCTCAAACCCTGTAAAGCAGGATGAAGATTAATTTATTTTCTAAACTACAAACACTTACTACATAAATACAGAGCCTTCTGTCTGCATGCTGCACTTATGACATCAGTATTTGTGTCCAGACTCTTGATGGTAGACAGGTTTCTCTTGCTATTGCTATCAGAGTCATTCCCGTGTTCGTTCTTTTTCTATATTTCACCTTGGTATTTTGCCAACATTTTAAGCAATGCCCTCTGGCGGATTAATTACCAAACGCTTTTTCCAAAGATGCTTGGAAATATAAAGAAAGTGATGCTTCCTATGTCTGAAGGACACATATTGTTGCATTCATTCATACAAAGAGCATAAATGAGCAGTTAGCCAACAAGTCCAGATTGATGACCAGTAAAGAAGAAGAGATTAGGAGTTAGACGTGGTAGAAGGAGGTGCGCTGTAATGTGAGAGCAAATACTCAAAAGATTGGGTGGGGGTAGGAGGGGCAGGTTGAAGGTGAGGAGGAGGTCACTGGGGAGAGGAGATGGAGCAGACTAATGAATTATTAGAGAGGACACATTCCAGGATGTAGAAGAGGAGCAGTTGAAAGTGTTTTTGTTGGTTAGACTGACCCACAGACAGAGGTTGTGTTTCTTTCAACAATTGACCCAATAAATCGAGTCCTTTTGTCACACACTTTATCTGCATTGTGTTCAAATGAGTTTCTGGAAAGCAGCTGTGTCACAAAGGTTTTTGGCCGGGCTTCGAGAACGGTTTCACGTTTCAGATTATCTTTGGTTGACGAAACAATGAACATAGCTGACATTCTACAAACATGTTTGTGCTTTGTGCACTGGAGCTAGCTGCATCGACCTGTGCAAGGTTATGGTGTCTGAAAGATACAGATCTTGGCCCCATTTGCATGACGACATGGTTTCATTGCTTACTAACGACATCATTTTTGTGTTTCTAACCTTTCTGTCAAAATGACTGTTGTTTTCAAAACGTCGTCATGTTCTGAAATTAAAACATAACACAAATATGTGTTTTCACTTAAAAACATTGTTCGTGTAAACGGGGCCTGAGATTTACACAACATAGCTGAAACCCTGACTCAAAATTGAGTTTCACTCTGAATGGATGAAAGTAATATTGGTGAAAATACTTGAGTTGATCACCTGAATGCCCACAGAATGAAAGATCTCTGATTGGATCTTTGTAAATCAGGTCCACACACAAGAAAAAAAAAAAAAAAAAAAACTGCCATTTATTTTTTTTTCATGCTGAGGGCGGATAATTGACGGATGATGTAAATGCTGTGAAGGTTCTCATTTCTGTACATTAGGATCTAAATGTTCAGATTCCACAGAAACAACAGAAGAGACCAAAGTGAAACCTTTTTAGTAAAATAATCCTTTCTAAGACAGGTGCAGTGACACACATTTGAAGCAGGTTCATTCAGTTGTTGCCCTCTTTTTCAGCTGAAACTGGGTCAATGACTCGGCACATCACAGTAAGTATGTCGTCCATGCTACTCCATATCTATGGGGCAAATAAAAACCAACATCAGCCAATTACCTGGATTGCTGAAAGCACCTTTTCAAACCCAGTTCACCTGTCATATATTTTACTCTGGAGACATTAGCATCTGACTATATTATTAAATTTCTGCCAATGTTTGCATGAACAGCTGCAAAGTTTTACATTTGTGCAAGATTATGAACAGATAAAATGAAATACATATATACATGTACCTACAGTATGATAAAATGTTCAAAATGGTGTCTGCTGTTGTTGCTAGGTGATGTACAAAGTACAAGGTACAGCAAAGACACCGTTCCATCAGTGGCATCGTTCATGCAACATGAATGAAAATAGTTTTATTTTTGTATTTGTGTTCAGTTTACAGTTTAGGATTCATGTTGCGAGTGCTGTTGTCTTTACGTTAGCATCCTGAAATATGTTTGAAGCATCAATTCACGCACTCACTCAGCCGCATCCTCTCTCTCTCCTCTCTCCTTTCACACGCTCCCTCACCCACTCCAGCACATGCCCGCCCACGCTGCACCATGAGCACATGTAATCTAGAATTGTATTTTCCCATCCGTTCCATCTCTACCTCTCTTTCGCTCTCATACATACATGTGGCCGGTGCTTTAAGTGGGCCAGTTGGCACCGGTACGCAGTGCCGGCACTTTAATTTTTTACTGTCTAGCGTACTGGGACTTTTTTCTACCGTATGGCGCGTACCGGAACCTTTCATGATGTCTGAACTGTCAGCCCCTATTTTTTCCACACACTTTAAACTCAGCGGCTTAAACAATGGCGCTAATATATGGATTTTTACGGGAAAACGAACTTCGTGCCATACATGGATGATGCATTTAGGTGCAACACATAACTCTGAACTCCGTGGCTGCCCGTCCAGGCTGACCAATCCTCTCCTCACGATCACAATCAGCAAATACGTTATGACCAGAGATGAAACCCTCAGTGTTTATGTATTATGTATTACTGTCTGTAGCCCATATTGACGTGATATTGACAATTACACACTAAAATCACACAATACCTTATATTACTGTACAAGCAGAACATTTCCTAAAAACTCAAATCAACTTGTTTTCAGCAAATGTCCTGCCCTGTCCAGTCCTACATGACCCCAGGTTCCTCCGTCTCAGTTTTCAAGTGGATTCAGTGCAGCAGTTATTTCACAATCACACTATAAAGTCACACCGAATTGAAATATTGCTGCCAAGGCAGAGTTTTAAAAACTCTTTTATTGTTTTCATCAAATTGCACCACATTTTTGTTCTACATGACCCCAGGTTCCTCAGTGTCAATCTTGAAATGGACTCACTGCTTCTTTTTTTTCCTTCATATTACACGCTTAAATTACACCAAATACATGTAATGCTGTACAGGCTGATAAAAAAAAAGAAAATCCCCAGAGGGACAATAAAAATATATATGAACTTATTCAGGATGGTGTGTAGCAACATCCACTCATTTCTCGTTCTCTTTCTCCCTCTTATTCTTTCCTTTTATTTTTTTGGGGGTGGAATTATTAAAAGTCGGCCAATGTTTAAATAATTACTTACAACATGTATTTGTTTTAGTTTTTTTTTAAATCGCACACTACAATAATAAGTCAGCCGGTGGATCCAAAAAGTGTACAAGGTGCCTTTATTTTACACTGACCACCTGCCGTACAAAATGTCTGCACACGCCACAGAATATTATGTTTTTGTCCATATTTAGAAGAGAGACTGATGGCATGTCACAAAGGAGAGTACCGGCACTTATTTTCCCCCCCACTTAAAGCAGTGATTCCCAACCGGGGGTACACGGACCCCTAGGGGTACGCGAGGGTATTGCAGGGGGTACGCAGAAAGATTATAAATTAGCCTACAGTATCCACACACACACAAAAAAAATTTATACTCTATTATATTGTATTATATCATGAATTTTAGTTAGGCCATACGTTTATTTTCCATGAGTAGCAGTTCGTCCACAGTGATTGTAACACTACAATGCACATAATATGAAAAGACTATAAAGTGGCGCGCTTTAAAAAAAAAAAAAAAAAAAAGGTTCACGTTCTTGCTGCGGGCGCGCACGATTCGCGAAGCTAGCTAACTCTAGCTGCATGCCGACTGTAAACATGGATGCATGGCTAGGCAGGAGTAAACGTCCAGCTACCGCTACTGCTACCGCTACTGCTACCATCGCCTCGGACGCAGGCACAGGGGAGCCCAGTGAAAAAAGGAATTATGAAAGACTTATGAAAGACAAGCAAGCGCAAGTGTCTCATTAAAAGGTATGTTTTTACACTCACAATAATTGTTTTATTTAAATGAGCAGTTGGATAGATAGAAAGACAAAGGGTTAAATATAAATACACATTAAGGCGAATAATCACACACGAGAGAGGGGGTACTTTTCACATGGAAACCAGCTCAAGGGGTACACTGGTCAAAAAAGGTTGGGAACCACTGACTTAAAGCACTGCATGTGGCTCTACCTTGAATACTACACTCCCGTTTGAACTGAGCAAGCTCAGCCGCTCTATCCCGCATCCCGCTTCCATTATTCCCAAGGGGTAGAGAAACGTGCATTTTTTACTTTGAAGCATGATATTCTGTACCATTCAGTGTCGGGTTTACTGGATACGTCCACACCTCTGACGACAATGCAGTGTAGTACTACACAATCACAACTGTTATAATTTAATTAACCTTTTTTGTATTGGGGCCAAAAGTATTTCAGAAAAATTTATAGGCATCGTTAAAGTAAATTTTTATGACCAAACATCTGAACTGGATTGCGTGAGCCTGTGATATGCCCAATAAAGTGCTCCTGTATATTAGTAAGACAAAACTGTGTAAGCAAAAAATGTGTTTAATGCATGCCCTTCACACACTGTGGTGATACACTGTTAAAACACTGTGTGGTTTCTGGTGAAACAGGAAGCTGGGAGCTGTGGTGTCAGTGAAATTAGTTTTTTTTTTTGTTTTTTTTAGAATTATTCAGATAAGCAGGTTTTTTTTTTTTTAATGAGTTGGGGTTTTTTTTCTTTCATAAAGAGTGGAAAGTAAAAACATTATTCTTGCATATATATATATATATATATATATATATAGTCTTTGGCAATGTTGATTGATCAACAACAAAATGCATGGAAGCAATAAGTTAGTCTATTTGTATGCAGTTTTTCACGCTTAATGCAGGAATTTAGGCCACCCTTACAAGTGAAAATGGTTTTTATAATGTTTTTAGTTAAAGCTGTCAACACGTTCATCATCAACAATCATTTTGATTGTTTAAAGAGAATACACCATTTTTCCTGCTTTAATATCCCTGTCTGAATATCTTCTCTATCCTCTTCCTCCTCCCTCACCGAACCGATACAGTCGTCAGTGTCGCTCTTTCAAATTGCCCCTTTTAAATTATACATTGTGCTTAAACATGGAACAGATACTATTATTCTGAGCCTGGCCTGCACTTCAGGGGTCAGGCCGGCTCCGTCGACTCACTTAACGCTCACAGCGAGAGGCGGTCGTCGCGTCTCCGGGCGGATGATTTATACCAATAAGAGGAGACACCATCAACCCCCTCTTCCTCGCTGTACCGGGCCAATCAGGAACTTGCAAATCAAGTGACCTCGTGACCGATGATACGTTAATGTAGTTCCTCGAAACAATAACAGTCGTCTATTATGAAGCATTAACATCTTAACATGCAGAAAAATGCATGTACGGATGTGAAGTGTAACTGGCCTCCTCTGAACCGGCTCTGTGCGGTATGCAAATGCTTGGCAGGGTGTCTTTATTCCCTATGCTAATTATTACTCGGGCTATCTCTATGCTGAAGTGCCATTAAAGTAATCCCTCTGCTGTAAAGGTGGAGGAACAGAGACCTGAAGGTGCCACGCTGCAGTGGCAGTTCACAAATCAGTTCACTGGATTACAAGCGCAATGCACAGAAATGTCTCATCCTCCTCGTGTATTAATGCTAATTCACAAGGTAACACTTTAACCTGTTCTTTCAAATTTCTATAAACATTTCTTTGTGTTTTGCAAGAAATGTATCGGTATAATACCTGAATATATTTTTGTCTTTTTCTGCAAGACTAATCAAACTCCATGCTGCTCACACAACCACAATGACACCATTTTATAAATTTACGGCCAAAACTACAGCGAGAAAAACAATTAAGAATAGCTGAGGTGCAAAATAAGCCTGATTCATATTTTTTTAATGCTCTGTCACACGTAGAGTATGTTGGTTTCAAATGGTACTTTCAATGCAGCAACTACACAACAAAGCAAAGTTTGCAACTTATATGCAAAAAAAAAAGTTTGATCTCTGCTTTCAAACTTTTGATTGTTTTGATCGAGTGAAGGATTGAAAAAAATTATTGGACGGACAGCTTTGAAAGTTCAGCTAAATATTTAAGATCATGTCTTATTTTAGTCAGTTGATCTCAACCCTTTTTCTCTCGACCCTTCAAGGGTCCCAACATTGAATTTCCAAAACATTACACTAAAGCTGGTGAACTCTAAATATGACCGTGATGTTCATGAAGAAGCTGTTAAAGCAAAAGAAAGCAAAGATATACAAAGGATGGGGCCACTGACCAGACGTTTAGACACATCTACATGTTAAATACTACTGCTTTAAATGATTTCAAGGCATTATATCAGCACAGATATTCCTTAATATATCATTTGTGTAGCCATAACTTTATGATTCAGACCAAGTACTTGAGCAACATCGTATTATAGGAGCTATTAAGAGAGCAAATAACTAAGAATATAAAGTTTTATTGTTGTCTGTGCCATAAAAACTGTGTATTTGTATAGTTCTGAGTTTGTATTTGTTGACTCATCTGTACACTGGAAAGCTTGTAAAAGAGACTTACACTTAATATAATGGATACAGTAAATACAACGTTCATAAATTAGCTCAATTTTTCCTTTTTCCCCCAATTTTGGGAATCAAACTTTAATACAGTGAACATGTTTTGCACCACAAGGCAGAGCGAGAGAGATGAATGAGAAAAAAAAGCTCTCACTTCATTAAATGATTTCATTGTGAGCTTTATTTCATTTTAATCTTTGAACCCGGACAGCCCAATTCATTTCCACACAATTTCGGAACACGTTCCACAATGGAGAGACCTATTAAAGATAATTGTAATAAATGTGGAATTAGATTCTCACCCTATTTGCTCTAACTAATTTAGAGTAAGCAATTACTTTCCCTATCAGCAGGCATGCACACATGTGCACACACAACACATAAATGAGTTTGATGTGTGGTTGTGACAGGGAAATATTGCTGCTGGGGTTTGCTCTGGCCCAGCTTTGATATTCTTTCTATCTTTTTTTGGTGTCAAATGCCGAAATACAGCGGTGAGTAGTCCTGTGGTACCATACAGCAGAACAGCAAATGGCTGGTTAATTGCAATTTGGCAGAATGTAGTGGGGGGGCACCAAAAGTGGCCAGGTGGTCAGAGACCAACCAATAACCAGGTGTTCACATTATTATTCCAACTGAGTTCATCACTCAAATCTCTCTCAGAGATGAAACAGTCGAATGAAGGAGAAGTGGATCTGATCTGCTGGGAAGAAGATTTAGCTCAGTGTTTCTACACCTTCAGGCCTGATGAAATGGTTGTGCGTATAAAAGCAGGGGCAAATTTGATGATCTACTAATGGAATGCACTGAAGATCAAGGCTGCCAGATCAAGAAAAATGCTCAGAGGAATGTATGCTATAATGTTATACCGGGTTGAATTTGTTTTAAACATGTTTGAGACATTTTGCTTGTCACCTCGCTACTGTATGAGCAAGGTTCCTTAACATGTGGGTGGGCAGATTTACAGTATGTGATGCACCTGAAGGCATCACTCAAATCTGTCAACTCCAGTGGTTAAAACCGAACGAACATCGCACCTCGGACAAAGACTTTCTCTTTTATTACTGAAACAGTTCAGAGAAATGTATTTCTGACCAGAGCATCCCAAGATCAAGACCTGAAGTGGCCGAGACATTTGACCAGTCCCGAGACCAAGACCGGTCTCCAATACTACAACGCTAGTTTGAAGGAGAAGGTAGGAGATGTTCCTACCATGGAAGTATTGCTAACTCATCATGACAGTTGCCTGCGGGTGGATTTTTGCTCTCTGGAAAGTGAACCAGCTGTAGGCTAAGTCAAGCTATCTGTCTTTTACATAGCGTATTCACTATGTAAAACTAAGTCTTGATTTTAGCAGAAACTTTGGAAATGCATATAGAAATCTGAATATGTCGAGGAATAGGCATCAAAAAGACCTTCAGCTGTTTTTTTTTTTTCTTTTTCCAAACCAATGCACAGTATGGTTGAGATAACTAAAATCCAAGCAAATCTGCATGAGAGAGAACTAAAGTGTTAGGGCAGCAGGTAGTACAGCTGCTGACATTCCTTAATGTGACATCTCCTTTAATTATGCATTCCAGAATCTTTTTTTTTACTCTACTTCTACCGTATACATTTTCACCATTTCCAAGAGCTTAAAAATCCAGATAAACTTTTTTTATTTTTTATTTCTGGGGGTACAGAGCTGCAGAGTGGCTGCAATTCAGCTGTTAAAAGTAGAACGTGTACCGTGTCACAGGCGTGTAGCACTCTCAGAACAAGAGCGTTACAATTTGGTGAGTGCCTACTTGCCTTGAACAAGGGCCACGGATTTTCAGAATGCATTAATCCACCACACTGTTCCAGCCAAAACAGGCGCAGACATTCAAGGATTTCAGGATGTGAAATGAAGAACGAGTGGTAAAAACAGAGCCACAATTAGGAGCTGCGTGCCTCCACCGATACGAAGTGGCAGGATAAAATTCAGCAGCACGTCCTGACAAAATACATGGTATTGGAAACAGAGTTACGCTGCAACATTAATGCACTTTTACATGAAGACAGGACTCCTGATACAGGGGAATGTATTTCTGTTGTGTTTTTTAGTGACTCCGAGCAATGTTGTTGTGTAAACTGATACTCAACACTGAAAGCAAGTTTACATTTTCACTTTTGTTATAGAATTGTATTGAAACCATCAATATTCACTGTATGACAGCCTAACCATGCTCTTTTTCTTACCTTAATCAAATGTAAGGGCATAAACCTAACCAGACTGTACCAGTATGACAACGATGGGCTTTAATAACGTGATGGTTTTGCCACACATTTACATTGCACCTAAAGATGTTGGAATTTAATGTATTTTTTGGTTGGAAACATGCAAGTTTAATGCATATATTTTATTAAAGCACAATACTAACATGTTTAAATGGCTTGTATAGAAAGATTTGATTGTTAATGATCAATCAAACACCATAGAACAAATCTACACATGCTTAATATATTAATTGTATTATTATCACTGTATAATTTAGAGTAACCTTTACATGATTTGCACCTTGTTGGAAGAAACTGTATCTTATATAGTCTCATTAGGAACAGATGTTTAGGAATCGTTTCAGCACTGCCATGTTGTTATCAGTCATTAGAGTGTTAATGTGTTTATGTGAGTTCCTGCTAAAAATGGCTGATGTTGCAGGTTTATTTATTTTTATGTGACATGATAGCAGACTTGTTGTTCGTAATTCGACACCGACCTAGTTGTCTTGGAAATTGCAACTGGAGCCATTGACCATATAGAGGAATCTGTGATGCATACAAAGTGTAATATATTAAATAAATTGGCACTGTGTCACCTTCCAGATAAACACTGAATAAATGCAGAGATTCTCTGACGATCAGTCACATAGTTAAAGTTTGATGCGCAGCAGAGAAAATAACTTAATAATAAACTCCAGAAACAAAAGTCACAGGGAGTCATAATGTATCTCACCGAAATAGTAGCAGCAAGCTGAGACAGTTCTCACAAACATTTCAAACACGGCAAAACAGACACAATCATAAACACCCTCTGTTTTATATGATCTGGAACATGACTGATTTTTCACGTTCAATAATTAAACCGCTAGAATGGATATTGTGTGATATTTTGTGGATCTGTCAGACATTGAGATACTAACAGGATTGAGCATTGCATTAGGAGATCCACACCTCTCAAGTTTGCACCTTTTTATGCGTGTAGATCTTTAGTAGATCTTAGTGACATCAGCTCAGACGAACCTCGTACAAATAGCAGTGGAATTAAGATCAAATAACAGTTTTGTTAAATGCAGATGAAACATATGTAAGAACAATGTGTCTTCCTCAGATGTACAGATTTCAGGTGATTCTATAATCTTAAAAAGTCCTGACACTCAGAGTTCAGGAAATTGTTGAAAAAAAAGGTGTAAAAGAATCCAAACCCTCATTTACTGTGATGAAACACATGAACCGCTGGCGTGCTTTTGCCGACGGCACTCAGAAAAGGGTCAAACAATGAGACCAAGTTAATAAACAATTCATGCTTTAATTGGGGAGTAACATCAACCACCTGCAAACAACCGCACTGTCCCCCTTTTTAGAAATCCCTCAGCGGTCCCTCTGGTCCCTTTACTGCTCTATCCTAGTTTTGTTTAGTGAAACTTTCTCTTGTGTTTTGCTCTCCGTCCCACATTATCAATTCTTCTGCCACCAATGGAAGCGATGAACAGAAAAGTAATGAAATAAAGTGGCAAGGAGAAAGAAAGGGAGAAGATGTGGGGGACAGGAGGAGTGTCAGGAATGGACGAGATTTGAGAAACTCATGAAGCTTGACAATATTTCTGCAAAGTTGATTGATGAATGAGGAAACATATGTTCAAATTTCTGAGCTACATGACTTCATTCTGCAGTTGTCTCAACGTTTTATGGTCGTATTGTGTTTTTGCAGAGGTTGAAAGTCACAAAATACAAATATTATATTTGAGTAGATTTTTCAGATGCTGAACTTTATACTTTTGCTCCTGACATCTGAACACAAATCTGTACTTTCCCCTCCTTCCCTTATGGTTTGTTACTCTTAAGGGATGATTGACGTATGAGACAACATGCGAAGGAAGACGGGAAGATGTTGATTGTCCCATGACGTTGTCAAGTTAAAAAAAAAAAAAAAAACTTGTCCTTTTACACATTAAAGGTGCCCGGAGTCAATAAAAACACAGCTTTTGGAAACACTCCGACTCCGTTTATGTGTAAACTGGACATCTGCACCACAGTCGTAGTAAATTGGGCTCATGCGCATGAATGTGGATAATAATAACAACGGCAGCCTCCAGAGTGTCATGACTCCCATTCCATCTTCTCCAGGGACCTGGTATTTTTATAATTGAGAGTCATCGTATTAACAATTCAACTTTGTCCATATGAATGCTTGTGTATTTGTCATTGTCATTGTTTATAGCGTATTGTTTTCAGCATTTCTGCCATTTCTATCACCGTGTAAATGCGAAACTTTTCTTAAACGAAATGGCAAAAACAAACTTTTCACTTGAAACATTGACGCGTAAATGGGGTGTGGTAACATTGATAACAATACTGGAGGTGTAGAAGATACAAGACGAGTGGTGATCAAGCTATATCTGTGATGGTTTCGATTCCGTTCCACTGCAGTTTAGATCTTGTATCTGATCCTGCCTGGATCCTTCTCTGCAGGTTCTCCAGTGTTCTCCCAGTCTGAAATTTGGCACGTTTTGTTAATGTATAATTCTAGCCCAGGCCTGTCTCGCTCTGTGTTCGCCTTGTGTTGGACTGATGCCCTGTAGACAGTTTTCACTTGATGTCAACTTTGATTCACTCCAACATCCACAAAAAAACATTCTGGTTTTTCATTGCTTTTGCTTTCAAGGAGTTTAATTTTATTTTGTCTTGTCTTCTTGTTTTGTTGGTTTCTTTTTGAGTTCAATGTTCAATTCAGTGCCTTGATGTGGTCCTAACCACCTTGTTTATCTATACTTGTATGTGTCTAGTGTGTTTTGAGAGACCGTTTGTATTTATTTATTTTTAGCTAATTTACATTTGATGTCTCAAAACCCCACATTACAATCTGAAATGCTCCTATTCTTGGTGATGTGGGTTTGGACAGTGGTTGTCTTGAGGTCATTGAAACAGTCTGACAGGTCTGTGAGTAGGTCTCTAGACTTTCAGTAGGCTCCCTTGCATTTGTTGTAGCACTTTGGGATTTTTTTGTAATGCAACATGCATTACAAATAAAATGCATTATTACTATTAGCATGTGTACCGGTAGTTATAATTCACTATGCATAGACTAGGCAGTATGCAAAGAAACAATTTCCCCAAGAAGATTTAGAACGATTTTTCATTTAGTTGCTCTTGAAGTTGATTGCTCAATCAGTTGTTTGTTGTAATGAAATATGTGACATCAATAAACATAGATAAACCCCGAGAGATTCTACATGCTTCAGAAAAGCTAAAGTAGCCTCTTCTCAATGATGGTGCTCAAGCACTATGATTTAAAAAAGGAAAAAACATTTATAGCAAAGTCTTGAGTAATCCTCACATCTTTGAATAATGTTTTTTGGTTTTTTTTCAGGACAGAATAATCAGTGGTTTCTTCCGAAAATATTCCCTTTCTTTAAAAGCTGATGCAAATGAAATTCAGTGACCTATTGGCGTGCTAAATGATTAAAACAGAGGCCTTTATTTTAAGCACTTGCAGGGACTCTATACCAGCTGCTGTAGCGCAATAAAAAATGTGAGTATTATGAGTGGGTTGCACACCACAACCACATTTCGACTCAAATATTTCTACATTATTCTTGGTATCATTTTCTAAACGCTCACTGTTGGGCTGAGAAAGTTGAATGGAAAAGCTGTTCTCTAATCATAATTACACCGCATTAAAATGCAGCCATGCTCCAGTGGAAAACACACTTGTAAATGGGTCAGAATCAGCCATTAGCTCATGAGGGTCGACTGTCGGGACCACAAGACCGGCGAGATAGTGGGTCAGTGACCAATGAGTGGCAATGCTCTCGTTCTCCCCTGTCTCGCTTTCTCCTCGCATCATGCCTCCCATCCATCCGCTGTCTTTCCCTCCTATCCAAATCTCACTCTCTCTCTCTCTCTTTCCCTCCACCACCCTCCCATGCCCCCCAGTGTGTCTGTGATGGCTGTTGCATAACATTACTAAAGAAACTGCACACCAGCGAGCAGCATCAGTGAGGGTGGAAGAACGAGGGAGGGAGGGGGAGTCGAGCAGAGAGCGTTGACCCAATATCTAATGAAAGAGCAGAGAGATGAAGGGGAAGGAAGGGTAGAGAAATAGAAAAAAAGGAAAAATGGAGGGAGGGACAGAGGGAGAGGTGAATTCAACTCGATAGAGAGAGAGAGGGAGAGAGAGAGAGAGAGAGAGAGAGAGAGAGAGAGAGAGAGAGAGAGGAGATGTGGATCATCTGCATGGAGGAAACCACGGAAGGCAGGGAGGTAAAATGAGAGAGAAAGAGGGAGAGAGGCCAGAGGGAGGGAGAGAAGAGGAGGAAAGAGAGAGGGAGAGAGAGAGAGAGAGAGAGAGAGAGAGAGAGAGACAATGAATTCAGGCAAAAAGAGCCAGGACATTTAAACTATAAATAACCAAGATACTAGCTGCAACACTAGTCTTCTCTTTTTCTTGTTTCCCTTGCTTTATCATTCCTCACATCTTTGAGCGTCCACATTTTTGTTCATTCGCATTCAACAAAATGACCAGCGTCATCTGACGTTCGTTTAGGATTTTCATATGAATTAAGATCATTAGGCTGTTTCATGTGAGTCGCTTATTCGGTGTTTAATTCACAAGATACTAAAAACTTGCTGAATATTAAGATAAAAAATGTTCCACATTTGATCTCAAGTGTCTTATTTTTAGGTTCTTATGTTAATGTCACAACCTAAATTTGTGATTCTATTGATGACATTTAATACAAGAAGTGGTCCTTTGCCTCAGACTTCTTGGTACTCAAGTATAAAAAGAAGAACAGAATGAAGAGTTTGGAACAAATTGTATTTATACAGTAGAGATCCAAAAAGTGAGTGTGCTATAAGGTTGTCCGATCATCATTTCACAATGTTGTAATTAGTCCTTGCCGATTGGCATTGCAAGGTCAACCTCATTACTTGTGCCACAAGTGGTTTACCAAATGATGCCAACCACCACCACCACCACCACCTCCACCAGATGTTGTTTCTGATAAAGATGGGAAAATCCAGTCAAAACATGTCAAAGATATTTATCTAAAAGTCTACTTGCCTGAAGTGAAGAAAGTGAAAATACTTATAGCCCAACAAGGGGTCCTGACAGAAAGAATGTGTCTATGATCCAAAGAACAACAGAACAAAATGTTTCGCTGTTGACCAATGAGTACATCAACAGTAAAAAACATTTGTTGGTGTGATAACAATCAACTTTGATGTACTGGCAACTTATCCATGGTTTACCCTGTCCTCGCCCATAGTTAGTTGGGATTGGCTTTGGCACCCTTCACAGAATATAGGTGGTAAAGAAAATGGACAGATGGATGGACGGACGAATGGATATCAATTGGGTATACAACATCACAAAGGGATTTCCACTGACGCAAATAATTGCTGGGAATGCACCTCTTCAATTAGATCAAATCTAAAATAAAGAGTCAGTGTTGTAATGACAGCATGGGCAGTGCTATATTTCACAAGAAGAGTGAAAAATCTTTTACTTGTGTTGTGATTTAACTTTTACCCAATTAGAACTTTTCAAAGTTGTAACATTTACCCCCTACATACTATCTTATCCTTGTAAAGCAAGTATAGAACAAGATACTTCAGTGGACTATGAGACTAAATTCATCGAACTCAGACTACAGAAGACATAAAACACTTAACTGATTTCACTACCCAACGGTTTCTTCTGCTTGTCGTGTTTTACTCGCATCAAGGTGCTTGCATAACAAAACTGGGTGCCAGCATGATTTAATTACCAGATGCCTCCTTTTGCAGATGTCTTGAATCAACACACATGCAAATAAAAACTCACAAAATCACAACTACAAGAGACGAAACAAAATCAAAGCTGCAATGGAGAAACAAGTCCAAATTCCCCCTCCCTCCTATTGGCTGCTTGTCATGGTCGCAGGCGAAGGCGAGGACGCAGCTCCACGTATTTGTGCATGTGCCTGCATGTGTTGCCACACGTCTGCTGTAAATGTGTGTGTGTGTGTGTGTGTGTGTGTGTGTGTGTGTGTGTGTGTGTGTGTGTGTGTGTGTGTGTGTGTGTGTGTGTGTGTGTGTGTGTGTGTGTGTGTGTGTGCGCGCGTGTGTGTGTGTGCAGTTGCGCATTTATACTGCATAGACAACCAAGATGTCTGAGTGTGAGAATGCATGTGAATACGAGCCATTATTCGTTATCCACAGGGAAGACATGTTAACAGGTTTGGCTACAACTGAGAAGATTGGTAAGAAACCACCAGGAGCTGTGTGTATGTGTGTTCGTGTGGTTATATACGCCTAGTTGTGTATGTGTGTGTGTGTGTTTGTGTGTGTGAGGTCCCATTGAGTCAGTGGAAGGAAAGCAGGGGGTATGAGTGTGAGGGGAGGGAGGGAGGGCTCGTCGGGGTGGGGGGGTGGTGGGGCTATGACTCATCCACTGCATGGGCCTCTGGCTCTCTCCCTTACTCACTCGCTCAGTCGTTCGCTGTTTTTCCCTGCATAGCAACGGCTGTGCAAAAGCTCATATAGGTCCATAGCAACCAGTGCTGATCGTGCACAAGCCAATAAACACTCCATTACCAGGTCACAAAGGACCCGAGAAATCATAAATATGATGATCTGTAAGCTAAATATTGTTTGTACATTTGCAACTTTCTTATTTAGTGATTATATGATTTGACAAAATATTGTTGATTTCATAGTAATTAAAAACATTCACAAAAAAAAGGTACAGACTTGTAGTAATTGCTTGGAATACACAACTTTGATGTGAACATTATATTTAAATGTTGATTGTTGAGTGCTTCATCGAACGTCATTTTAGCAAGATTTGACATGTTTTATTAAACATGCTGCCAAATTGGGAAAAATAGTTTCAGTCTAGCTTTAATAAAACAAAATTCTGAACTAAAATGTGTTTGACACCACTGCTCTACAGTATTTTGTAGTTCAAGGTTGATCTAAACTCGTCACCCATTGTCAAAATATAAGCTATAACTATTTAGTTGACTGCAGGACCATCAACATGTGCCGGTTCAAATTGAACATGTTGGAATGCAACCACGCAGTATATGGTGGAGCGCTGAGGTGACCCAACAAGCCCACCAATGTCTTGAATTTGGAATAGGGCTGAGTTTTCCTTAGTAGTAATGGAGCAAATGAGCATGGGTGTCTTTAATGGACAGAGACCACGTTGTAAACTGGCTTTCATCTCACATTATGCAAAAATAGGCAATGAGAACCCTTTTGAGAATGAACGAACTTTCAGACCTGAAAGTTGCAGACCTGAAACATACCGGACACTTTCCCTCAGTTACCTTTTGAAATTACTTGGACTGCTGCACCCACTGATCCTGTTTTGCAGCTCTCCTGCCTGCCTGCTGGTTCATGCTGACAATTCAACTGTCAGGCACCCTTGTTTTATTGGACCATTTGGATTCACACCCTGTACTGTAGTCTAATGGACTTAATTGTCATTCTGTCATCGACCTGCCTTCCTCCAAGTTGATGGTCTGAGACCATTGTCTGCGGGATGAGTCCTGTCCAAAAAAATTCCCAAGTACAATTACTCTAAGTCAGACAACTGAGCAAGTGGATGGCACTACCTCTTTATCAGTAAATAATAAATATGTGTACTCTTGTGTTCAAAGATTGACCACTTAATGCATATAAATTCATACTTATACATCCAAGCATCGTTCTTTCCTTTATACAGGATACAAAAAGCTATAATTTGTTGATTAAAACCTAACCAACTAGAACTGGAAGTTTGTGGAATGTGCCTCCTGCCTCCATCACCTCAACAGCAATGGATTTATATCCACTTGCTCATTGCTCTGCCTCTGTCCTAACCTTTTTTTTTTTTTTTTTCTTATCTTTGTATCGCTTAACACCAACCAAGCAGGGCAACAGAAAGTCTCCACCTCTCAGTCTGGTTCTGCAGGTTTCTTCCCTTGTTCTATTCCACCACCGCCAAATTGTTGCTCATGTGGAAGTGTTGGCTGTTCTTTGTAAAAGTGCCTTGAAATGACTTTGCTGTATTTGGCGCTAGCGGAAAAAAAGAGAAAAATTAATAGAAATTGAAGAAAACTTTCAGAACTGAATTTACTTTTAGTTTCATGGAGTTTCAATCATCCATCCATCAATTGCAATCCATCAATGCAAAAATCACTGAGTTACTTTATATACATTTAACGGCATCTTTTTGTTATCAGTACAACAGGAAATACATTTAACTGTGAAAAATTTTATTCTTTTTGAGATATATATGCAAACATTACAATGTTGACTCTTTAACATTTTACAGCATTTTTTTCCCAAGAAACTGTGCAAGACTATTGAAATGTATTTTTTCAGGAGAAAAAGTAGTTACTCATTTACAGCGATTCTTTGTTATATTAACAGAATGAAACTGTTTTGGAGTTTACTGATTTTTGTTGTGTTGGTTTGATACGTTTTTTTCACCAGCAAATCTATGGATTCCTTTTTGTTACAGTGTATATAATCTATTATCCAATTTAGGAGAACTTCATTATACAGACCAAGCTATTACTTAAAGTTATGGAATAAGCTTTAGCCCTAATCATAGGTAGTGACAACAGTTATAAACCATACATAAAGATTTAGAATAGGTATGCATTAAACAAGCCATAACTCCCTATGGCCATCAACAATATTATCCAAAAATGTGAACAAGAAACCAAAACATGAGTTCTTGGCGAGAGTTGGTCGAGACGGGGGTTCAATGTGATTTAAGGCCTGATACACAATATCCTCTTATTTAGACTCGTTCTTCTTTGTTCTCTTGCCACCTAAGAACACAGCGTTGTTGTCCATAAACGTAATTTCTGTGGGAATTAAGTTAATGGCAACCGTCCTCCTACGGTCCAGGTATGAACCATCGATCTGATGGCTCGTGTCGCTGGTGCACCGTCAGTGTTAACAGTGATGGATGGGACAAATAGCGAAGGTAGTAAGTGTGGCTGGTGATGGATGATGTTTCCCAAAAAGCTCAAGCTACGGCCTTTTTTCTTCCCTCCCGAAATCAGCAAAGGAGTAAACAAGATGAAAGAAGTGTCGCCAGTCACAATCAGCCAATGTTTCTGTGCTCATAAAACACGATCGAGCTCTGCGCGTCCATCTCACTTTGTTCTGCTAGCTTGCTGTGTCAACAACATCAGCGGCGACGACGAATCACTCATAGCAGTCGCTCACCTCAGCATAGATCTCCTCCTCTCTCTTCACTCCCCCCTCTCATTACAGATGTTGATCTCAGTACAGATGTTGTTTAGAAAGCTTTCTACCCCCCCACCCCCCCCCCCCCCCCCCACACACACACACACACACACACACAGCTACCTCTCCCTCCTTCACAGATGTTGTTTGGCACATGTCTACCCTTCCCCGTCTTCTTCTGCTATTTTTTTTTAAACTTCTTCCCATCACACTTTGCCTTCTCTCCTGCATCACTTCTGTTTGTCTCCCCATCTGCTCTTCTTCCCCAATTTTCTTTCCTCTCTCCACCCCGTGTCCTGTCCCTCTTTTCCTCATTCTCCCTCTGCAGACGCCCAACTGTTCATGCGCTCCTTTTTTTTTCTATTTCCTCCTTTTTCTACTTTCCCCATATCCTCAGCCTAGTTCTGAGCTTACAGTGGCAGTCTCAACAGTGGCAACACGACGTGGAAATGAAAAGTCTCCACAGGCAAACAAATGTACTTGTGTTTGGGTTTAGTCGGTCGGTTGCACCCCAACACATTTCATCTGCTAAAGGTTTGCGTGGAAAAGGAGGGTCAATATCGTGCGCACACATGTGGAAGCTGATCTAATAACGGCGTGCACGAAGAGTCAATGTACAAAGAAACAAATCAAATAAGCGTGTCTGCCTTTGTGAAAATGGATCATCAAATGTGTGTGGCTTTACCTAATGGATTACTTTACAACGTGCAACGTCTGAAAAGGTTGTGTTTGTTTTTAATAGGTCTGATAATGCATTGAGTACTGAAAAAAACCCGGTGAATATTATGTGATGTCATTCATCAGCAATGTTACCAGTAGGTACGCAAGAGAGCACGAGCGATATCAGCCTGATGTCGCTCTTTAGTTTCACCGCTCAGTGGCATTTCATAAGTACTCAGTGTCAGCAAGTAGCCAAGGTTTAGAACTTGTACTTGTACAAGTACTAACCTTACCAATCTAAATGACTAAATATGGTCACTGGTCAGACGGTATGATACAATAATTAGATTCTTATATCATAAATCATTAAAAACAGGAGGCTTGTTTTCATTACACTATAAACTCCTTTGTGTGTTCCAGCCATGCTTGTCATTTGACACCAGCCTCATTACTTCACTAGCAACTTGTGTGCATTAAAAGAAAGTCATGTGTAACTGATTTGTGCTCTTGTTCAAACTGCAGCAATCTGAAACTTGAGCTTTTATATGTCGGGCAGAAGGCTTTGCTTCACTTCAGGTTTAGAATAGAACAGAAATAATTT
Organism: Blennius ocellaris; assembly: GCF_963422515.1. Taxonomy (NCBI): domain Eukaryota; kingdom Metazoa; phylum Chordata; class Actinopteri; order Blenniiformes; family Blenniidae; genus Blennius; species Blennius ocellaris. The sequence goes on from NC_137652.1 coordinate 18,762,526, forward strand.
ATTGATCCCAGAGGGAATTTCTTATATTCTCTGCAGGAGAGGATTGGCGGGGCTCAGGGGCCCACAGCGATGGCCCCCATTTGCTGTGGGAATCGAACCTGCAACATTCAGAACCCAAGTCTAAGTTTTTTTTTCTTATCTTAAGAGTTAAGTCAACTTCACAATTTCTCAACTGAAGAAATTGATATGACATTGAAATGTTTTCTTCTTATGTTCAGAGTAAGAACATTTCATTTTAACAAAATTAAGTTCGAAATATCATTTTATTCTTTCAACAGACACAAATCCACATCTTCATGAAGCACGTACATTCCACATTTGATTGGTTTCCATATCACAGTCTTATTGTGTCTAGATTTATTGACTAGTTTTGAGAATTCTCATTCAGGAAAATTTGCTTACCACATTGGCAGATTGACCACATTTTTGGAATATTTGGATTTATTTCTAGTAGGGTTTTTTTTTGCAGTGTATTCATCTGATTTCCTCTGAACAACATGTCTTCAGCAACAAGCTCCAAAGTTTTCCTATGTGTTTTAACAGTTCTCTGGAATTTTACGTGTGGAATGGCTTCATAGTGATGCAGGGAGTGCTTCCCCTCCGAAATGATATAAAGAGCATCCTATAAGACAACAATCGCCATGACAACAATGACCGCTCATCCTCAAACAAGTGAATGAATAACATGAAGTTAGATTGCTTTGAAGGTCTCTCTCTCTCTCTCTCTCTCTCTCTCTCTCTCTCTCTCTCTCTCTCTCTCTCTCTCTCTTCTTTTTCGTCCTGAGCTGACTGATTAATTTGTGACTATTGATTCCTGGAGAATGTGGGAGGGATTGAAAGAGAGTGACGGAGCATCCTGTATTCTGAGTAGCGCCTCGCTGCAGCCTTCGCCTCCAGTGCTTCATTTAAGAAAAAAGCCAATGGGCACAGAGAGCTTGGATCCACCAAATCACCTTCATCCATTCCTCCTCCTCCTCCCTTCATCCCTCTCCTTCTTTCTCCCCCCTACCTCCCCTCCTCCCTGAGCGAATGGTGATGAGCAGGAAGGGATTGAGGGCGGTAGGAGGAGGAGGAGGAGGAGAAGGAGGAGGAGGAGGAGGGAGGCCAAGTGCTTAGAAAACTAAAACAAAAAATTTTTTACTCCTCCTAAAGGTCATAAACTATTTAGCTTCGTAAATATCTTGAAAACCATGAGGCAAGCCCTGAGCTGTGTTTCGCTGCCACTTCAAAAACGCTCGTTCAACAGCATTTTGGAATTTCACAGAATAATTCTCATTTAATATCACAAGGAGCATATTAAAGCACTTTTTCTGCACCAGCAAAGGCAAAAACATCGACCGGCTTCTCTCAGAACTCTGATTTTTTTTAGATAGAAAATAGAGTACCAATTTAAAAAACACAATGGAAGAAAAAAGTGTGTTAAAGACATTAATCAAGGATTGTTGCATTTTCATGTAGTGTCTAATACTTAGCAATCAAGGTTTGTTTATTAACTAAAAGCTTTATTTTTACAAGCAGGTATGACAAATAACTTTTAAAATATTGTGAAATAAAGGTAACAGTCAAGGTTGGAATACGATGGGAGATTAAGAATGGTAATCGACATCAACGAAAACATCAACTTGACATTTTGAGTGACTTTTCCTTTACTTTTTGACGGCCACATTTCTTCCTGAAAGACAGGAATAATTTCTGAAATGACTGTCAGAGACAGATGTTTTAAATGGGAGTATGTAAAATGTAAGAAATGCCCGTTATAGAGTTTTGGGTTCAGTAAAGCAGCAAAGTAACATTAGAATTAATGAAATATTGTGAAGCCCAGTTTAAACTGGATTACACACTGTGTAAAAATGAAACTTTTCTCAAATGAAAACACAAAAACATAAAAGGTTTTCAAAAACACAATGGCTCATGTCTTCACAATGTAATTTGGACAACAAAACAAATGCCACAATCTATACTCTCCATTATATTCATTTGACAGGATGACATTGGTCGCTATGTATCCCCTGAACTCAAAAGAAGTTTGACAAGCCTGCGTTTGCTGTTTTCTTTCACATTTGAAGGATTTCTTGTATCACCACTGAGTTTATCCCACCAGCAGGACTGATTTCTAATTTAAAGGCCTCGGCAAGACATTACACAATCCATTAATAAAAAACCATGTACGGATTTTGTACATCAACACACAAAGGATTACCGAAAAGGTGCAGAATTACTACAAAAATTTGGATTCAGAGGAAGTTAAAAAGGATGAGGAAGAGACAGAATGATCAACTCAATTTTAAAGGGAACCCAACTCCACATTTTACACCTTAAACACCAAAGCAGTAAGGGTCGTCAGGCAAGGCTCCAGAGAAACAGTGAGGGAAAACAGAGGCACAACAAAGATGATTTTTCTTCATCTTTCTTTCACATTAACGGGATTGAGCACAGTAAATTAACAACCCAGTGTCATACCATCAGTTGAAACCTGTAATGTAATGTTGGGATCTGGCTGCAGCAACTGGAATTAATCGACTCTGGTATCATTTGAGACTCTCAAAAAGTGCATTTTCTGAAAGCCTTCCAACTGTGGAGGGAGTGGCTGCAGTGATCAGTGCACAAAGGGATTACAAGTAAGACGGTAATTTCTGCCAAATTGAAAACAGGCAATGTGCTTTTCAAGGGTGTGTCAGATATATGTTTTCTAAGAGAACATCTGCAGCACCGATGAAGTAACGTCTTCAATGTTTAATGTGCAAAAGCTGAGTTAAAATTTGATACAGTGAGAAAATGAGGATCTGTGTAAACAATAACACTGTCACCTCATTATCTTCAGTGTGGGAGTTCTCCAGTTCTGGTACGGTGATTCTTCCTGTTTCTTTAATTAAACCAAGACAGCAAATAAAACTACAGCAAACTCCTACTTTAGGGTACAGCAACCTCTCCCCATTATTTCACTTCAAGACAATCCCTCTCATGGCCCGACTAACCGTTCCCCTCAAAAACAGTCAGTTGACATCAGTCGCAGCAGCAGTCAAGATCACCTTCAATACCTTGTCTTTGGTTGCAAGCCAATGGTTGTCCTTGAACCGGTCTCACAGTGTGACGTAGGATCATCGATTTAGAACCAAGACCAAAGATTTTGTCCCGATTCTCCCACGATTGCTATCTTTTGTCCGTGATGGCCGAAAACGGCACAGTGTGTCGTGGCCTTAAAACATGACATCGGATTATGACAAACAGCTACTGCGGTCCCACCCGCACACGTACTGAACCTTTCAACTTTTGAAAGAGATGTTTGCTAATTCGCTGCACCTCCAGAAACCATTTGACATTAATTTATTATGCCTCATGTAAAGATGTGCTATATGTTTTTGGTCATCACTCAACAGTGAGCCTCTTTAAAGAAGTGAACAATCTGGAGCCTGAGAGCATTCTTCTGTAAACATGTGGCTCGCTTGTGAGGGAAATGACACTTCACTGCGCTGTTCGCCGAAAAGGCCACAGTGTGTTTTAATAGTCACTTCATTTACAATGAGGCTGCAGAATAAATGTATGGAAAAAAAAACCCCACAAACTCTTCCTCAAACACAGTGTTTTTGCAGGCTGGTAGGGAACAGAGCAGAGCTGCTTCTGCACGTGTCACCTGTCGGTCAGCAACACGGATACAAGCGCAGCGGACAGGCGGAGTGGCTGGAGGCCATTTTGTGTCCACGCGCTGCTGCTGTCACTGCCCTGACCTGAACTCGCGGAGGCTTCGGGAAACTGCTGAATCGTTTTCGCTTTATTCTGACTCAACTCCGTGTGCTCCGGTACCTGCTGCAGGGAAGAAGCTCCCCGCTCCCTCTGAACAGCACGAGCACGTCCTCCGCCGTGTCATCAACCAGCCTGCAACTCCACCGTCCACCCAAAATCAAGATCACAGCTGGAAGCGAGCTTTCAGCATGAAGCAGGGAAGCACTGGTTAACATTCTTATTGTGGTATATTATAAGACTACTTTACGTCGGTATTTAAAATGCCTCTGAAATTATCAGTTATTTGCCCTGAAAACTGTCCTGTATATTCACTACCGAACATTTGATTCACTCCTGACTGCTTGTGTTCAATTATTTTATTGCAGATATAACGTCTTTTAAGACGTATTGGTTGAATGATTGCAAAAAGACAAACTTGCACGAATTTCATGGGTCAGGTTGATAACATCAAACATGATGTTCAAGCCTTTGTTTCCATGACAATGTTTTTAAGTGAAAAAAGAAAAATGGCATTAGGATTTGGGTGTCCATTTACACAACAATGATGCCCAGAGTCACTGAATATTAAATGTTTTGAAAATGGTTCCCAAGATGGAACTTTTTGAAAACGCTTCAACTCTGTGGAAACAGAGGAAAACGGAACTCCATGTCTTTGTTCTGGCAGTCGTTAAAGGTCCCACATTATACTAAATCGACTTTTCTGTGCTTAAAACATCATAAAAGTGCTATTTGGGGTTCAGATACTTCCCCAAAGTGGTTTTGTTCATTGATTCTCTCAAGCTTGAGTTCACAGCGATCTTTCTCTGTTCTAACTGGTGGGGTAGCTCAACACGTTGATTCAATTTGATGACGCGGCACCACCTTGCTGACGCGGCACAGAGCTGGAGAAGCCCCGCCTCCAGGAAGATTAACATGCGGAGAAACCAAAACAAGACACGCTCATGAACGTGCCAAGGAGAGCGTGCAGCCTCTTCTCTGCGTGCTACCTCAGTCTATGCTCGCTTCACATTGAACACTGCTGTTTTTGTTGCTGTCAGTAACTGTTTTCGCCATCATGTCCACTTGGAGAAAATGTGTTTTCGGGTGCAAGTATGTGTCCAGACTATTTGACTTGCCGAAAGAAGAAGCACAGCGGCGAATGTGGCTGGACTTTTTTCCCGCGGACCTGCCTCAGAAATCCGCAAAGAATGTGTTTGTTTGCGAGCGACACTGAGCTGAGGCGGCTGTGAGCTGGGCCGCCGTCTTATTATCTTATTATCCCACATGAGCATAGGATGGACTGTGAAACATGAAACATAGCGAAATATGGGTCCTTTAATGTTTATGAGTAAATTGTTTTCTTTATGTATGTGTATGTGGTTTCATAAAAAAAAACCAATGCCACCTCCTGGCCCAACATGATAACTACATGGTTTTCAGCGTTTCTGCTGTTTCTGTGTAAACAGACGTTTTCAAAAATGTTATGTAAAGGCAAAAGTTTTATGAAATGAAAATGTAAAAATGATGCGTATTCACTTGAAACGTTGTGTAAATTGAGAGTTTTTATGAGAAATGTGAAGCAGATGTCTCCTCTATTTTCACAATTGTCATAAATCCTGTAAACCCTGCATAAGTTAATGTCCAGTGCTTATTAAAATAGCCTTTTTGTAATATTTAATGTTCAAAGACAAAACTGACCAAAATATGAACATGTGCCAATAAAGAATTAAAAGAGCAGGAATAATGCAAAAAACATTTTTTCTAAAATCCTTACATTATTATCATATGTTCACATTAATTATTAAAAAATAGCTTTTGGAAGGAAAAATATTCTGGATTTTATGACTAATAAATAATATATATAAAAACTAAAAAAAGATTAATAATATACTAACAATTAAAGACATTTAAGATTTGTATAGGTGTGTGTGTGCTAGATTGTATGTTATTGATGTTGTTAGAGCACAGTTTTACATGGGAATCTACATTTTGAATTGCAGGCAGTATGTCTTCAAAGTGGCTTTGATGCAGGTAACTGACCAAGTGTAAAATTTAACCTTTCAAGGTTCTCAAAGAGCTTTTATTTTGTTTAGTTTTTTTTACAAATCTTCTTCAGAAAACCCAAAAAGGTTCCAGTGTTCCTGCTTGATTTTGCCTCTTCAGACTGATAACCAACAGACGACAGTGGACCTGCTTCATTAGGTTGACATATTGGGTGTGATTAAATACGTCAGATAGATTGGAAAATACATTAATTTACTAATATGAGTCAATTATTTATCAGTCTGCATAACAAAGTGACAGATTGTCACATTTAATCTGTTGGTCAATTCATACATTTCTTTTTCACCTCACAATATGTAAAAGAGGTCCCATTTTATGGCTTTTCCACCACCACACATCTAATTAAGCTAAACAGGTAATTGTCGAGCCCTGCAGAAGTGTGTTAACAACCGATCACTTGGATCAATAGTGTGTGAGCTCCTCAGGACCTGAGCAAACAGTGTGAAGAAACTACAGTAGCTTTGACAAACGGGGATGGATGAGCGTACAGGCGGCGGCGTCAGCAGCACACACTTTGTCTCCTTGTTACATTTCCACACCAACACACAACACCACCTGCCCGATACAAGCTCAGTATCCAGCTGCTGAAACTGATCAATGAGCAATTAAAAGTCTCTGAAAGTGATTCACTCCACAGCCACCGACTGTGTGTCTCGCTGTGACTCTCCGGTTCGGTCCGTAAGGACAGAAAAGTATCAGAACTGCACCGGCAAAGTTTAGAGTTGTGATTGTTTTTGGAGATGCAGTATATCCATTAATAATCTCTTTCTTTTTTTTTTTTCTTGGTTTATGACATTCATACTGCTATTAAACCAACAGATCGTCTCCGAAAATAACATCAAAAAGTTTAATCATTCAACCATTCTTTTTTGATTGTTTGTATTTAGTTTCATACCATGATTTTGACATGTCTGGAGCAAGTTAGCCGGAAAAAAAAAACAACATTATTTTTGTCATGGGATAATTTGAAATCACAAAATCTTCATTGCAAAATCATGACTGTAACAGATTTGAAAGTTACGGACCTTGTATAAAGTCTTAACCCATATATCTAATTCACACAATTAGCACAAGAAGAGTCCTGCTTTGTATTGCCCATTGATCACATCGTTGGCAATAATATATTGAAGTTACAAAACAAAAACACTTCAGGGAATCCTAGAGTCAAGCAGAAATTATAACGTATTGTGAGAAAAAAAAAAACACGTCCACTGTGATAATGGGGTTGCTGGTTCAAGCTCCTTGATTGAAGGAGGTCATGGTCAATCACATTGAGAACCCCCACTCAGTACAGAAGTCGTGACAACACACGCTGAGCTCCGCAATCAGAAACGCTGGGAAATATAAAGGATCAATCCACGAAAACGCTGACCGGCTGATTATAGTAATCACAGCACACTTCTCTCCACTCTTCAAGGGTTAACGTGGTAGTTTAAGTACTGAGGAAACAGATGAGCTGTTCGACGCGGGAGTGACTGAAATCTCTGAGAATTAATACTCCAAGTGAACTGACCTTAATAAATCATCTCAGATTGAAGCAGTGTTAAATGGTGGTGTCCCTCTCAGCGATGACATGGTTCTGCTGAACTTTACACAACCTTTTCGCTCATTAACAAGATCTGTGAACATTTCCGCTGAAGTCGCATTGACATTCAAAGAACTCTTAGAGATGACGCTGAGGAGCATTGAACACAAGTATTTTTAATTCTTAGTCAATGTACTTTTATTGCTATTATTGGGTTTATATCGTAAGGCAGCAAAAAAAGCGCTTGCACAAGCTATTAATAAAATCTTAGCCATGAATCAGAGAATCAAGTAAATTAAGTACACAAGCGCAACACTAATAACTGCCGTGGACTCAATGATATCAATATTGACAATACCTGATAATAATGCTGCGAATCTGATTGATCAAATTACTGATCACTTATAATGGAAGAATTGAGAATCAAATTAATCGATGTTTAAGTGGAGGTTTTGAACCATTCATCTCACTTTACATATAGATTCTGTATTGGTCACGAACTGATGCACTTTAAGACCACAAGATTATTTCATTACCTGATCATAAGCTTCATGTGCAGCTTTATCCTTTATTAATATTGAAGCAACAACTGCAAAAACGTCCACAAAATTGTGGCAGTATCCTTACTCTTAAATAACTACTATATCTTAGTAAGACAAGCTGCTTACTGCATGGTGGCAGTTTAATTCATCATCAATAAATGTGAAATTAATTTCTTTCACAACTCCTTCTTGAACTAACTGAACTTAATGAATTAGCTTTGCTTAATCTTCCACAGCAACGCAATATAATAATCTGCACAATATCAAGTCTGGTCTGGTTGTTGAATTTTATTGAAATGCAGATAACTATCCAAAATGCAGTAGTTAGTTTTACTTTGCTGTGTTGTTGCTATAATAATCAATATCCAGATTCCGGTTGCTTGCATAGTATTGGAAAAAACATCATTTGGGGTTTAAAAAAACAATAACAATTAATTGTCTGGATCCAGTGAAAGATAAATGTGATGTGACTAAAAAAAAAAACTTCCTGTAAGAACATGACTACATACTCAACCATATTTTTTGCTTCCATGCCACAAATAACAAAAAAAATCCAGCACCCACAATTTTCCAATGGCCATGTGTATGCAAGTATGAATACGAGTGTGAAAAAGCACACACAAATACGCACCATGCAGTCCATAAACACATGGAGGACTTACAGCAGACCACGACTCATAAAACGCAGACACCTGAGTTCATCATCGCCCGCTTAATGTTGCACCATTACCATTAACGTGAGTTAGCCACATCTGCCGTGTAGCTGTAAACTCATTCCACTGACCATAAAGATCTGATGAATCATAAACCAACACCATACTTGGTTTCGCTCCGAGACGAGTGCCGCGACATCTGGGTTCCTCTCATGCGGCCAACAACCAGATTATGAGAGCGATTTGTTTTGTCTTGAGCACAGGCAGCGACGGGAGTTTCTGCGAGTCCGTTGCTTGCGCAATTTAAATGGGTACACACTCGTACCGCCGTACCAGATCATGGTCAAATGAATCACTCCGCAGCTGCCATCAAATGATCTCGCTGCTGGAAAAATAGTTTTTAAAGTTAGTCAAACATAGCCGGAAGTTGAGGGAGCGAACGCACCACAAAATGATCCCGCTCTGTGTCTGCAACCAGAAACCATAATCCATCATCACTGGCGACTCAAAGACACACACTCGGGCAACATTTGACCAATCACCATGGTAAAACCAACCGATGTTTGCATAGGCAGCAAAGAAAGATATGGTCACTTTCATCCATGTATTATCGTCTTGTTGTTTATAAATAATTCAAAATGTAAAAAAACACAAAAACTATAGCCTCCTCCTAGCCCAATTCAAGCATGTTATGGTGGAACTATGGCACACACACACACACACACACACACACACACGCACACGCACATGCACACGCACACGCACACACACACACACACACGTACACACATTTGAAGTAGTTACATTTGTACACATACACACAGAGAACAATACACTTTAAACGTCAACAATGGCAAGTACAAGGATATTCGTATGGATGGACGACCAAGTTCTCTGTGTGATATATAGTAACAGTTTTAGCAGTATATAGGGGCACATGTCAGCTGAGTTAGGTTGTCATAATAACTTATTATGCTAACACACAGTAAAGATGATAGATGAATTAACTTAAAACTTACCGACCAATCAGCTCAAAGAAAAATGACATATTTACTCAAAAACAATCACTTTGAGACCAGATTGATGTTTTAGATACTCATGTGACCTTTCAGAGACTCTGACTGTCACCACATGTCCCTTCAGGTGTCATTACTTTCTTTGGTATCACACGAACCATTTCAGTCGTGCTGATGGTGTTGGATCATCAAATCCACCCGTTTCCCTTCAAGCCTGGAGCAAAAGACCCGCATCATCAAGGGAAGTTGATAACCTGCTTTTTTTCCCTTTTTTTTTTTATGCCAATGCAGATTTCTCAAACTCCCTTCATAATCCAGCAATCTGGAATCCCTGTTTCACATCTCAGTGATATGAATTCATGCCACATGAGGATGACCAAAATTGGCCTCTGTGTAAAAAAAGACAAAGAAATTGTTGAAGAATATTTGTAAACTATTGGTTAACCCTGTGGCGAGGAAAACTGACATTTATGTTGTAAGAACAGCGACAAATTAAGCTGAGTTAGTTTCCATGGTAACCTGATTTGCCTGTTGGTAGGTTTTCTTTAAAAGATGTTGGTGACATACTGTAGGTCTCTTCTCTCTTTGTGATTCTTCTGCCAGACTGTTGAAGGTCCCACTTTTTAAACTGGGCATTTTTCAGTAGCGTTGCCTCATTATTTGCGGTACGCGGCTTCCCACCGGTTCTCCAAACTGGGCACAGCCAAAGTCAAATAGAAAAGTCATCATAATAAGGCTTTTTATTTTATTTTTTTTACTTTCATCTGTTGAGCCGGCAGGAGGTTATTTTGTCTTTTTGAACTTGTGTGGTCATCTCTGCATGGATCCAGGAGAGCCGAATCTTCACGTAACCGTTCTCAAACATTTTTAAATATGTTTGTTTTTTTTGTCTGGGCTGCTGATGAAGTTATGATAACTCGACAGGGCAAGGGGTCGTATTCCTTCTTATTTTGTACAAACTCTCCCAATTGAATTATTGCCGAATTTGTGTTCCAGAGTTTGTGTGTTCCAGAATATGTGTGTTTCGAAATTAGCAAGTTCACAAATTTGTGTATTCTTGAATTTGTGAGAATTGAGGAATTTGTGAATACATGGTTTAAACAGCTGCTCCTGTTTTTATATTAATTTTGACTCTTTCTGTTTTACAACACAAGTTGTCAAGTCTGACACAGCGGGTAAGCAGGAGCATAATTATCTCATATATACTGTAAGTAATTTGAGTGTGTTTAAAATGTGTTTTTGGCTTATATTGCATGTTTTCCCTCTTGGCTTCCACATTTAATGCATACCTTTTAATCAATGGGCTCATGTGTTGCATACAGGAGATTGAAGGTGGCAACACACATGCATACGCACGCACAGGCACAGGCACAGGCACAGGCACAGGCACAGGCACACGCACACGCACACACTATGTTTATGAGTCACACTGCTTACAGATGACAGCATTGTTACTTCATCACTTCGGCCATATGTTGCTCCAAACACAGACTCCATGCAGGCTTTACCCTGCGTTCACTTTCAGAGCTCATTAATGTGACAATGTCTCAACTGAAATCATTTTCATAAAACTATTTATTCCAGGCGTTGTGCACATGTGTAATAGCAGCATTTCAGAAAAGTTGTGTTTCTGCCTGTTTACACAGAGACGGATCAGGAATGTTTTCTTTTTTCTTTTTTTTTTATATATTTTTTTTTCAAATAAGCATATGTGTATGGTACATGCAGTGTTCTTATATTATACATATATTTTCAATACTCTTTTAGAAGGACAGAAAAACAAAAAGAACCAAAAACACAAAATAAGAAACATTTTCAAAAAGTTGTGTTCTGAGTGACACCATTGTCGTGTAAACATTGACGTGAGTGACGGTGGGCGGAGTCACACGATCTGATCTGTGTTTTGACGCCTGTTATCTTCAGTTACCTAACAAGCAGTTTGGAGTTATGCACATGTGGCGTATTGCACAGTGCTCGTGTTGGTGCGGAGGTACGTCGTGCTTCCTGGTCATTCCTTTTGGCTCCTGATGTGTGTCGGATCCGGGCGTAGTCGGCCTGTCAGCACCTCTCCCGCCAGGCGTTAAACAGGCTGTGTGGAGGTGCCAACACCTCTCTGCTCCACCACACTCGCCCTACTATACTGTACACCAAAGAACGTGGCACACTGTTACTACTGTGAGATGCTGGACTCCACTGTGAAACACAGCACGTGCCATTACTACTATTACAGCCAGACACACACTTGGAGTTGCAAGTTTACTGTGATAATAAAGGATTAAAATGTAGATGGGCAATTACAACAAAGGCAGTAGTTTTATAGTTGAGAGTCCCCGTTATAACAATCCAGCCTGTCGTCTGCCCAAACAAATGTCCTTGTACTCGCCACTGTTAATGTTTATAGCGTATTGTTTTCTCTGCACATATGTATGTGCTTTCTCTCCAAAAACAGCCAAAAGCTTCAACTCATGGCTCAACTCAACGCCATTGTTTTCAGCACTTCTGCTGCTCTTTGTACATAGAAATTACATTGAAAACATTACCATTACCACTTTTCCAAAATGAACACAAAAATGTTTTCACTTGAAACATTGTCAGTAAACAGGGCCTCATGAGTTTAGTTATTTGAATAAATTGACGGGCTTGGTCGTTGTTTCCAGGCTTTCTGTGTGGAGTTAACCGGTTCTTTTCTGGGTTGTCCAATAGTCGTTTTGTCTTCTCATTGTGAGCATGCATCCCAATGCAACGCAAAGTCAGTAAAGCAGTAAAAAGAGAACAGAAGCATCTGTTCTTCAGTGTGAGGAAAAGATTTCCTGGAATTGTGGCACAGTTGATCACTCGTCAAGGTTCTGACCCCTGCATTCCGGAGGAACCTTTCCCAAAAACTCTCCCAAAAACCGGAAGCAAATTCAGTATGGGATTCCCAAATATTTCTTAATCTCCTATGTGACAGCTTACTGAAAACACAGCGAGAGAAGCTAAATGATGCGCGGCAGCCACAACAACAGAATCAAAGTGAAGAGGAAAATAAACCGTGTGAGAAATGCGTTGCAGCAGCAGTGTTTCCACACCGACTCTCCACGCGCTCACCATACCAAGGAGATGCAGGCCAGTCGGAAGGCGACTGCTATATGTACTCCACGGCTCTGGGACACTCGCCTCCTGTCACACCACAGACTGCTAACAGCTCTGTCCTGTTGCATAACCCTGCTAGTGAAACACTCCAGCATCTGCAGCAGAACAAACACACTGTTGGACACGCTGCAGCAGCTTTCAAAGGCAATTTCAAGATTAACACCAGGGGCGTTTGAAACCACACACACGCACGCACGCACGCACGCACGCACGCACGCACGCACGCACGCACACACACACACACACACACACACACTGCTTCCTTCCCTTCATGCTAAACATTTTGTATTTTACACCAAAGTTGCAAATTCTAAAATAACAAATAGATTTCACATTTTTCACACACCAAGGTGACTGCCATGCAGGTCGCTCAGTCCGTCCATCTGTTGGGAGCAATTTAGGTTTTACAAGCTGTGTTTAATATTGTCACTTTTTCATCAATCTGATTGAATTTTTTTTAATTCTACAAGCAAATCCTGTTTCTATGAACACTGAATAAAGTAATCGTACAAATGTTGTATAAAAACAGAATAACGCACACACACACACACACACACACACACACACACACACACACACACACACACACACACACACACACACACACACACACACACACACACACACACACACACACACACACACGTGTGGGGGATGATCTGTCACCAGGGTGTATTCAGGATTGCATTTGGCAGATGTGCAAAATTAATCACAATTTCCATTCAGGGCATTTATCTTCATGAATATGACAAATCATGCCTGTGTACCAGACTGCGCAAAACACTGTGAGAAGTTCCATGCCAGCATTGATGCAGAAAGTCATGTACAGCATCTGAAAATGTTTTCATATTGAGTCAGCACTTATCAGAAATGTTATTGTGCTGGGATGTATTTCTCAACTGGCATCCCTCCATTTTTATTTGCAGACTTTAATTACAAGTGATTTTTTTTCTATGTCGTAAATCATCATAGGTCTTGTGATCTTTTGTGAATCGTATCGGTTGATCTTCTCTTCTCTCTCACATCTCTTAACTTTGTGGCAGATCATCTCCCGTGTTGCACATTCAAATTTAGTTGCTGTAATGCTCCAGCATGTTTCATAACGAAAGTGATAATTGAATTTTTGTGTTTGTCGGCTCCATCACTGAATGAGCAAAATAACAGAAATGATGCAGTTTTCATCAGATCGTTCTTGTGTCGCCTGACACTTGCGAAACACGCATCTGAACAAACAGACAGACAGACAGACAGATAGATCGTGTATGTGTAACAGAATTGTTTACTACATCTGTGGTGTGCATGCGCAGTCGCAGCATTTCAGAAGTTGCATTGTGTTTTCCCCTGCTTCCATGGAGTCAGAACAATTTCAAAAACTTGCCTTTTCAGTGGCTCTGACCACTGTAGTCATGTTAGCAGACTCCCAAAATGCTCCAAAAGTTTTCCACTTTCACTTGAACATTGCACAAACCAAGTACACTGACAAAAATTAAACTGAGGAGAAAATACACTTAATTAAATCTGTAAAATCAACAAAAAATTCAATGTAGTTTTTTTACACAAATATATCAAGTCAAAAATATTTGTTCAAATTACAAGACACAGTGATTTATTTTTCCAGAACATGAACAATGTAAGTAATGTGAGCCAATCCTATTTACATTCATCCACACAAGAGAAAATGATCTTATCATTATCTTTTCTTTCCTGTATTTCATTCAGTCTTTTTGAAACAACAAACACTACAATACCCATAAACCATCAGCGCACCAAAGCGCCACAGACAAATAGAATAAAACTATAGAAAGAGGTGGGGGATATTGCTGCATTAGCGGACGATAGACTTCAAGCAATTTATCAAACATTCACTCATTTATACAGATGATCTAAGAATCCGGAGATAGGAAAAACACGAAATTCACGTTATTCCAATTTTTTTTTCATGTAAAAAAAAAAAAGAAAAGCTGTTTAAACAAAGATCAATGTTGCTTGATCAACAAAAATAGCAAAAGGTTGCCTTTTTTAAGTAGACCGAGCAGAATGCTTTTATCAGTAGGGAGGTTGTTGTAATATTAACATTTATGAATGTGAATGCTCAATTGGAATGAGTTGAATGAGATGTCCTTATATGGTCAAAACTCATCTTACAGCAGGAATGCTTTGGGCTGGTGTCAAACTACAGGCACTTGATGGTATAAGTGAAACACAATATTGATGCATTGAGGTCCCAAGACAGTGAATTTTCACTTTAAAACATGTGTTTTAAAAAGCTGTACATTAAAACCATTCCAAGAATCGTAATTGTTCAGCTGTCATGTCGGCAGCTTTTAACAGGTTCAAAAACGACACGTTTTCTTTTAACAAACCGGAAACAGTCACATGCCGTTGTAGGTCTACTAAAGTTCTGCATGTGAATGTGTGTGTGTGTGTGTGTGTGTGTGTGTGTGTGTGTGTGTGTGTGTGTGTGTGTGTGTGTGTGTGTGTGTGTGTGTGTGTGTGTGTGTGTGTGTGTGTGTGTGTGTGATTGATGTCCCTCCCATGGTGCCGAGCAGAGTGTGTGTCAGTCCCAGGTGGTGTCTGAGCGCTCGTAAACAGTCCCTTTGATTGAGAGCCCGTGATGCCTGTTTGACAGGCGGCCTTGTGCTGCCAACAGAGCGCCGCATCGCCATAGTTACGCAGTGTCATGTGGTCACAAATGCCACAAAGGAGGACAAAGCGAGCGGCCGCAAATAGAAGGTGGAACAACTGCATTAATCAGTTAATGAGAAGACGGCTAATGGGGCGATGCGGGGTAAACGAGAGTGAAAATATCCTGCAAGTGAGACAGATCAAGTGTTTTTCTACTCTGCTACTGCTGATATCTTTTGTCATTATAGACCAAATTCAATTTTTCTATTTGTATTTTAAGGAAAGATATGAACAAGACCAACATAAAAAGTCTATTTAAATTAATCAGATCACATATAGAGACATTGTTTCATGAAAAGATTAATCATGTAAAGCAGGAGTGTCAAACAAAAGCCCCGTAGGCTAAAACCAGCTGGCAAAAGGGTTTAATCCGGCCAAATCATCAAGAAAATTGTAAAAACTTCAAAGAAAACATTGATTCTGTTAAGATGTTTTTGAAGAGTAGTGGACACAACACCACACTGGGACCCAAGCTGAGATATCAGTAATGCTGCGATGAAAAATAACTACTTAGTTGCTTAAAGCCATTTTGTCTGGGTGAGTTTGTAAAACCATGCATAATGCAACAGTTATAGATGTTTTACAGTATTCTGTAACATAAGGGGTTGATTATAATTGGTTTATGTTGAGATCGTATTCATTTTCAGTAATACTTATTTGGTTTTATTTGGTCCTGGTGACTCATATTCAACGTTCTCTGTCAAACTGACTTCACTTCATCCTTTTAACTTTTAGCTCACATTCCTTTAAAAAAAAAAAAAAAAAAGCATGCCACAAATATTTCCCATAGAAATTTGCGCTAGATGGAAATGCAAAGCCTGAACTGTAAAAATAAACAATTAACCTTGTGAGAACCAAGACCTAATTAACAGTGATCAGAGGGTGAAGCCTTTCCGTGAGCCTTAACGGGGTTTCATCCCCATCATAACAAAGAAGAAACTCTGAACCATTAACCGTGTGCAGGTTTCCAAAGGTCCACAGGGTTCAGATACAGTAAAGGTGTGCGTGTGATAAAAGCTTAAAAAGAAAATTGAGTGACGGCACAAACACACATGTACAATACACTCTCAGACACTCACACCTCATTCCCAGAAACATATCTCCTGTCACATGCACCTCGCTGGCTCTCAAGCCCACCGTGAGGGAGATTAATAGCAGCATTTAGAGCCTGCTGAGCTCCACCTGTCAAGGGTGGGGCTCCCGGGGCAGCGTCGGGCTGTGCCTGGTAACGGGCGACTGTCCTGGGGCAATATCTATCATGGAGGCCAGCGGCAGGCCGGATCTCCGCAGCCAGCTTCCACAGCTGGACCACCGACGCGGGGCCATCCGTCCAGGATGACAGGCACGCTGAGCCAGTCCAACCGGAGCAGACTGGATAGCTGCTGGATGGAGGAGCGCGGGGCCCGAGAGGACGGCCAATGGCTGCACGGATGTCAGGAGTCTGAGACCGTGCGTGCTCCTGGCACTAATACACATTGTTTGATCGTGCATGTGTGTTGGATTAGGAGCGGGTCAAAGAGGAGGAACATATCCTTTCATTTTCAGGCAGGTGAAGGAGATGTTGAGCCACATTATAGTAATGGGTAGAATATATTGATTTTACATCCACCAATTTAGTACCTCAACCTGTGTCTTGTGTAGTACTCGGGGGTGTCAAACATTTTAGATCAGTGGCCACACACAACCTTTTTTCATCTTGAGTGAGCCCGACTGGTAAAGTAGTGCTAGAATAACCTTTAAATTTCAACTTGAAAGTTCTTCTTTGCTGTGGCACAGAGTATACAAGATTAAAATGTCTATATTTGATTTGTTGGGTTTCCCCTCTGTCAAAAGCACCTAGAAATGACTGCGTTGTATTTGGTGCAATATAGATAAAGTTTCATTGAATGATATTTTCACAAAATTAAACAATTGTGGTAATTGCATCTGCTTCTCTTAAGAAATGTTTTCTTGAAATGTTTACAATTTTCTTGGTGTTTTTATTTATGTGTATATATATATATGAGTTTAATGTTTTAAATCAATTAATTAAATTACGCATTATTTGTGATAGCACTAATAACTTCAAACACCACAGTTAGCCCAGTGTTGCTCATTAGTTTAGCTGCTCAGTAGATCCAGGAGGATTTCACACCGAGTCATGCTACAAAGCATTTCAGGGCTCATACACCAGCGATGCTACTTGTTGAACATGATTAAAGTATGACTGATACACTTATTAACAGCAAGCTTGATTCCTCGGTCTCCAATCAACAGCGCGCATAGGGCAGTGCATAGATAGACATTATGCACCCATGTCTCCCATGATAGTAATGTTTAAATCTGTGAGATCCCTTAGATATTTCTATTTACACGCAGCCAAAAACGCTAATTCAACTGTTTCTAACAATTCTGAGTGTAAATAGCATTTTTAATGCAAGGCATTTCGATTATCTGGGATTGTACACATAGTATGTCAAAACGAACACATCTTTATTTTCAGAATATGTACTTCTGAGTCCACGGACTGTTGAAAGAATTTGTTGTGTTGATGAGAATAAACAGTGATTGAGATTCTGAACAGGTTTGAGTGGCTCTGTTGTTTTGTTCAGAAGCGTCTGCAGCACATTGACGGCTGCGGCTTGACAGCTGCCTTGACCTGTCAGTCACTTCTATTACAGTATCAACAGCAGCACGCCCACAGAGAGCTGCTGGATGCTGGCTGTTTGCAAAGCCTCCGTGCAGAGGCAGAACAATGGCTCCCATTTCCTTAAGCAGCCCTCCTCTGTCACACTTCAAAAATACTGCATAATGTGGGTTAGCATTTTCACTAACTGACCTTTGCGCTCCTCAAACTTTATCTTATTGGTTTCAGTAAAAAGGTCCAGATTTAAATTGCGGCATCTAACATAATTATTTTCTTTCCATCATGTTTACCTCAGCCTGGACCAATATAATGGCCAAAAAGCAAATGTTGAGAAAAAGCGCTTTTAAAAAAAAAATAATAATAATTTTTAACTAAGATATACATCTCGTAAAATCTTCAAAAAAAGCTGTTAATCTCACTATTATTCTGAAACTTGTATAAAAACTTCTGGAAATATCTTCAGTATGCTAGACACTGATCTCATTAATACCGCTGAGGGTGACAGTGAAGAACATTGATTATCATTATGATGGCACTCGTTGTGTGGCAAGTCAAATTTTGAAGTCTGACTTTGAGTGACTTCGACATTGAAAATATTGTGTTGGATAGACATAATTGTGAAGCAATCTCACAAACATTTCTAAATTGTCTAAGCCATGAGAAAGAAAAACTTTACAATGAAATCTGAAAGGTTATTATGACACTATTTTACAGGTCCGGCTCACTCAAGATGAAAATGGATTGTACATGGCCCCTGAACTACAATTTGACACCCATGCTCCAAATGGTGATTTCATTAATTTAAAGTGAGTATTTGTCATAATATCTCAATATTAGTTCACTTAGAACTAAATTGTGTCCATAATAATTTGGTTTAACTTTCAATTCAGACATTTAGGTTGGATATATTTGACAAATAAGTCAGATATAATGTTTTTTATGCTTCAGTGCCCTAAGTCACACTGGGGAAAACCATCAGCTATCTGTACAGTGCCTCTTTTATTAATATAGAAACATAAGTTCAATAAGCTAAGACTAAAGTCTGTTCTCAGGCCTCACTGAACCCACAGGTACTGTACACTACCTGTGTATATTGGCCATATTCAATATGGCAGCAGCAATGTAAGAAGACGACGTTCTCCTTGCCTTGAGACTGAAGTGCCACGTAACGTGAGATAATATGTAGAGTTTACCTTTTAATTCACATCCATGTTTTCAGTCAAAGCTCTAACATAAAAGATATAAACGATATCAAAGCATTAGATTGCCTGAGGTTATCTCACAGAGAAGCTAGCATAGCACAGAAACTCTACTGGCTGTGATAGAATAGTGTCCAAACACAAAGTTCACTGCTGCTTGTTGCGTAGACAAAGGTCAGTTCAAATGATTTCTATCCACTGCTGAATGTGCCCCGAGCAAGCATGTCAGAGCACGAACCAGACTACGGTTTAACGAGAGGAAGGCCTGAGCCGGTGATTTCTGTTAGATTATACTGGACAGCCGTGTCAGGAGACAAGCAGCAGGATCCATAAGAGGAACAAGACAACCTGGGAGGGGCAATTTGATGTTCGGGGGAACATTGTGCGAGAAAACCATGGGTATCTGTCATTCATTTACAAGTCGATTTGACACACAGTACCAACTTAAGCTTGTTGTAGAACAGTGAAACAGCTTTTTCTTTTCTAGTGACAACAGCTTCTTTGAACATAATAATCTACTGGCAATGAAATTGAAATTGATCAGAAATAGTTTGAGGGACAAAGAATTTAAGAGGCCAATTTGGCTTTCAGATTTTTCTAGAACTTGATGTGTTTGATCCTTGTTGGCGTCAAAGAACAATAGCCACCATTGTATTAAACGGACTCACACAACACTGCTTACTGTAACTCTGACTGGGCCTCTTCTTCAATATCAACAAGAGTGCTGTAGTTACTCGCCAACTATCATTTTCTTTCTTCTTTCCTGTAAAAATAACTGTGCTTCTGGCCAGTATGTTAAATCAGAGCAGAGCACTCAGGTGGTTTACTCTCCAAGACGTTGTATAGCCCATCTTATTGATAGAACCAGCTGATGGCAGTAATGCAACTTTATGGATGCAAACTGCCGTTAAACCCCCAAAAAATATGTTATTCCAATGCAAGGTCGTTGGAGGTATGAAAAAACAGTTTAAAATAAATTAGCCTTTCGCTGAAGTTGATGTCCTGATCAAATACTCACACCTGTTAGGTGTGGTCAAAGGGGAGGGGCATGAATACACATCCCTGATGGTTTTAATGACACAGCTGATGATTTTAGAAAATAAGGAACTATGGAGACTAAGAAACCTTGAGAATAGTCAAGTATTGAAAAGAAGTGTGTGTGTGTGTGTGTGTGTGTGTGTGTGTGTGTGTGTGTGTGTGTGTGTGTGTGTGTGTGTGTGTGTGTGTGTGTGTGTGTGTGTGTGTGTGTGTGTGTGTGTGCACCATTTACCGCTTGTCAACCCAGTCAGACGCTTGATACCAAAGGTGACTTTTTTTCCACTCTTTCCCAGATCAGATTACTTCAGTAATCAGATTACATCTTTCCTGCGTGCACACAGAATCATTTACCGAAAGTTTAGATAAATGAGGAACTCTGCATTTTCTCTCCCATTCGGCAGATCATTTTTGTAATCTGATTCCATGTAATAAGTTACTCCTTCTCCCTGGACATTTTTCAGTGGCTGAGATGAAGAGGCTGTGCTGACAATCGGCACACGGCGAAGCTGGCGGAGCTGTTGGATATGAGCATAATTAATGCCATCGCCGTAATGCACCCCGGTTCTGAGACAGCCTGCTTCAAACACAGAGACGCTCCTCCATTTGTACACAACAGAGGCGTAGTCAGATCCACGAGAAGGAACTCTGGGCCCGACATGACAGCGTGACGTGTGATCATATACCTGCTTTGCGATGCTAACGTGTTGCCAACAAATTGGAGACAAGCGCTCACCAGCATCTGCAGTTTAATCACAGCATCTCCCAAGCATTCAAATAAAATCATACAGCGTGATGTTTTATGTTAAAAGCCGGGGCAGGATAGGTTAGATAGAACGTGGGCCTGTGTGTTAAAGATAGCACAGGATGCCTGAGGGGGTGTGACAGCAAACCAGGGCTGCCTGCTCTTTCTCTCTCTCTTGTTCTCCCCCACTTCTTTTTTCTCTCTTTCTCAACACCTCCCAGCTCCTCTGTTTCTCCCTCTCGTTCCTCGTCTCTCTGCGCCACGCAGCTCTAAAGCAACAGTAGTTCTGAAGGCGAAGCGCACGCAGTGCAGGCTGGATCCCTCTCAGATTCCTCTCTGCTCTTAACCATTTCGAGTCTGCGGTGCCAAGGACACCCAGCAAAGCGTTGAGTGTGAAAAGTAAAGCCACTTAGCACGGGAAGCGAGCACCTAGTATAGAGCCTGCAGGCGCGGCCGCGTTCATGTAGATGGACGTGTCAGTTAATTTGACACAATTTCCTTGTTAGTACCTCCACAACCTTGCATTAATTTCGATGACTTGCCCTCGGTTACATAACGTGGACGCATTGCCGATCACAGGTCACATTTTTATTGCACCTGTGCAAAACGAGCCATGTGAAACAAGTTGTTTCTGTTTCTGTGCTATCAGTAATCGGAGCATTCATGCCGCGAGGCAAAGACAAAAAGAAAAAGAAATAAAAAACACAAACTGCACAAAACTGAGGTGAGTAAGCATGTGACACCCAGCAGTCGTTGCCTTTTCGCACATGCTGCATGCAGCAGGAATAAGAATGGCGGCAGCCGTCTCAGAACTCATTAGCTGGAATTTAGTTTGGTGCTGTTCAGCAGGACCAGTTGGAGATGGACCGATACCAACACTAGTATTGAGAATTATGTCCCATGTATGTGGCGGTGTCACACAACAACCTCATGGTGGCCAATGTTGAGGTATCACAAGATTCATAATGACCCTCTTTTGGGGAAAATAACCTAAAAAAAACACATATTTATTATTTCCCGATAGTGAAATATAGTAACTATATGTATTTGATAGTCTTTCACCCCACAACGTCTCATTGACTATTAGATCTGATGTATCATTATGACCTGCTGTCTTGGTTCGGTCCCCAATTCGCCTCCCATACATTCACTTGTATCGAGGAAGGCGTTCTTTACCCAATTTAACTTATCATAACGCCTGGAATTTCCAACAAATTTCCAAAGGTTTAACAGCAGACTTGTAATTATGATCCAATCTTGCTCATTTTTACGAGACAAACCTCGCTTGTTTCATTTAAATGGGAGAAGAAGCCTTTCAAATGGCTGATTACAACCACACATTCATGATTCATGAAATGGTTATAATATTGCACACTCTGCCTTTTTGGGAAGTATTGATCGCAAATCGTACAGAAGATCTACTTTACTGCAGAAATGCAATAACTACTGAACACTTGTAACAGACGAGTTCTATTTATGTTCACGGAAATCAAAACAAATTACGTTACAGCTCATAGTGACTAAAATCATATTTGACTATTTCTCGCTTCAGCCTCTCAGTTCACCTTCTATCGGATAATGTCTCTTTTTGGCCATTGCCAATCATGTCAAATTGCACATCTACTGTCTGTAATTTGACATTAGCTTCACTGTCTTGCCAGCTGCTGTTTAGCTTTATTCTTTCAGCGACATTTGTCTTGTCTGTGATATAATACCTTATAGTGGTCTCAGATGGTACGTACTGGTATATTTTCATGTACATATATGTATCACATGAGTCGTTAAACAACTAAAAAATGAGGTGTGATTTGCAGTCCAGGAATATGGTAAGTCTGTTTGTTCCATAAAAACGTACTACCTTGTAATGTGGGTCTCATTGAGGTGTGTGGGCTAACATGGGGACACATCGGTTCATTTGATGACTCCTCTTTTTGCTATGCAGGACGGATCATTAAAAAAAAACACAGATATGTGAATTGAAACACCTTTTGTCAACACCTCCATCTATATGTACTGCAGATGTTTAAACAATCATGCATTCTGTCCTGTTTTTGAATTGTTATAGTACATTCTAGTTTTGCAGCAACAGGTTAATGGACATTTCAACTGATTTTGGATCATTCTGAGTCACTTTTAGGGTTTTTTGTGTGTTGCTTTATTTACATTTTCTGATTTGGCTCTTTGATTTCTCTGAATATTCCTGTGGGGAATACGATTCATTTATGGAGCTCTCTGACTCCATACAGCTCAGATCAACCCCCACATAAAAAGCCAATATCCTTTAACGAGCCTGTTGGTGTCGCCTTCATGTATCATGAGTAATACAATGATTTCAAACATTTCATCAGTTATTTAACACATTAAATGTGTAGAATACTTCAGTTCTTGTTTTTGAGAAGAAATATGGGAATTTTAGAGGAGGCATTTTTTTTTAAAAGTCTGCTTTTACCGAAGTGTGTTACCCCAAGATGTTCCCTTTTCATACATGTAAAGATAAATCTTGAGACTAATTATACAAATACGAGCAGGCAGAAAGGAAATTATTTCACTAGTTATGGTGTAATGCTGCACCTTTGCAGGCAAATTAGTATCATAGTTTTAACACAGTCTTAAATCTCATGCAAAAACTAGCTAAATTTAATAGCAATCATTATACTGAAAACAAGATTATTATCAAAATTAAATTACGAATTTATATAAATGTTTCAATTTGTTCATGAGTGGTAGGCCTTTAAAAAACAAAAACAAAAAACAAAACAAAAAAAACTTCAGTTAGAATAACATGATGTGTAACAGTTATTAAAGTGAAAGTAATATCTTATAAAATGCTGTTTTTTCTGTTTTCTTCCACATGACACGCTGCGATATGCTGGCAGTCATCACCTTTGTGAACCTCAGAAGACTCTGATCCTGGAATAGTTTAATGTGCTCTGATCCACAAGAAAGAAGCAGAAGTGATAACAGCTAACAGTTTGAGAGCGGGGCTGGTAAAAAGTGTGAAACCTTGAAAAGAAAGCCTGAGTTTACAGAGTGAGATCAGAGTTTTAAAATGCTAATTAGCAACCAGGAGCTACATTTTGTTTCATTGTGGTCTTTTGTTACACTCACAGGGCGTATTCATGACCCTTTTCTGCATTTCTGAGGGAGAATAAAGCATGATAAGGGCACTTATAGCAGCCGTCCACATGCTCGCATAGCTTTAGGACTCCTGATGAACCGAGGTGACAAGCTCATTATAGTTTGTCTTATAATAGCTCCTAATGAGGCCTGGTGAGGAGGAATAACACGGTGTGTGTGACACGATCAGGCTACATGGCTCCACCGATGTGGCAACGTGAGGTCACAAACGGGGAGAGTCACGTCACGGCGGCCACACAACCAACCCCACGCAAATGAAGATACACGCGCACACGCAGCATGAGTAATAAGGTAAGTGCTTATTATTATGACATGCATCAAACTACGGTGAATATACCAACTCAGCAACCTGTCAGTCTTGCGTCGTAATTACTACTTCCATGATGTCCGAGAACGGCGATCAGAAGACGTTTTGTCTTTCCTCCTCTGAAACCAACAGGGTGAAACAAAGAAGAAGAAAAAAGAAAGAAGGCCTAAACCCCCCCCCCCCCCCCCCCCCCCCAAAAAAAAAAACCAACCTCCCAGATGCATCTGTCATCAGCACAAGGACGTACCCGGGCACAAATGGTGCATATGAAGCTCTGCGGTGCGTTTGTGTGCATGTGTCAGATCTGCTTTCACACGTAAAGACGCATTTCACAGTTTTTCCCTTTTGCATGGTCACAAATAAAACTCCCACTACAACTCACATATGCTTTGATCTCTCCCTTCCTGTGCTTCTCTGCACATCAGCATGCTTCATTATATGGACTGTAAAACACATTAATGCCGCAGATGAAGCACATTTCAGGCCCTCTCAGCACACATGAAGTGCAGTTTTTTGGCTCTTTGTGGAAAAATCTATCCAGGTGTGAGTCAAAGGGATGAAATAATTTTTGATATAGAAAAGCCCAAGGTATTTTTTTAAATTTATTATTTAGTCACTCTGCTTTCATTTTGAAAGACATTTTCAGAAGGGATGAGGTTTTTTTTTCTGGGTTTTTAGTACTCATTTCCTTCACACTCATACAGGTTTCACAGCACAGGACTCAAGGTGAGAATGAAGAGCAGGCAGGATTACCTTGCTTACTCAACAATCCCCACACTGGAGTTGAGGAAGAAATGCCTCTATCAACCTTCTTATTCCCCGTCAACAGCGCATGTGAAGTTTGGTTCCATTGCTTCAGTGCAAGTCCACCCTTCCAAATCCAGGCCAGACCCTCAATCAGACTGGTTACAGTACAATTTCACTCAATGTAGCACGAACAAAAGATCTCTGAAGAGAAGCGGACACGAGTCGGATCTGCAACCTCGCCTGCCGATTTATGCGACGGCTGTCTTTATCTGTTACCTACGAGAAAAACCACTGCATGAAGATGCTCGAAGGCCAACACTGTAATTCTTTGGTGGTGCTGTTGTGTAATATGCATTCTGAAAGAAGGATGGTCAACTTTGATGACAGTGAGGGCCAGAAAAATGCCGTCCTCCACAAGACTATCTTCATTTTACAGTAAGAGATGATTTAACCACACGCGAAAGTTGAGGCTGCATATTTAACCTATTTAGAAAGGCAAGAGAAATGCAAAGCAGAATGAAAACCGAACCATTTGATATTTTTAAAGAATGACTGCAATTGATTTTGGGTTCAAATATTGCTCTTTCTTGCAGGCCACCAGTTGCCCAGATCAGACACAGAACATGTCCAAGTTGTTTTCGGGTCCAGAATTAAACCACAATGCCAACAAGACGAAAAAGACTTTGGGATTTCTTAAAACATTCAACCAGCAAACTGCACCACGAGGTTGAATGTCACCGAAACAGTGCCGGGTGTGAGCGACTCCTATACCTGGCAGGACCGTGTGTGACCCACAGTGTCTGGGCTGTACCACAGTCTGCTAAGCGGGGGCTAGCAGCTCTCTGCTGGGGCAATTAAAAGACCATTCGGCAAACTGGCTGTGAGAGACAGACAGAACTGAATGGGCCCTGATCCTGGAGAAGGACCGAGGAGTGACCGCTTGAGAGGAGATAGATAGAGAGATAGATAGATAGATAGATAGATAGATAGATAGATAGATAGATAGATAGATAGATAGATAGATAGATAGATAGATAGATAGATAGATAGATAGATAGATAGATAGATAGATAGATAGATAGATAGATAGATAGATTTGAGGAAATAGATGCAGAAGACATACAGAATCGTGTGGGCACATGAGCGTATGTGTAGGCATGTGAGTGCAAATGCAGGGCTGTGTGAAATGTGTGTGTGCGTGTGTGTGTGGGCACACAGGCATCGATCTGCTTGTATGCCTGTGCGGGGCCGCCGTTGGTGTACCGGTGAGTGTATATATACGGCTCCCCGGGTGTATCAGCGGCTCACCTTCCAGGCAGCAGGTCCTCCAGAGGCCCGAGTGCGTCATCACCTCCTCGTTCTTCTTGCTGGTCTCGTTCTCGTTGGTGCTCTTGATCTTGCAGACGCCGCGCGAGTACAGCCAGTAGTCTGTCCCCACGGCTATGGTCATGAGGCTGAAGGCGGCGAAGGCCCCCACCGTGGTCAGCAGCATCTGAACTCCGCGGTCAAACACGCCCATGTTGCCGCATTCCACGAAAGGGGGGCCCCCTTTCCTCTTGATGTATAAGAAGTAAATATTTGTGAGTTTGCGTCGCCACGCCAGCTCGGAAAACGGGGGGTGGGCGGCGTCGGGCGGACGACGGTAGCGGGGGGCCGCTGGGGGGGCGGGGGAATTAGGGGAGCTCGGGGGAAATCGTATGGTTGGTTTTGGGGGGGTTACCACGACCAGTTGAAAAATGAGATCGAAGTTTGAGGCGCTGTTCTGGAAGCGCTTTAGTTTGCCTGTTTGAGCCGAGTTGACCGGGTCAAGCAGACTTCGGCGCCAACGACAGAACCCCTCAGCTACCAAGCTCTAGTCCTCAAATGGCAGCAAGTTGCCCTGCTCTGGCAACAAAAAATAAGTTGACCTAAAAACACAGGCTTCTCGCAGATCCCACAAGAGACCTGGTCTGGGATCTAGGCCTACTTTGTTGAGTTGGAAGGCCTCTAAACGTCAAACTCTGAAAAAGGCTGAGATAATGAGAAGATGGAGGGGCTCACTCGGCTTCTCTGCGGTCGATTGGGGCCCTGGGTTTGGCTTTCGGAGCCGACTAAAGTGGTGGCATTTATTACAATCCTCACAGCTTCGACGGTGATCTAGGGAACGATGTGCATGTAGCGCTTGAGTTGTTTTTTTTGTTTTTTTTCCCACATAGGGCGTCACATACAGCCTACACTGTCATCCTAATGCACACGCACACACAAACACACACTTGCTCGCTCACAGATTCAAACTTTCACCCACACGCACACACCTGTATGTGGACAAGCACCCGCATGCACACAGTGTGAATTAATTGATGCTGAAAAGGGATGAAGGAACATGGGGGGGGGGGGGGGTGACGGTGGAGTGTGGTTAAGACTAACACAGTTGGCGGCCTGATTTCTTTAAAATAACCCCCCCTTTTTCTCTCTTTCTTTCGCTCTGTTCCTCTCTCTCTCTCAAAGAAACAAAAGCGGAGCCCCTTAACAGATGATGACACAAATTCAGCAAAGAGATGTGACTATATCTTGATGGAGCCCAGTGAATTATGGAGGTTCATGTCAGACGTTCCTCTGAACGATCAGACAATCACATGGACTCTGAGGGAAGAGGGTGATGGAAGACAAGGCAAGAAGAGACAGGCAGGGCCCAGAAATATGTAGCAGGAATCAAAATAGAAAAAAAACAAAAAAAAAACGGGACTGGATGTGCAGGAAGAAAAAAAGAAAGGAAAATGAAAGAGCAGTGAGTCAAACTAACAGAATCAAGGACAGAATGGTAAATACTGCCAAATGTGAGCCGGCACCATGACTGCCATGAAAACCAGCCATTCCTTTAGAGGTGATGGGGAAAAGATTTTTTTTTTTAAATGAATAAAAACACAGAAACCAACCAGGGACGATCACCCCCCCTCTCCAAATCAAAATGAAAACACAAAAAAATCAAGCCAAGAAGAGGAGGAGGAGGTAGAGGAGGAAAGAGAGGAGGAAAGAAAAAAAATGTTATGAAAATCAAACGACAGCCTGCTTAGTTTTCCTTTTTCCTAAAATTCTGATCCCCAGTTTCCATATGTGGTCCCTAGACCTTTCTCCGGCAACAGTGGAAATCTGCTATAGGGGGACACGGGCAGCGGTACCGACGGAACACCGCGGACAGAGGGGCGCATCCGGGCGGAGAGGCCGAGCATCACCGGTCATGCAGCCGGTCGCGGGAGTGAGGAGGACACGGGAGGACGGACGAAGCTTCCCGGAGCGTCTGCGCTTCTTCCTCCTGCATCCACACGATCCGAGGCGGTGCGATCACGGCCGAGCGGAAAACACATAACACGCACAGCCCTTTACTGTCATCACACCAGGAAGAAAAAAAAAAGTATATTAAAAAAAATAAGAATGTTAGTTAGAGGGGAGGGGAAAAAAAGATTTTAGTGTCTGCGGAGAGGGGCGGGTGGCGAAACGCGTGCGCAAAAAATAAAAAGGAGGAAAATGTTCAAGTCGAGCAACACATCAAATCCTTGGCTTCCCCGTTTTTCTTCTTCTTCGTAGAGCTGAGATAGAAGTGGAGAGAGGAGAGGAAGAGGAGGAGGAGGAGGGGGTGGATGATGGTTAGGAGCAGAGGATGAAAAAACCGACACAAGCAGAGAGAGAGAGAGAGAGAGAGAGCGAGAGAGAGAGTTCCGTGCGCAGCAGCCGCAGCACTTTACACAGAAACAAGCGCACTGCAAAAAAAAAAAAAAAAAAAATGTCGTTTCCAAGTCAGCGCGTGAAAGGACGACAGGTCCACGTAAAAATAATATATATGTATGTTGGAAAAACTCCCGTCAACCTGTTTGAAGTTATTCCTCTCGGATATGAAAGTAACTTCATGTAAAGCTTCTTGGAAATCTGGATTTTTGGAATTGGAATAGAAAAATTTGAACTCTCGCCATTCAAACGCGACATCCTTATGCAATCAACACATTTAAAGTTAGAAGAATGGAAAAAGAAAACACGGTATTAAACCAATATAGTCACAGGAAACAAGAACACTTCTTATTTGTAACTCAAGTTGCTTTAGTTAAAAGTTATATATTTCACACACACAAAAAACACCCGAAAAAGTTTACAATGTGGATGTCTTGATGCTACATAAATGCAATGTTTAATTACACATTTCAGTTGCATGCAGTCTTGGAAGAGCGGTCAGTCTCTCAATTGGAAGATAGCAGCAGGTTTGATTTTCTACTGTCCGCATGTTGAAGTGTCCTTGAGCAAGACACTAAAACCTGAACTGCTCCCAAATTTCAAAAGGTATAATACACGGTATCAATTGACCGATCAAGTTGCTCTTTACTGGGCATAATACGAAACCGGAAGTCAGTTGACGTTGTGTACACCAGCCGATGAGTCGCTATATTTCGGCAAAAAAAGATGAATTCAAGCAAAAGTATATGGCGGCAAATAGTGATGGCCATTATACACATATTTTAGACGGCTTTGAGCAACACATCCGGTATTTTCTTGGCTGTCTTTTCTAAAATTCGTGTCGTGAAATGACTTGTTGGGAGTTCTGTGTGTATCTTGGAATGTGTACACTGAGGGTCATGCATGCCTACATAGACCTGTAAATGTATCCGTCTTCACTTCAACCTAAATTCTGAATTGGAGTCAGAATTTGTATTTTTCTTTTTTTAAATAACTTAAATAACTCAAAAAAAAACTTTTCAAGTAAGAAAATCCTTATTGCAGTTTCATTTTAGAAAGGTTTCAGGTTTACACATCAATGTTTTGAAAAAAATATCCATGTACACTGAAAAGGGTAAATGCTAAAAATTATGTTGGCATGCTAGGCCACAAGTTGTTTGGTTTTGTAATGAACCTAAAAACACATGCATGCAGAAAGCAATACACTCATTAACAATGGCGAGTACGCAGCCATTCATATGGACAGACAAAGTTAGATTGATATTCCAGGTGACTCTCAACTATAAAACCATCAAGTCCTAGGACAAATATGGACCGGCAGTCCTGACACTCGGGAGGCCACCAATGTTGTTATCATCCATCAACTTATGCATGTTCAAAAGAAATATTTACTTCTGCTTTGGTGCCCATGCGCATTAGTAGCATTTCAGAAAAGTAGCGTTTTTCCACATTTACATGGAGACAGACTCAGAGCATTTTCAAAATGTTTCACCTTGGTATCTGATTTCAAAAAGCTGTGTTTTCCCTTACCCTGAACATGGTTGTTGCATAAAGGGGCACCCAAAATGCAACAACGGTTGTCCGTTTACACTTGGAAATGTCTGAACGGGGCCTTGCATTCACCCATGTTAAACCAAACATATTTCCTAGGCCGTCATTCTCTTCTTCTTTTTTTAATGTATAATGTCATGTTATTTTTTCATCTTATCAGTGACTTGTTTTATGATGCTTGTGCTGAGGTTTCAGTCTACCTACTTCTGAGAATTAAGTGTTTTGCCCATGGACGGTCCGACACATACAGAAGCACACCCAGTGATCGAACACTACAACATCCACCTGACCCTCATTCACCTCAAAGGAATGTGAGGTCAGATTGTGCTACTTAATGCCCATATTTATTTATTTATTGTTCTCATGGCGAGGCAGGCAATGATGACTCAATTACATTATGCAGCGGATGCTTCAAAAGGTGCACAAATCAAGTGCACTCTGCTGAAGAGTCCTGCAGCAAAGCCTCTCTCAGTCTCATAAGTCCCAGGGGTGGTGCTCTGCATCTGACCTCTAACATCTGACCTCTTCAACGGAGAGGAACGAGGGAGTGGGGATGGGAAGAAAGACAGTTGTCCAACAAAGATCAATAAGGTGACACGTTATTGTCATCAACAGATTATTATTTCCCGGCAGTCTATTGCGTGCTTTAATTTCCTGGTGCAAGGAAGATACGAGACATGGAATGATGAAAGGCACGAGCAGCGGGTGTAAAACACCTGACCGAGCGGGTTAAAAGCTTGGATGGCTTCAACAGAAATAGATGGCTTAGGTTGTAAAACTCACTGATCCGTGCTCTTGTATGTTTGACTCTGTCATATGTTTCACTCCCCCGACCTCCTCCGCCTTGCAGAAAAGACAATGATTCTAATACTGTCACGACCGCTGAGATATACTTCATGTTACACATGTTCCCTCGACCTTAACGGCATGTGTTATTGAATTAATTCAAATTGCATTTGTGAACGCATGTAAACGTGGCTGTCGAACACAGTGCATTACCTTAAATATGAATAGAAGATGTAATTGGATTTTTTTTAAACCATAAAGCCAGAAAATGTTCCTGTTCATGTCGTCATTTATGCTTTCTCAGTTCCTTTTTTGATCGCTGCTGCCTCTCCGTGGTGCTGAACTGGACAGCTCCATCTGAAGATCCAGCAGCACGGCAACTGTCTCCCTCTTGTGATAGGCTGTGCGGTAGGCACATGTTCACTTTATGAGGACTGCCAGGCATACAGACTCCGAAACACACAGCCAGAGCAGCAGCCTGGTCTGGAGATAAGTGCAACTGTTTTTGTCTTTATGAAGAGAGGAAATACATTTTACAACCTTGGGGTTGAAATTGAGGGGGCTGGATGGGTGCAATGTGTTTCAAGCTCTGTAAGGGAGGGTCGCTTCCCCTTGTGTTTAGGCACTAACATGACTTTGTTCTGATGCTCCAATATAAAGATGAGGAGCATCAGGGGGAAACTTGTAGAATACGTTAATGCACAATATGTGATCTATACATTTTGACAGCAAAAAGAGAAGCATGATAAAAGGTCTTTGGCATAATGCTGATGATTCCATCGTCTAAATCTTTTATTTCATTTGAATTTTCAATTTTTAATTGCATTTTATTTCTATTGTGTCAAAAACAAAACACTGATTTTGTCATGATTGTAGTGTTTATTGACTTAACTTGAGTAGAAACCTTGAGATGAAGGTGATACTATGCAACAATTGAATCTCAAGGAAGCCACGCTTGATAGGAAGGATAATTCTTGAAGATTAGATAACTTATGACGTTTCAAATGCACACAGATCACGTCCTACACATAAAGGCGCAACATAGCTGCAGGCTACACACTACAGAGGAGGTCCCATTCCCACACAACAGTTAATAAATTCGAGGTACCAAAGTTCAGATTGTTCACAGTTGTTTGCCAAAACACAGTCTAGGCTGACAATTTGCATCTTGGGCAGGTGGGAGGCCATCAAACGAGAAACATGTTAGAACCTTGATGGGTCTGTCCATTCATCTCAACATCCATCCAACATGTTTCTCATCATGTCTGAAACTAGCTACTGAACAATGGTGGATGTGGGCATTGTTCTTGCGTTTTTAAAATATTCTTTGCTGCCTGTTGGGGATATTGTAATTAAATGTCAAAACGTCAAATGCTGAAAGGCCATACGCGCCGCAGCACCACTCAGATATGGACGTAATGAGAGAAGCTCTATCTTGTCAGTGATTGCCCTACAGCTACCTGCACCATTTGTAGGCGATGACATGTGCTGTACTTTTTCCACTGTTGTCCACATGCATGTTCATACATGCTTGTGTCCAAGCCTGTGGATATGTGCATGCTATCTCATGCATGTATTGTTTTCCCCGTGATATTCTCTTTGTTATCTCCTTCAGAAAGTCACAGCATTATCAGACTTTGGGCTTTTATACAGTCAAAATAGGAAAAGTGTCACACAACACCAATGTTCTGAACTTATAAATGGGTGGGGTAGCAGATATTGCTTAATTCATAGACAGAAGGCCCATCACAATATGGAAGTTACAGTAGGTCACTCTGTTATTGTTAATGTGCATCCACTCCCGCATTAGCTGAAGAACTATTTACCTCAACCATGGTGCGAATGTGCAGTAGCAGCGTTTCCAAAAAGTTGCGTTTGCACAGGAGATGGAGTCAGAGCATTTTCAAAAAGTTCCACCTATGGAGCCATTTTCAAGAAGTAACCTTCTCAGTGGTTCCGAGCACCATTGTCATGTGAACGGAAACACAAAATGCAATGAAAGTTGGCGTTTTCACTTGGATTTAAGGGGGCCTTTGTTCAAATATTTGAAACAACATATACATGATGCTTGTATTATCGCTTGAATTATAATGTGTTGCCAGTTGCTGGTTGTACCTTTATGCTCAGTAATTATGATATGGTTGACCAGCACAACAATCAGAACAGGGAGCAGGCCTGGATAACACACTGGAGGTAACTGGAATCATTTACAGTAAGGCACACTAAAATAACAATTTCTGTGTAATTTTTGTTGTGTTTTGTGTGTCTGTTTACACCTCGGGGCTACTGAAACACAACATTTTTGAAAACGCTCAGAGTAGACAGCGAAAATGCTGCTCCTGTGCCATGCTCTTCATGGCCATAGCAAAGAGTTCTTGTCCCGATGCACGAAAAGATGGACGATGACAACAATGTCTGCCTCCAAAGTGTCATGACTCTCAGTCCATAATCTCTTGGGAATTGGCAGTTTTTTTTAGTTGAGAGTCACAGGTGATAATAATCCGACTTGGTTGTCTGTCCCTATTAATGCCTGGGTACTCGCCATTGTTAATGTTTATTATGTATTGGTCTCTGCACGGATGTGTGTGTTTGTCATTCGAAAAAAAAAAAAGCACCATCCACTCGTGGCCCTTCATTCGAACAACATAATTTTTAATGTTTCTGACATTCCCATGCATACAGGCATTGTTTTACAAATGTTGCAGTGTACCACGAAACTGTTCTAACAGGAAAACTCTTGAAATGTCATCGTTGAAATGGGGCGTTAGTGTACAAATCACATTTTAAAAGGTGGAGGGGAGGTTCGGGTTACACATTGGTGCAGTGGTTATCACAATTCTGAGCTGATCTGTGTGTATATTGCCCTTGTGTTTGCGTTTGTTTTCTAAGTGATAACTCTAAATTGCCTGTATGGATAAGTGTCTGGTGACCTGTACAAGGTGTACCCTGCATTCATCCATTGATCGCTGGGCCCCATCGACATGCTACCCTGAACTGGATAATGCAGTATAGAAGATGGATTGAAGGATGGATCAAGGAGAGGCACTCCCATTTTGTTAAAGCAAAAAAAAGCATTCTAGAAGAGCTGTCATCTCTATTTTATTAAATTTGTCGTAAGTCGAATCCCATTTTATACACCAAGTACAAACAAGTAAAAACCAACAACAAAATTCAAGAGGATTCAGAAGATATGCAGAATGTCCAAACAGCTTCCAAATGAAGACAAAAAAAAAAAAAACCTCTCCAAAGAAAGAGAATATGGTGTGGGAGGAAGAAAACTGAGGGAAAGTGATCCAGAGGAATGGAGAGAAGCCATAGAAAGAAAAGAGGGAGGCATAGAAAGAGAACAGGCTGCCATGTTGGCCGCCCTCCCTCCCTCCTCCTCTGGGGTCTAGAGGACATGTTTAACATTCTACTCTACTCCTCCTCCTCTCCTCTCATCCAGCCACAGCCTCAAGTCCCTGCTGCACTCTGGTTACTGATGGCCAGAGACGAGAGGAGAGGCACAGAAAATCCCTTAATCATGACCGGCACAGCCTTGTTACCGCATTGTTGTTTGCCGCATCATATGAAGTCGTTCGGCAAAAGCAATAACTGACACCTGTTTGTCTCTGGTGGTCTGGCTTTTTCATCATGAAATACTTTTACCCAGTTTGTTAACACGAGACTGTTCATCGAGCGAGTCGTGACTCTCTTAAAGCAAAAACTTACTAAAGACAAAGGTAAAAATCAAGTTTGTGGCATATATATTTAACTAACTGGCTTTGATAAGTGTATGCGATTCAACTCTAAGAGCCAGAAGATATTGATAGATGTGATAGGTATACAGATTGCATGGGACAGATGCACAAAATAACACACACTTTCGATTTAGCATTTATCTGGATGAATGTGGAATATTATGCGTGTCTACCAGATCGCACAAAATACTGTGAGGTGTTTATGCCAAAACATGAATATTAAAATGCATAATGTGATTTACTCCATCTGAAAACTGTTGCGTTGGTCATAATTGCGTTGCTTGTATTGCAAATTTAATGCAGGTTTAAATCTGAGGGAAGGCCAATGTACACACTGTTTTCAAGTGAAAATGGAAAACCTTTGTTGCATTTTGGGTGTCTGTACAACAACGGTGCTTGGCGCTACTAAAAATACAACTCTTTAAAAAATGGCTCTCAAGGTGGAAGTTTTTGCAAACACTCGACGACTCCTTCTCTGTGTAAATTGCGGAAAACACAGTTTTATTGAAAGGCTGCTACTGTCCGTATGCACCACAGCCATAGTAAATAGTTCTTCTGCACGTGTGCGAGCAGATGAACAATAACAACAATGGAGTGTCATGACTCTCAGTCCATATTCTCCTGGGACTTGGAATTTGTTTAGTTAACAGTCACCTGGAATAACAATCCAATTTCATCATCTGTCCATACTATTGCGTATTGTTCTCTGCACGCAACAGCGTCGTCTGGCGTTCCAAGGTACATATTTCCATATAAATGGACATCATTTTCAAAACTATGCATTTTCACTTGAAACAATACATAAACGGGGCCTCAGGCTCCTGTTATTGTGTTGGCGGGTGTTTCCTCAGCTGGCTCTTCACGACTTTTGGTGGTAATTAACTAATTAATTGATACAATAAATGACATTCTACTTGCATGTGCTGCACAGTGGTGCAGTGGTTCGCATCCTTGCCTCACAGTGAGAAGGTATGTGTTCAAATACTGGCAAAGTTTGCATCTTCTCCCCATGTGTGTGTGTGTTTCCTCCCACAGTGTAAAAACAGGCACCCTGAGCCCTTGAGCAAGATCCGAGGTCCCCACCACCACCAATGTGTTGCTTCCTACCGTGTGATAAAATACTAATAATTATATCAGTATTTGAAACAAGAATCAACATTTTAAAAATTAAACTTAAATAAAATAGACAAGGCTATCTATAGACATTGCAATGTAGAAACCTCATCTTCTACAGCACTTATAGACAATTAAAACTGAACCAAGACTTCAACCTTTGTTAGTGCAGATTAGCGTGTAATAGTTTATCAGCTATCGACTGGAGATTGCAAGGTTGCTGTTTGGAGCTCGGTACATCGACACTGCGATTTAGTTTTCAAGAGCTATTGTTATTTATGTAGATTCATGAGTATTTCACATAGAACCTGCAATCATATGAACATATGTGAGTCCTTGTTGGGTGAAAGCAGCCACTATGCTTTTCTCTCTGTTGCATCCACCAACACTTCTCCTTTTCTGCCTTCCTTTCTTTCTCTCTGCTGCTCCTCGCCCAAGGGCATGCCTGGGTGTCCTGCTCCTCTTGCTCTCACCGCCACCCTCCAGTTTGCATGAATGACTCTGCGTTACCTGCTGCAACCTGGCCTACTTTGAAAGTTCCTTCTCTGCTCTGCCCCAGCGCCACCAGCAAAGTCACCGTCAGACAGGAAGAGAGTCAGCGGGTTGGTGGATCTGCAGCGTTCAGGGATAAAGCGGAATAGTTTTAAAGGAGCACATTCACGGTGTGACAGTGCTCCGCGGGGGGGGGAAACTCACTATTCCTTGAGCACAAACTCTCTCGCAAGAGTGAATAAAAGGAGTTTTTTGTCATGCATGTTTGTCCATTTTCTCTCTTTTGTTTGAGTTTTTCCCTTCAAACTGGACATGAGCAAAAATCTCTGTTGTATCGTGTAACGTCCACGTTTTTTTTCGGAAACATTTAAAGTGGAATCATTTAAATAAATGACTTCCACACTCATTTTCAGACACCACGATAATTACCCCCATCAAATTAGACCGTTACAGAGGCAACATTCAGTCTGTCACCGAATTAAAATGGGTCAGAGTTTGCCTGTAATCTGCAATTAAAAAAAAAAATAAAAAATGGCACGGTTGTTTTATTTTACAAGCCGCAGTGTTTATCTCATTCTATTTTATATTCTAATTGTTTCCTCACATCAAGCGACCTGGTCAGAGTTTCCTCTTTGGTTATCAGAGGTTGTTACCAGAGGGGTAAACAGCTGCATGCTCACTGTTACTGTACTCACAAAAACCAAAGCAAACTCTAGTCTCGCTCTGTTTTTTGTTTTCTTTTTTAAGAAGCATAAGTGGCTTAGCTGCAGCTTTGATCATGTATTCAAAAATGAATCTGTTCATTAAAAAGTACACAGCTCTTTAAAGTTTATGCATACACACAACAAAAGATCCGATCGTCTTTGCAGCCACTGGTGTCGAAGCTTCCACATGTAATCTTCGTTTGTTTTCTTGCCCCAACTAAAAGGAATATTGAGCTGCTTTCAAATAGTAATAGTACGCAGCACCAGAGTTACTGGAAATGGTCAAAAGCCTGAAAAGCAAAACTATTTTTTCAATATATTTTTTCTTACATCTTGTGAATTTTGTTGTAAATGTTAAAGCCGTTTCTTTTGGTTTAGAGGCTTTTGCTGTGCACTGAATGAAGGTTTGTTGCTGCTTGCTGAGAAGAGTTTGTACGTTTTCTCTCTGCCGTTTTTCTTTTCCAATGTGGTCCAGCTTATTCCTCTAGTTCTTCTTATAATTAATAAATCAAATGGATGGGTGTTTTTGCCAATCTGCCTATAAAGCTCTGTTTATACGACAACGTTTAAAGTAAACATGCAATCCATTATGTGTTTTCATGTCAGAAACGTTTTGTGTTTACACAGCAACGTTTTAAATTGATGTATATTGACACGGAAATGGCAGAAATTCTGAAAACTATGTAGTTAGCATGCCAAGCATGCCAAGTTGGTTGAAATGAACACTAGAGTGAATTAAAGCTTTTTTAATTGTTTGAAACCCAGAAATAACTGATGAATTCATATTTCATTTTTGGCTGAACAGGGGGAAAAAATGTGATGGTTTGCTTGTATGAGATATGAATGCTGGCAATGGAAATGAGGATTCCTCGGCGTTTCAGAGCTAAATCACAGGAATTTTTACTTCTTCCTGTGTAATAACTGTGTGTTGTTGTGTCACACAGTTATTTCAAGTCAGGTGTGGATGAAAGCATATATCTGTGTCTGCAAGTAAAGACGATTGAAGGATGGCATCCTGCTGTGAAGCTAATTTACTGGTGAGAGAAACATGAGCAGACACTCTTCTCTGTATTACCTTCTAGTTATCCACTGTAGTTCTGGAGATTACACGGTTGGAAAGCAATTGAAAAGTGTGACTGTAGGATGCTTAGCTGTTCACCCATTGTTCTTCATTTGGAACTGGATTAAATCACATCGGATAGTCCATTCTAACATCCTGGCTACGCTGCTTCTTTATAATCTCCCCTTGTGAATCAAATATATAACTGTCAAAGTACAAGAGGTTTTCATAGGACATGAAGAAGTTTAAGCTACACCTTTATGAAACAACATTTTAAAATGTAACTTTGGCTGTGAATGAATACTGTCGTCTTCCGTTTTTTAATGTATCTAATCCAATGAAAGCCAAAACCATTACACATCAATCAATAAAAACAGGAGAGTCAAAAGCTGAGAACAAGGTGTAAATGTAGTCTCAGGGATGATGAAATACTTCAAATATTAATACTAAAATGTCCCAAAGTCCTTTTTACAAATTAAAATTATTCTTATGACTTTTTTTTTTTAATACTTTTTCAACATTTTGATGAAATTGTCAAAATATAAAAAACGTTTTTTGGGGGTTTTTTTGCCACTCCATTTGAGGCATCAATTTCTACATACAGAAAAACAAATCAGTGGTTCCCAATCTGTGGTCCAGGCCCCCCTGTGCCAGGGAGATGGGGATACTTTCCACAATCCAAGGCTCTGTTTACAACAGTGTAAAGTAAACACTGAAAACACATTTTGAAAACTTCGCCCGAGGTGGAACTTTAATTTGAATACACTGTCTCCATGGAAATGGAAGAAAACATAACTTTGGAAAATGGTCCGATTCTGTCACAGTACAAACGGGGGAAAACACATCTTTTCTGAAACAATTCTATTGCACATGCACACCATGGCCATAGTAAATTGTTCTTCTGCACATGTGTGAGTAGATGAACAAAAACAACAACGTTTGGCTCCAGTGTCATGACTCCCAGTCTATATCCTCCTGGGACTTGAAAGTTTTATAATTGAAAGTCACCATAATAACTATCCAACTTGGTCGTCTATCCAATGAACTCGTCATTGTTAATGTTTATTGCGTATTGCTCTCTGCGTGTGTGGTTTTATTACAAAAACAAACAACAGCACCAACTAATGTTCCCTACATGAAAGCTGGAAAGTTTTCTGCCATTTCCATGTAAATGCTGCTGCATGAAACTTTTCTGAAATGAAAAAGCAAAAACTATGTGTTTTCGGTTGAAACGTTGTATAAACGGGGCCTCAAGCAAACCTTGGAAATAGCCTTTTACTTTCATGTGAAAGCATTTGTATGTTGATGAGAGTGGAAGTTTTGGCCAGAGGTGGCTTCACTATGACGTTTTAAGAAGTCGAATCTCGAAAGGCAATCCACTGTCTTTCCAAGAAGAAATCTCGGGGGTGTCAAGAGAAAAGAACCACGGGCTTAATGCTGCTGTGTACTGTAATCAACATTTCTACACTTGAGCGACTCCTCGTCTGACAAACACGGCCGCATAAATAAGGTCAGGGCAGTGCATCAGAAAGCGAATTACCCGACAACATGTATGCTCCCAACCATAAACTGTGGGTTTTATTTAAATACAAAGATAAGTGCAGGAATGAGTGTGATGAAGGGAAAATGGAGAGACGGGCTAATTGCTGTGGATTTTCAGTCCTCTGAGGTATTGTTTTACAGACCCTGCTGCTACCGAGGTGAAATTCTCTTTTCTAACATCTCCTGGGTGAAGGGGGGGGGGGGGGGTCCCAGGGCGACCCTCCCTCCTTAGAAGTGAGTGTTAATAGGAGCAAAGAGGAGGACGGAGAGAAAAAGACGGGCACTAAATCAAGATTCGTTTTTGCTTCTGCCTCTTTCTTTTTTTTCTGTTTTCTTTCTTTCTTCCTTGAAATTGAACTCATTTCAGACTCTGTGAATGTCTTTCAGCCTTGAAATTTTAAACAGATTTTACGAGACAACAAAAATCCTTGCATGAAAATAAGTATTGGGGCTCCTGTTTGGGGTAAATGAAAACAGAAACATAATATTGACCATCTGTAGGCCCGTCCGTCCGTCCGTCCGTCAATCCATCCGTTCAACCATACAATCAAATTCACATCTACAGGCATTTTGGAGTCATAGCTTTGCCACAAATGCACATTTTTGGATCATGATGAGAACACCACAACAAACTCATGGATGCTATTAGATGCTTCACTCAGAAAGGATAGAAAGGGTTTTAAAAAAAAAGATGAAACTAAAATGACTAAAATGAAGGAAAATAGCAAAACCACAGGGGGGGGGGGTGCTAAAACAGCTGTAAAAAAAAAACAAAAAACAACCCTATGATGACTAGGTTTTGTAAAAGAAATAAAGTTTGGAAATGGAACAAAAAACATAGAAAGCTGCTTCCAAAAAAGCCAATATGGTTAAAAAAAAAAAAAAAGCTTAAATGTGAAATTGTGTAAAAACAAAAAAAAGTTGAAAAAGCTGGTTGAAATTTGTAAAGCAGGTTAAAAAAAACAGCTGAAAATATAATTACATGTTTACAATTCTAAATTGTAATTGAAACTTCATAAATGCAACATCCGACACAGTTTATGTTTATACATCACAATTTTTATATTGCTCCAGTTAAATTCGATTTGGTGGAAAGCTACAAAAACGGCTCATTTGGTCATAAAGGTTAGACGTTAACCATTGCTCCGGTTTACACCATTGCACTTTCCCCAAATGAAACCTGCCTTAAATTATCATATAGGCCATGAAAATGTATCTTCACAGCTAATGTCAGCGTGCCAGAATCGGCTCCCATTAATATGCATTTTTGGTGACTGCCAGAAGGTTTACACAAATCAATACACAGCAAAAAAAAAAAAAGGGGGGGACAGAACAGAGCAGGTAGCTATATTTGTGTAATCCTTTCAGAACTGCACAGTGGTGTTGGGATGTTACCAGTTCTGAGCATAGTGGATGATAATAGAACAGAAGAAAGATTAATAGATGGCCTCCTTTTAGAAATTGTCCACTCCAATAATGTCTGGGGAATATAATAAATCTTGAGTCTTAAGAGGCAA
Source organism: Blennius ocellaris (assembly GCF_963422515.1). Taxonomy (NCBI): domain Eukaryota; kingdom Metazoa; phylum Chordata; class Actinopteri; order Blenniiformes; family Blenniidae; genus Blennius; species Blennius ocellaris. The sequence goes on from NC_137652.1 coordinate 18,803,867, forward strand.
CATATTTCTCAATAAATGTTCTGTATAGTCTGTCAAAACCAGTTCTCTTATCCTCATTGGCCAATATATCCGAGAAACTGTCATTTGGCCACGCCTTGACGCATTTACCTGCTGGTAGTGGTATGTAAATCATCAGATTTTTACATATGGATAGAAATGTGAACCTCTACCAGAGTGCTACAAGAAAGAACCAGATTGCAGCATCATTCGAAGTTATTCAGATGCAATATATCTCAATGAAGTGCTGTTTATTTGTCATACCAGGACAGTAGAAGGAGGGGATGGGTGATCCCCATGGAGGAATCAATTTAATGCAGCGCTGATACACAACTGGGCCCTTTCACAAGTGAATGTGATGCCACCAACATAATGAACCGTCAGCTGCAGGGTTGCATCAACATAACAGGAACACATTTTAGGATATGATAAAAGCAAACAAGCCCGTGCATATGAAACAAGCTTCAATATTTCTAATGAAGACAGAGCGGTGAGAAACAGTTGGTGTGAGTTAACGCAGTGTCAGAGCTACTGCAAAGAGATACCGGAGCTGCTTTATGAGGACAAATCAAGGGAAACACGCTCAATCACAATAACCATTGTGTTAATCCAATTACAAGAAGTGCAGCACAGGATATCCGGGGTTGACAGTATGTTGCTTCAGTGATTCAATGCTGCACTTGGACGACAGCTGCATGTTTCAGGCTCTGTTCAAAGAAGACAAAACCCTACGGATAAACATTCTCGGGCCTCTTTACACTCTCTTTACACATTTTAGTTCAAAGGGCCACAAAGAGCCCATATTCATCTTAACAGAGAGATAAACTTTACTGTCATTCCTCATCAGGAGGAGCGACACTGTAGCTGTCTGCTGATTGGTAGAGACGATCGTCGCTCTGGCCAAGCGGCAATATTTAAATATCTCATCGGCCGTAAACCCTCCCATTGTGGTTTACATACGCCGCTTTGTGCACACTGGTTGTTTTATTAGCTCATTTTATAGAAATGTTGGCGCTCCACAGCACTGTGGTCTTCCAACAAGTTGCAGATGCTCCTCTCGGTAACAGGAGAGGAGGAGATTCAGCGGGAGCGGCTGCTCAGAATCAGAATATTTTTCGCTGTTTCACAGAGAATTGAGTCTCTTGAGGCTTTACGTCCTGAGCTGCGTTCACCTGATTACTGTTGCTTGGTGACATCATTCGGGTCTCACTCTTGTCTTGCGTCTGCTAAGAAATTCAATGTTTTCTTTGAAATGTTCACAAGTTGCTTATTGGTTTGGCGGCTGGATTGGAACCTCATGCTGGCTGATTTTGGCCTATGGGCATTATGTTAGATACCACTGCTTACTACCCCGACTCCTGCTGTCACAAATTCAACTATTCAATAGGCACACGGACAAGCTGACAAATGATCTTCTCCTGCTTGTTCCTAGCAAAACTCTCACTGCAGCATTTAGAACCAACCCAAGACTTTACAGATTTTTGGAAGAGTAATGATAATAGGAAATGAAATAGATTATTGACAGGATTACTTGATGCATTTAAAGCAACATCTGAAAGGTGTGGTGACACATTGTTGGTATGTTTACTGTGCATCAGAGATATTGAATCAATCCCCTTTGGTTTAATGTATCCACCAGTTGAAAAGTAGGAAGGATGCAACAAACACATGAGGACTGAGCATTAGTATTTTCATTTGATCAAACCCTGAAGAAGTGACATTTGCTTCGCTATAGAAGTAACAGTTTAGCTGTGGACGGTCCAGATGTGACGTCAGATCTGCTGCTCTCTATAGGAGACCTCCTCATGCAGCCTGGAGTCAATCTGGAAAGACATGTTTCCAAGTACAACCTGACATCTTAACCACATGCTGAAATGTCCTTTGGCTGAAGTCCATATTTACCTCCTTCTACCTCTTCTTCTTCTTCTTCTTCTTGGCTCTCCCTCTCCCCCCCCTCTCATCCCCAACCCCTCTCTCTCTCTCTCTCTCTCTCTCTCTCTCTCTCTCTCTCTCTCTCTCTCTCTCTCTCCTCTCTCTCTCTCTCTCCTCTCTCTCTCTCTCTCTCTCTCTCTCTCTCTCTCCCTCTCCCTCTCTCTCCCCCTCTCCCTCTCTCTCCCCCTCTCCCTCTCTCTCCCTCTCTCTGGAGGAAGTTAAAGGGCCAGTGGAGCCTGATTAGAATGCAGAGGAGGATGGCTCTGCTGCAAATTGAAAACATATTGATTCTCCTCATGCTTCCAGGGAGAGGGGGCGAAAGACAAGGGAGGGAAGGAGAGGAAGACAGGAGCACAAAGAGAGAGAGAGAGAGAGAGAGAGAGGTGGAGATTAAAAATGTGGTAAAATGTGGTGAAGGAACACAGAGGGAAACACAGTTTGCGTGGTGCCAGTTGCAACTTGTGTGTCTGTCTGATCTCTGTCACACACACACACACACACACACACACACACACACACACACACACACACACACACACACACACACACACACACACACACACACACACACACACACACACACACACACACACATACACACACACACACACACACACACACACGCACACACACACACACACACACACACACACACATTGTGTCCTACGGGTTGAGTGCACGCCTGTCATGTCCAACTGCGGTGCGGAGAGGCCGCGGGATGCCAATGAGAGAGGACAGCGCATAACACGTACAGATGTGCTGACTGCACAGTTTCCATGGGAACAAGCATCCCCCTCCTCCACGCCCCGTTCTCCTCTCGCCTCCCCTTGCCTCCTACCACCACCGCCACCACCACCTACCAACCAACACGTCCCTTCTCCCTCCATCGCTTTGACAAGCTCCCCTCATGCTCCTCCTCGCTTCACATCCTCATGTGCGTGCGCCCAGCCAGCACGTGCACGCGTGCATTGGTATGTGTGACATGCTTGTCTCTCACTCTTTAATCAGGGATGAGGGGGGAGAACGGATGGAGGTGGTGGATATTATCAAACAGAGTGGCTTCTGCGCTCCTGTGCTGAAATCTGAAAAGAAAAGAACAGTATTGCGTCTGCTGTAGGAAAGCTGCCATCATGTGGCTCTACACTGCCACTGCATCGGCGTTCACCCAAGATTCTGTTCTTTAATTCAAACCTGGGCTTCAGGCCAAGGGGTCATATGTGACCTTTTGCCTCTGCTTGACGGGCCCCCAGCCCGTCACTGGGAAATCCTCAATCAAATGAAAATTATTGTTATTATTGGCTTCATTATATCTAAAATGATCACTTGTTTCACATTATTGGTCATTATTACATTGTTGGGCTGGGAAAAATTATTATTTTAAATTATTAATTTAACAATTCTATTTGTGATCTTTAATTATTTTCCCATTATTTGATTAGTATTTCAATTTAAACGGTGTGAATTAAAAAAAATGAATCTTGCAACATTTAAATGTTTATTCAACATATCTATAGTACATTTGTAATACAATATTGCTCCTAAAATCTCTTGAAATTCTGAAATAAGAATGAAGTAGTGCAAAATAATAAGTAAAAAGGAATAAACAACTTCTGTACCTGATTACACAACTTGCATATAATACTATAAATATATATAACATTAGCTGATGATGAGTTAAACTTGCCCAAGCCAGCATGTAAAGGGAAATCCTGAGAAGGTCAGCGACACAACCACACATAATCATGGCTATTAGAGTGTCAACTTTTAAACCTAACATACATTTTTCGCTTTTGTGAACCAGTTCACTTCTCAGGAAGAATATCCTACTACACCATCTCACGAGAAGCTACTTACAATAGTGTTTGCAGATAAAACAAACAAAAAAAAAAGATTCTGCAGAGTTTGTTTGAACCGAGGCAATGCAACACGTAATTTTCTTTAAGTTTAAAATACTATGTGGCCTTGACACCCTTTACGTGTACATGCGACTTGGGCTCATACAGAAAAGTGACAGCATTGGATCAATAACCATTATTCTACTCTTCTGTATCTCAGCTGTTATACATCACTTCATTACATAGATTAGTGCAATCTAATGTTAGCCAATACAACAAATCAGCCATATATATTCTGTCACAGGTGCAATGTTTTTTCTTCTTCTTTTATTCATTTTATACTTTGCATTATGTCTCATTAATTCAGAAACACTGAACTCCTGAGATAATAAAAATAAGAAAGATAAACCCTCACAAAATACAATTATAACTGAAGCCTTGTGATAAGGAGACAAGAATAACAACTTCAGAAATGAATTAGATCATAAAAATATACATAAAAAGGCAACAATTTATGGCTGTAATCTTTTTGTTTGGCTTGACCCCCAGTTCGGGTAAATTTACAGAACAATAGCAGCCATTTATTGATCCAATGCTGCCACTTCGCCACTTTACTCTAAGTACCTGTAACTAATGAGCTGGATGCAATTAGATTCAATGATGTGTGATTGGAAATCCTTATTTATAATCACTTTAGTAAGTGGTCTGATCGAATTATTGATATAATGCTTCAGGTTTCAGTGGACAAGTGTTAAAAAAACAAAAACTCATTATGATATAATGAGATAACTTCAGCGTACTTATAAAAATACAAGACTAATTAAAGTATTAAATATTAAAATATTAAAAACCAAGTCCAGAAGGAACAATTATTGCAAAATTGCAACTAAATTATTGTGTAGCGTGTGGAGGGGAGGTCAGTTCGAGGTGGGCTAAAGGCAGGGACAGGAGGGGTGGGTCTTACAGCCTGTGGGTAAGAGCCGTGCTTGAGGCGATTTGTTTCCCTTTTACGTGAGGAGGTGAGGGGGAGAAGGAGAACAAGGGGTGTCCAGGCTGGTTGGGGTCAATTGAGATGGATGAATTGAGATGGCCTTCTTCTGAAGTCTGCCAGTATAAATGTCTTTTAGGAGAGGTGGTGTGTCCAAATGATTTCCTCAGCCACCCTCACAACCAATTGGAGGTGACCCACGCTAAACAGCAGTGTTTCAAGAGGCTTTCAGTGGGGTTTCTGGGAGGTGCATGTACTTGATTCTCTCTTTCTTTATTCTTTCTCTCTTTTTTTTGCTTTGTTTCTTTTTTGTTTTGTTTTGTTTGGGGGGGGGGGGGGGTTCTTGTTTGTTTTTGCTTTTGCTTTGGCATATGCTGTTATATTTGACACAATATTGACATTTGAAATACCATTATTTGTAATAATTGTCTATGCAAAAAAAAGAGATCAGTTTGTGTTGCCTATTTGAGTGCATGATTTCGTGAAGACAGCTTGTTTTACTTCTTCTTGTTTTTGGCTTTTTATTGCAGTTATAAAAAAAACTTTTGTTCGCTTCCTTTCCCGTATAAAACATGCTTTTACTATATTTAACCCATGTTTCTTGATAGCTTGTGTTTTAAGCTGAAATTTACTGAGATGGAAAGGTTTTAGCGTTTGTTTTACTGAAAACTGGCATCACTAACTGGCAACTCATCCACTGGTTTGCGACAGTTCTACAAACACTCTCCCGTTACGCTTTACGGCGTCAGGCTCGCTGCAGAGACACCAGGTTTGTAAATAAAGACCTTTAATTCAACCTATACTAAATTAATACTCAATTTACTCCATTATTAGCCTGATTTAGTCCTTCTCTGTGTCATTACTGCTGTTATAAAACGTCTAGATGTGCTTGAATACCAGCTGAGGCTCACACGTGCCAACCATTAGCCACTCAGCTCACTTTTAAATAACAGAAAAGAGACATTTTCTACACTTTCTGCAAAACAAAACATCACGTTTGAAGCTTTGGGCTTGCGTTGCTTAATATGTGATTTTATTAAATGGTCTGCGGTGTTTTTTGTTTTTTTTTATTTACTACACTATTCGTTCCTGTTTATCAGGATACAAGATATAAAAAAGAAATGAAATATGGACAATATGAGCTAAAGTTTGATGCATTAACGTAGTGTTCAAATTATTTATGACTGCACAGGTTGGGCACAATTAATATTATTACATTAAATGTGTCTGGATTTGTCGCAATAACATTGATAGATTTTGAATAGATGGAAGAGTGGTAGTAATATGTAGTGTTGTAGTACTCGAGAAAACATGTTTAGGGTCTTATGACTTGGGTCTTGACCCCTAAAGGCTTGGTCTTGTATTTGTGATGACTACAACACATGGTGATATTTCTGCATGCTCAGTAGATATCATGGAATGCATTGTATGGGGAAAAGTCTTTTTCCAGGACAAATTGTATTAACAGCATGTGTCTGCTGACTAATTCCTGTGTGTTTTTGATCTGCGAAGGCAATGCACATTGGACTGCCCAGTACAGAGAAGCTGCAGGGTGGATCCTTAAAAGCTTTGATTGTGGTGAGCTTGTGCACTTCTGCATCATATCACATCCAGATGAGTAAATTACTGCTCTAATCCTTCAGATAAAAACACAATATACTGATAATCATGATATTTTGACAAATTTATTCAGCACCTGTTAACGCGTGTGCGTGCCTGTGTGTGTGTGTTTTTTGCTTTTTTCTTGAAATGTTTTCCCAAAGACCAGCCTGACCATGTGCAGTTTGGGTGTACCTTTTCTTCCGTGTGTTTTCGGTCTCCCAGACGGTGCTCCTCAGCGGGTTTATGTTCCAGCTGCTGAGGACTGTCGGACTGAGAGCGTTCTCCATGGCATCCGAGACGTACACGTCAGGCACGCACTCCGCCGCCTTCGTCACCTGCCCCAATGACACCGTTGCTAGAGACTTGGCCCGGTGAAGTTCTGTTATAGTTTTTTTTTTTACTTTTCTGGAGTAAATGAGAAAGTTATAAATCTGTTGAGACTGTCTTTACCCTCACCAGCTGGACTCCAGGCAACAAGAGCAAAGACTATTTCAAGTTTTCTCATGATGCTTTTCTTCTGTCTCAAAGGGGCATTGTGGAAAAAAAGCTTGCAGCTTGCGTCAACATCGTCCCAGCAATCAAGTCTATGTAAGTTTTAACACTGCACTGCATGGAGACGGAGTCAAAGCGTTTCCATAAACTTGTGTTTCACCCGCTTCCATGGAGAGGAAGTTGGAGCTGAAGGTTTTTGAATTGTTCGATGTTTCCAGGGAGGCAGAGTTGAGCCATTTTCACAAATATCAGTTTTCAGTTGCTGTGAGAAACGTTGTTGTGTAAACAGACATCCAAAACACTGCAGAAGTTTTCCATTCTCACCCAAACATGTAATGTAAATATAGCGGAAATTGTGTTTTTGATTACATATCTATCCTGATGGATTCACATTCATTTGTTTTTTGTCTTTTTTTAAAAATTCAGATATGAATGGCAGGGGAAGATTGAAGAGGACAGCGAGGTTCTCCTGGTGAGTGACGACTATCTCTGATTCAGTTGTGCCACGCTGCAATAGGAGAACAATCATGCAAAAAGAAGTTCAGAATGTTCCCATGGAGGCAGAAGATAAGTGTTATGTTGGTGCGTTTCCAGCTTTGTTGTAGAAAAGGTACCAATAGATGAAATCACGACATAGATGTAATCAAAGTCAGTGGTTTACGTGACATTTGGAGACATGAGGTAGAAAATATACACATTTCCTTTCTGATTCAATCTGCATTTTGAAGTCAGACCAAGATGTTTTTGCCCTATAGACTGACGTCCTTCATTTTTTCCTTTTTTCTTCAATTTCCTTCAAAATCAAACAATATTAGCCAGTAAAGTGATAAAGCGGCTTGACAGAAGTGACAATATTACTAGATATAATGCTTTTTATCTATATTAACTTGAAGTATGTCAACATTCCAATCCTTTTTGCACATTTTATTTGATTCCTCAGAGTAAAACAATATTTATAACCTGAGCTTCATTTGATGGATGGATGATTGAAGAGATCAAAAGTTAAAGTTTAAACTCTATAGAGGGTAGAGATCTAATCAGAGCAGCGGTGCCAGAACCGTCAGGCGTGACGATATTAGATACTTGAAGGAATGGCCATTAAACCCTAACTGCCCCCAATGGAGTGCAAAATGGCCAAGCGAATTGCGAGAAGAGTAGAGCCCCTGATTATGGACGTGGAGTCATGACATTGTTATCATCCATCTTGTCATGGATGTGCAAGAGTAGTTTACTGATGTAAATTATGACAATTCTTTAAAATGATCAGGCCAATCTTTCTTATCTCTCTCTTCCTCCAGATGATCAAAACCAGAAGTTCCAAAGTCCCCGCGCTTGCGGAATACGTCCGGTAAGTTAGATCAACTTTGTAGTTTTACCAAACTGTTACATTATGTTAAAGGTCCTTTCACTCCGTCAGCAGCCACAACCTTCAAAAGACTGTGAATTCAAGTACCGGTGTTAATGTTTATATCATCTTGTCCAGCTCGAACCATCCGTACGAAGTGGCCGAAGTCATCAGCCTGCCCATCGACCAGGGGAACCCGCCGTACCTCAAGTGGATCGGAGACATTGTACCCGAGTAAAAGTGGAATGATGAGAGAGAATTAGGAATGAATGAAATGGAAAAGTCCGATTTGATGGAATCTGAAGGCAGAAATCCGTGGTATCATCCTTGCTGTGGTACAAATTGAGGTTAAAAAAAAAAGCAACCAATATCTTCGTGTTTTTTGTCCACTCCTTCCACTTTATCCATTTTCACCTCCAGGGGGCAGCATTGGCCTGACATTTTCAAGGTTGCTCATGTTCAAATCAAACTGACTTGTATGAACCAGAAAGTGTTAAATGAAGAAGGTGAAATAAAGCAGCAGACTGCAATCAGTTTTTGAAGTCTTTCTTTGTGAAAACACTTTACATGCATTACCTTACATTCTGCACACAGTAGAGGTTTGCAGTGTTCAGATTAAACTTCTTTTTTTTTTTACACTCGTGTCACTGTGATACATTTGGGCTTTAAAACCCCATCTAAGTACTGACAACACTGCTGAGAACACAACATTTCAATACTGTGAATCAGGAACAAAAACAACTTCGTACAACATTCTGGATTGACTGAAAACTATTGGCAAAGACACCTAATACAGAATCCACAATACACAACAAACACCTACTGTCAACCATCGTAACAAATCCAACTTATTTATACTGGAATTCAACATTTTTAAAAGGAGGGTAGGGTTTTCTTGAAATGTACCAAACAGAAAAGATGTTTATTGAATCTTCATGACGTTGCAATATGTGTGGAGTCCTCGTCTACAATTAAATTAGCGCCTTCCAGATTGAGTTTATGAAGTCTGACACATACTGTGCTGCAGTGTCCGTCGATTACCTTGTCGATTCCTGGCAGCTTTTCAGATCAGCGCCATTTGTGGTCCCAATCCAGATCTGACACCTACATTCATCACTCCGTCGACCTTTCCTGTGAGGCTGCACCCTCGACTCAGCTAAAGTAATTGGCACAGAGCCCAGTTCTGCATTGTGAATTAAAAGCTGCGCCTTTACCGAAAGAGTTCACTCAGGATTCGTTTACATGTTTCAAGCGAAAACCTGTCCTTTTTCACTTCTTTCATTTATTGCATGAACTGCAATAAATTGTGTTTCATGCATTCATGCACTGCAATTTCAAAATGGCAGAATTTGAAATATCAGTATGATATATTGTGTGTAATTAACACAAATATGAGAATAATTAGCAACCGACAGAGAAAGACTTTTCACATTTATGAGTTTGGATAAATAACAGGTAAACTGACAGGCTAAAATAACATTCAGTACAGTATCAGAGCCTATACTGGTATTGGTGTATCCCGACATAGAATTAATATGATTCAAGTTGCAGTCTACTGTTGCATTTTTCCCAAGTGGTGATTACGATCAACCCTTTTGTTCGCTTTTTTCTCCACAGAAAAAAAGCATGACTTTGAACAAGTGTTGTTACTTAAATACATTCATGTTCACCTTCATTAAGGCGTGTTCAGATACAGAAAAGCTTAAACTGTGAGACACGTTGGTAGAAACTGTACCAATTACCTTATGTGGGCTGTTCTCATAAAGCCTCGGTGGTGAAAGTAAACACAGCTGACATTTTTCATTTCACAATGGGTCATTAATTGTGTTCGCTCCCACTGGGACATGATTCATACAGTGCATTAGCCATTTCAGCACAAGATGTTCTTAATTGGAAAAGTGGCAGTCTTCTCTCAAATACACACACAGAGAGAAGTGAAGATCTTTCCATGGTGATGTCCATGGGCCACCGACATTGACTCGCGACTTTCACAACCTTCGCTCAGGTTCCGTAATTTCCAAGGTACCATAGGTAGCAGCCATGGCATTTGAAGCTATTTTACAAGATAAAGCATGACATCCAAATACTTGAGATAATAAATACAAAACGCTGTTTGTCATTTCCATCAAAAAAAATGGCACAGTTACATAACACAAACTGGCAGCACAAGCGACTTGCACAATATAATTAATATGTCAGCCAAAAACATTGAAGGCATAAATAAGCCATAATACTCCTTCAAAGCTGTAAAAGTATCCAATGCTTCTCAGAGTTCATGAAGAGTGCCCTCCATTGACTGGACTCATTTGCCCAACATATTTCACAGGTTGGATTGAGATTTGGAGCATTTGGATCCTGAGTTGACCTTTAAGCATATGTGAATCCCTTTAGCAAAGGGCTGACAGAAACGGTTTGTGAAGTGTACCCTTTTTCTATGGATTCTATGTGATCCACAACATTGTTTATGTTAGACAAAGTTATATCTGCTCATACCAAAGGTTTCCCCAAGAAGAAATTTGTCCGACACCTTAGTGTTTTAACTCACACCCCCCCGGTACAAATCTACCTTCTGTAGATGCTCTATGATCCATTCCCATGATAAAAGTATTTTTGTATTCTTGTGTCCCAACCAGCTAACCCAGTCAAGGGACCACAATGATGTATCCAGTTGTACATGTGGGGAAACTTCTTCCAAGACATATAAGCAACTCTAGTTTATCTGATTCAGTCGCTTTGAGACACCTCCGATCTGTAAAAATGACACCCATAATTTGTCTTTTTTTGTGTTGGTCAAGTTATTGCTTGACGTTTGTCAAAGTTTATATCTATACCCTTTTGTCCTGATACCACTGTAACTGTTGTCTGCTTTGAAATACATTCTGCTTCTTGACATAACAGGAAGGTCTCTTTGATACATGTTAAATACCAGTGGTTTTAATGTGGTGACTGAGCTGTAGGCGCTCCTAAACAGCAGGTAGCAAAAGCTACAAAACAGACCCATTACCTTCTGCTACAGGCAGCTGATATCAAGTACAGACTGTTTGTCTGGCTGTTCTTCAGAGTGTGACATGCCGTTTTTACTTTTTTGGGCTATTGATGACACAGCTGGGGCAGAATCAAAGCCTGCACTCAGCTCAGGGTTGCTGCTGTGTGCTGCCTGCGTCCTCGAAACTTCCTTTATTCCGTTCTGATTTCCGTTTTGGGACATTTTGCATAACTCTCTCATCTGTATGGTGCCTTCCAGTCCATTTGTTTCCACCTCTTCATTGTTTTCACCACAGCCATTCTCCCGCACGTTAGGGTCTCCCTCACTCTTCTGTGCCTGGAGCACTATGCCTCCCCACTCCTCTGTGGGTCGCTGGACCTCGGTGCCGGTTCTGTCGTTGCTTTTCACCCGGCGCGACGTGCGGCACAGGGCCTTCCTGAAGCCTCTCTTGAAATTGTCAGACAGAAATCCGTACAGTATGGGGTTCGCGCAGCTGTTTGCATATGAAAGCACCACGACAAAAAAGTAAAGCCCCCGCAAGTCTCCAGGCAAAACCACGAGGAGGTTGAGGATGTTGAGAGCATAGAAGGGGAGCCAGCAGAGGACAAACACCGCCACCACCACAACGACCATCCTGGTGATTTTACGCTCCGACTTTCTGCGTCTTGACGATGTGGCCTGTGCTCGTTTTCCAACACTTCGCACCTAAGAAAGTAAAGGGAAAGAATGTCTCAGGCCCGATTAACACACAACATTTGTAGTGAAAACGCCGCAAGGCCTTGCATTTTCATTTCAGGAAAAATTCTCATTTACATAGCAGCATTTTGAAAACAAGGCCTGTTTCCATAGAAATGGCCGAAACATAGAAAATAATGTAGTTTTCATGATAAGCCACGCGTAGGTGCTGTTGGTTGTTTTGTAAAACTACACAAGCGTGCAGAGAACAATACAATATAAACATTAACAATGGCAAGTACATAGACACTGATATGGACAGACAAGGAAGTTGGATTGTTATTATGGTGACTATCAACTATAAAACTACCAAGTCCGAGGAGAATATGACAGTCTGGAGGCCGCCATTGTTGCTATTGTCCATCTATTGATGCATATTCCAAATAACCATTTCCTACAATCATGGAGTGCATGCCCAGTAAGAGCATTTTTAGAAATTTTGCATTTTCCCATATGTAAAGCCGACAGAATCGGCCAATATTTGAAACATTCCATCATGGAAGCTGTGTTTCCTTTAACTCCAAGCTTCAATATCCTGTTAACACACACACACACCACACACACACACACACACACACCACACACACACACACACAACAAAGGTTTTCTAGTGAAAACAGAAAACTTTTATTGTATTTTGCAAACAGGGCCTTAGTCTGGTCTGTGACAAATAATATAACTTTCTCAAATCAAATTAATGGAAACATTTGATTTTCAAGGAGCATCCAATATATATTTCAACTTATAGTGTGAGTCTTGCTGTTATCATCATATACATATATACAAACACACACATGCATTAATTTATTGAATTTATCTGTTGATTATTAAATTGCTGAGGAGCTATAGAGCGACAGTTTTAGTCCGTAATAACGTCGATATGTTTTCCACAGAACATCAGAGAAACATATTAGCCTTATCACTATATTCTTCTTATGTATGACACAAGTGCCCTCAGCAGCATTCATTATATCAGCAATCCATTCAATTAGGTTATTCGCATGTTCAGACAGACCGTTCTCTGCTCCACAGCTTTATCAGAAAAGCATGTCATTGTAAATTAGAGTAAACTACACTTTTAGTGTAATTACCTTCTGGCATTCAATGATGAGGTACTGAGGTTTCAAATGGGTTTTTTTTTTTTATAGCTATTATGGTGGCTGCTTTTGAGAGTAATTTGATTGATCTGTGACTGATGCACATGGTCTTTTCTACCATATCAGTGTGGTGACCACAAAGGCTAAACCCATCCTACGAAATTGGCAGTTGTGTAACTATCCAGTTCCTTGATTTGGAACAAAATAATCAAAGGTAGATCCTGTTTACCTCATGATTTAGAGAAAAAGAGGATTACTTCAACCACACAGGAGCACCTTGGTATAAACACAACCACAGAGCCTAAATGTGGGTACAACTGCCACTGACAGCAAGCAAACAATAGGGATTATGCTGTTGGCTGAACAAACAACACAATCTGTTGATAAAATCTGTTAAAGTTTGGACTGTGACTGCTTTTTTGCAACATTGTCAAGTATCAATTTCACAAATCCAATAGTCAGACATCAGCCAAGCCAAGATGATTAACAGATTATTTTTAATGATAACGGCAAATATCTGAAGTGGCCTTATTCCCATTAACCTGATTCCATTATTAAAAAAATTGCAAGTGACTACAAAATACAAAACATGTTTTTTGTGTTTTGTATCTAAGCATTGGGCAGGCCACCAATTATACATGCCACTAATAAGAATAACCATAGTTATTTTTAAAACAAGCAGACCAAAAAAACCACTTTTTTCAGACTTAATTAATTAGAAGTGAAAAACGTCAGTGTAAAACCTGACAGTTTTGATAGATATAAATAAAGACATTCCACATATCCACGAAAAGTGGATACGTGGAATGTTTTTTCACCTATGAATACCTACAGCCACCTTCAAAACATGACTTGACATTTTCAGGCACTATCTACACAACGTTGTCGTGTGAAAACGGAAAAATGTTGTTGCATATTATTGAGTGTCCGTTTGAAACTGAAAACCCAACTTTCCTACAATGCTGCTACTGCTCATGTGCACCGCAGCTATAGTAAATAGTTCTACTGTACACGTGTGAGTAGATGGTCTCCGTTTACACAGCAATGGTGCTCAGACCCTCTGAAAATGCAATTTTTACTCAGTCTCCATGGAAATGGGGGAAAACACAACTTTTCTGAAATGCTGGTGCTGCACATGCGCACTGCTGTAGTAAACTGCTTTTCTGCACTTGTGCGAGTGGAAAATTGCTGCTTGTCAAAAAAAAGAACATAATGTTCAAGCATCCTGCTGTTTCTGTGTAAACGGACATCATTTTTGAAATGTTGCCATGTAAATGCAAAACTATTCAGAAACGAAAGAGTAAAAATGATTTGCTTTCACTCGACACATTGTCGTTTGAACAAGGCCTTCGTCACATTTACAAACCAGTGGTGACGACTGCCACAAAAGATGCCAAACCTTTTCACTGACCCACAGCTGCAATAAGGTTCAAACTATAATTTTTATATATACCTTGATGACAATCAGAAGGTAACACAGACAGATGACCATCAGAGGGCAGAAGAAGCCGACGGTGCAGGTGTACACAATAAACGAAGTCTTCCACACTTCTGCTGGTTCGGGCCACACGATGCTGCAGTTCCCATCATCCTTCAGCACGTCTGCAAACACAACAACTGGCAGCACGACCACAAAGGACCCTGCCCAAACGGTGGCACTGATGGCCTTGGCCACATGGGGGCGCCGCCACCAGGAGGATCGGATGGGGTGCACCACAGCCAGGTATCGGTCCACAGACATCACAGTGAGGCAGAAGATGCTCGTAAACTGGTTGATGGCGTCGACTGTCATGACGACTCGGCACATTAGAGATCCGAACGGCCAGGACAGCAGAGCGTTCTGCACCGCCAAGAAGGGCAGGCCCAGCATAAAAAGCTCATCTGCGATGGCTAAGTTGAGGATGTAGATGTTTGTGACAGACTCATTCTTGGTGTAGTTGACAACGACATGGATGACCAAGCTGTTTCCCACTAATCCAACGACACACACTATTCCATAAATTAGAGGGATGAAGATTCCAGCCAAACCAGGGAGAGAGTCCGGGGTACTTCTACTGCAGTTTTGACAGGAACTGTTCGAAGGGAAAAGACTGTTGGTTGAGTTGAAAGACGGCTCGGATGGAGAGGAGAGGAGCAGGAAGTGGGAGTAGGGGGGTGCAGACATGTTTCTCCAGGGAGCTGTGGAGGATTCCTGAGGGAGCAAAGAGACTTGGGTGGCCTGGATGAGCTCCATGGAGGCATTAAGCAATATTTAGCCAGAGAAGTTGGTGGGATCCCATCAGAGGCTCGTCAACGGTCCTACAAGATAAAGCAAAGTTAGACCATTTTGCTCCTTTCATTCACAAAGGTAACCAACTTTATTTGTTGCATTGTTAGTGTTTGTCATTAATGGGACAATAGTTATGTTGATTCATGTTTATTTATTTATATTTATTTATATTTATTTGTAAAAGAGTCACACAGCGGTGTAGCATTTGAACAACAGAACAACTCCCCCTGGTTCATTTAGCGCTTTTGCAGGCCTGTCTGTGGGGAGTTTGCAAGTTCTCCCTGTCCATGAATGGGCTTGCTCTGGATATTTGGACTTTGTCCACAGCCCAAAAGCATGCTTATTAGACTAAATGGTGTCTATATTGACTGCAGCTGTGAATGTGTGGACCAATCGACCTGTCAAGATCAAACCCTGCCTTATGTAAAGTGGAATACGTTCTTGCCTCCTCCAACCTTAATACTTAACATGTAGTTTACAAAATAACACACTTTTCACATAAAAAAAATTGACAAAATGTAAAATGTCAGGAAATGACAGTGTTCACTTCACCACAAAATCACTGTCTGACATGCTGATAAGTAGTTAGCAAATCAGTCCTGGTCAGCCAAGTCTTGAAATACCACTTTGGACCAATAAAATAGTGCAGTGCCTTGCTCCTGCATGCAGTCTGTCTCTCATCAAACAAGGAGCTGATGCAGAAACAGGTACTGATGCAGGCTGATAAAGAAGTAAACATGAAAATGGCTAAACGTGAGTGTATCTACGAAAAACAGATTGAAAAATTAATTCAAGATCCAATGGACATTACTGAAGTTTTAAGACATGTGTCTTTGGAGATGCATTGATTTTTTTCTTTTTGATTTATGTCTCTATAATAAAACCCAAGGTACAAATTGTTATTGTACAAGATGGGATCTACTTTTAAAACCTTTCCATAGAACACTGGTGGCTATTGCCTTTTTAATAGATATTCACTCTGAATGAGACTTGCAAAAAAACAAAACTCATTCTTGTCCTCAAAACCTTGTTTGAGATAAATATTTGAGTCCCTACAACTGGACACCTGTGCAGTGACTGGATGAAGATGTGAAAGATGCATCTACCCAAGTTCCAAAGCCCTTGTGAATTGTTATCTTCCATTCTATTCTTAGAATAGAATAGAAAATAATATTAATACTTCATAAATCACAGAGGCCCACATAGAAAAGAACACAGGATAAATTAATCTCTCTTCCTCCTCTCAACGAAGGTGGACGCGTTTCTCTCCCTCTCCCTCCCCTTATCTTCCTCCTTGCTGCTCTTGTCTTGTATTGTCTTTTGCCAGAAACTACTAGGAGCCTCTCTCTAGATCCCTATCCAAACTGAAATTCTGGAATTGATCAGCTTGTCTCTTGACGCGATCCACTAAATTTTTTCGACAAAAACAATGAGCAAAGGGGAGCCCTCCTGTCCAGACAGAACGTTTGCTCCTGGAGGAGCTGGTGCTGGTGGTTCCATCCAAATATGTCAGAATTGGGAAGATAAAATGAAATGGATGCTGCCAAAGTTGCTAATCTGGCAGAAGTTTAACAGTTGCATCCACCTTCACCCGGGAACCCCGCAGAATACTAAACTGCTAATCAACTTAACTGTCTTTCTCACAACAAAAACACAACCAGCGCCCCAGCAAAGATATGATGTAAATAGTTCTATTAGTACCAGTCTTGTTTATGAAGCCATCCTGGTCTTTCTTAATGACTGCCACGGTGTACACAGGCACATGCTCATCGCTCACAGCGGTGGTCAATAATTGGTGCTCTGTTGGGAACAAAATGCCCTAACCTATGGGCAGAAAATAACTGTGGCATGTCCTCCACAACCTTGACTGAACTATATTAATGAAGATTTGAGGATTATGAGAAGCAGAGAGGCGGGAAAGGTGAGAGATGTTTGTTTGCCAACGCTGCAAGATACAAGCAAGTTACATGTTAATGCATCTGAAATATTGATTACATGAGGTCAGGGCTTCAGTTCTTCAATGTAAATGCGAGATGAGTTTCAACTTTAACACTCTGGAGCCCTGCAGTTTGCTTCTA
Source organism: Blennius ocellaris (assembly GCF_963422515.1). NCBI lineage: Eukaryota > Metazoa > Chordata > Actinopteri > Blenniiformes > Blenniidae > Blennius > Blennius ocellaris. The sequence goes on from NC_137652.1 coordinate 18,821,223, forward strand.
AGGCCCCGTTTACGCAACATTTAATGTTAAAGAAAAGTTTCACCTATATACTGTACAGCAATGTTTTGAAAACCATTTACACAGAAATGCTGAAAACAATGTAGTTAGCATGCCATACTAAGGTTTGGTGCTAAATGACATTAAGCATCAAACCAAAATGTCAAGTAAATGACTTTTTTCCCAATTACTAATTTCAGTTCTTCATAAAGGACTTAACATAAATTCCAACACCGTTCACGTGTAAACGGAACCCCGAAACACAATGTAAGTTTTGCCTTTTCACTTGAAATCAGTATTGTGTAAACAGCACTTTAGTCTTTTTTATCCAGTGATCAGAAATCCACCATGCAGTAACAGCATCTCATCATCCTGCTAATAATATAAGTCTAGATGTTTATTTGTGGAAGCAGCATTACGTTGAACAGATGCTCAATGTACAAACATAAAAAGTGATGGTTATATGAACAAATTAGCAAGTCAAGCAACCAATTTACACCGCCTCCAGAGAGAAAAATGTGACATTATAGGTCTGTTCCCAGAAAATGTTAGGAGATAACTAGTCTCTCAGAGGCAATATTATCATTGAGTGAAGGTTGTTTTCTAAGAGACTTAGAAACCGGCTTACCCACGACATCCAATTTTTGCATTACACAGAGCCACATTATTCAAAATGCACTTCACTGAGTCTTTTTAAAGATTGCACCTGCTATCCTTTTTAATTTCTCTTCGTACATGCTTCAGTAAGTGTATATCAAAATAATCCAATTTTATTCAGGTATTTTTATGAGGTCCGAAAAAGGCCTAAAAGACCACATATTGTATTTATACTACCTGAGCAGGCTGCCCTGGACTGCACCGACTGAAAACCTTACTCTGCTTCACTCTGGACTGTTGCATAGTTCCCTTGCTGCTGCCAGAGAAACATTATGTTGAATGCCTCGATATGGCCAAGATACATAACCACTGTGACCATATGTAGAGGCACTGAGCTGAACCATACTCTGCCTACTCAGTGCAAAACTGAATTGAAAGGGGATGTTGTTGTACACTTGATCAAAGAAAAGTCTCGTTTTGGCAAATTTTGACACCTACTATAAACTGATTTCAAAAATACATATACGTATGTGATATCTTTAAATTCTGCTGTGAATCTGTTCACCTCAGTAAATTTCAGGGATTTCTGGTTGCACGGTGGAATAGAAGTTATCAATATTACAATCAACACTGGGGTGGGTTCAGGTTTGAGAGCTTTTCTCATTCTTGAATTTATTTTAAAAACTGCGAGAACATCTGGTTCTGCTCTCTTTCCTGGTTTCATACTGTCAATGGCCTATATCAGGGGTGTCAAACTCATTTCAGTTGAGGGGCCACATCCACCCTAACCTGACCTCTGGAGGGCCGAACAAGTTAAACATAACATATTAAACTGCAGATATGGACAAATGTTAAAGTCTTTCCTTCTTTTGATCCTTTTGTAACTGCAAGAATTTGCCAGTCTATTCTGAAATTTACATATTAAAGTGAATCAGATATTATTATATTTGCAAAAAAAAAAAAAAAAACCCTCAGTCACTTGTATCTGGATATCATATTTTTATTCAGGATTAAAACAATTTGTCATTATCTGGAAATCGTTTACGTGTCTAAAGTATCATTTCACATAAATTGGACACCTTTATTGTGAAAGGTGTTGCGTTATGTGACCTCCACAGATTGCATTAATAAATTCTGACCAAGGGCGGGTTTGAATGTCATTTTTGCCAATCTAGTGTTTTTAGATCAGCCTCTGTCAGTTTTCACATTTATACTTAAAAAAAAAAAAAAAAAATCACATGGCAGGCCGGACTAGATGCTCTGGCAGGCCGGTTCTGGCCCCCGGGCCGCATGTTTGACACCCCTGGCCAATATAGTTGTTATAATGTTGTGGCTAAAAAGATGCGCACCCACTTTACTTTGAAATTCAGTGATGTCACTAGACCTGAACTAAAATCTTGCCCATCCAAGTATTTACATCTAGAAACGCTACTGGATACAAATATAAGTCAGTAAGACAAAATGATTACATGATAAAGAATAAGAAGTAACGCTCAATAAGAATTATAATAATGATGTTGAAATATCAATAATAAATCAACAAGGAATACAATACAAGGATTGCAAATATGGATAATAATATCGACCTGTTCCAGTGGTTTAGAGCATGAGTTCAAAGAAACAGCACTGCTCAAAGGAACAACTAAAAAAACAGAAACAAGAAGACTTGCCTGGTGCCTGTGTCGAGGGTTATTTTATATTATTATATGTATATATTATTATAACTCAGAACAATAAAAGCCTTGAGAAAACCCTAATTCAGCTAGTTAGGTCGATGTGAAAATCAAGAAAGTACGTCCTGAATGGTTTCATGATCACAATAGGAGAAAAAAAGAACTGGAGTGTGCAAACTCCTCCTAAATCATATGAGACTCCATACACTTCCAAAGATGAATCCTCCAAATGTCCCATTGAAGGCAGGAACTCCCACTGCAGGGCCCAAAAGAATCACCTATGCACTCCCCTACAGTCCTCCGATCCCGCCCGTCCAGCAGTTACCCCTCCTAATCTCCCATAAACACAATAAGAGCAGACAAACGATCCGTCTTCCCAAAACACATCACCTCTTTTGTGTGCCTTTGTAACGATACATCCTGGGAGGTGTTGCCATGGTGACGTAAGGTCAAGACAGGGCTTAAAAGGCCCTATAGGGAGCAAATCTAGAAGATAAATGAGGGTGTGAATGCACGCTGATTGAGGAGTTGGCGGCTTCTCCAGTCAAATACAGACGAGAACAGAGAGCATTGTGCAGAGGCGAGTATGTGATGAACGCCACTGTGTGTCATGAGCATGCAAAATCAATGCAGCTGCTGGGTGAAGCTACTATAGGTTTAGACACTCTTTGTCAATCAAAGAGTTGTACATCTTAAACTGCTGATTTAAATTCCAAAATGGTCCATTTGATTGAGTCCGAAGCTCCCACAAAATGTGACTGGTATACTATTTTTTTTTATGAATCGAATCAGAACCGAACTTCTCATAAGAACTATGGAAAAACACAAGCTGAAAAGAGTAAGGGTTGTGTTATTCTCCAGTAAAGCATTTTTTTTTGGCTGCCAGGTATATGGATGCTTCACTTCTTGTAACCCAGCTGACAAAAGGAGAAAGAATGAAATAGTTTTTGTTTAGTTATTATTTTATGGGGTTTGTTATGTTCGGCTATATCTAGCTTGTGGACCTATTCTCAGCTTTGATTCTGTATGTGAATGTATTTATTAATTTTTTTTAATATGGTAGCAGAAGCTGGAAGGTTCCCTGTGGCTCAAAGCATTGTTGGCCCCTCTTTCACCATCCATGTTATCATATTTGGCCATTTCCTAAAGGCCTTTTTGTTTGAGTTTGTATGGATTTTTATAATTTTTTCACTTTAAGTGCAATGTCTTTTCTGAAACTTGAAATTTTGCGTTCCCGTTCTTATGTAATAGGCTCTTTTAAGAAGCCGTCCATGGGTATCAGCACTGTGTAGTTTAAAAAAAAAAAAAAAAAAACAGCTCCCTGTAGTGACGTCTAACCGTCCATCAAGATGTGTCTCAAAAGGAGTTGAGCACCACTGTTTAAAACCGTTATTGCACCTTATAAGTGGCCTCATTGAGGAGCAGATTTGACTGAACAAACTATATAATATGACATATATTAATAGTGTGCCCATCATTATTATGTGCACATATAAAATTGTGAGTTTTCAAAAGGTAATAACAACCATGTAAGTGTTATTTAGTCCTACACAAAGCATTGGTGTTGATTTTTTTTCTTTGAAATCATGTCTCATCATATATCTATAGAACATGTTGTTGAAGTCTTTTGATGTATGTGTGAAAATATGGACAACAAGAATAGGCAGTCGGTGGAGCACATGCCTATGCCATTGCCACATTTATCACCATGGAAACCAATGGATCACAAGGTTACTTGATCCACGACAGCACTCCTTCCATCACTTATCATGGTTGTTTGAATTGGTTCATGTTGTTGCAACATTCAAATTAATTGATGTTGGTTCTCATTCAGTGTGTCTGCAATGGATTAAATATCTTACCTCTCAAGGAAATGTTCGCTCACAAAAATCTAATAAATTGGTCCTTTGATGATGACAAATCATCCCTGAACCGATCATGCGATTCGAGTTAATAGTTCTTGCGAAAAGTTGGACAAATTCATACATAAATATAAACCAATAAATAAATATACTAGAACAAGCACTCGTAAAAGTGCATACTTTAGCCACATTTGTTTGCAGAACTGAGCTTGTATTGCTGACACGATAGCCATTAGCTCATATCAATGCTAACCAGGTAGGTCAGGTAGCGACATCACTGCGTGAAACACTGAGCATCTCCATGGCAACAGATGCTGATCTTCTTTGATCTTCTCATCTGCTTTGTACGGGAATTTTTTTTTTTTTTTTTTTTTTTACAGTTTTTGGGGGATTTATTCGTAAATGGTTAGCTGTTAACATCGCAAAATCAAATCACTTGGTCCCGAGGATGATGACAAATCATCCCCAATTCAATTGGTTGAGTAGTTTTTACAAAAAGTTGGTGAAACACAAACATACATACAAACCAATAAATGAATAAATACACGCAGACGAAAAGGTATCTTTCTTGGGCAACTGTGTTGGTGTCATTGTGTGGGGCTCATCAGAAGCAGTTCCTTCTGATGAGATCCATCGGTTCTGTCTAATGTCCCTGATAGAAGCTGTTTAGTGAGGTGAAGCATTGTTGTGAGTAGTCATTATAAACGCATGGCAAGCTGCCTGCAGGATCTGAACTTCAATTTCTTTTCTCAACATGAACCCAGACCTGTCGTCAATAGTGAGGTTAAAAGGATCAGTCGTTGCTCATCGAGTCAAATTACAACGTTAACGCACAGTGAATGCACTGCATGTGAATAAAGGGAACAATATGTCATCGTAATTTAATTTCACCAATATTCCATATTGGGGTTTATTTCTGGATATTTTAGATTCATCAAGTATCCCAAACTTGGTATCTCAAAATAATATTCATGATATTTTAATCCAATGCAATTTTTTCAGTTTATATGTCGCAAGTCTATTAAGAGCTTTTCAATTATGTTCAGATTTTCTCATGTCTGTATTTACATTGTAGTCAGAAGTCGGATCGCTTGTGGTCTGAACTCCACTTTGAAAGCAGAACATGTGACACTTTCATACACTTCTAAGAAATGAGTGAACTCGCATTTAGTTCGATTACATTTTAATATTGAAGGATGGCCTTTGAGATTTGCTTTCTGGCTAATTTATGCCATGTTTTTATCTGTTTGAATGATATTTTGGAATATGACATCGCTTGTTGAGAAACCAAAGACTCAATGGCCTTGTTTGCTTTAAGGTGAAAACAACAAACTCGTGTTCAATCCAATCCAATCCAATCCAATCCAATCCAATCCAATCCAATCCAATCCAATCCAATTCAATTCAAATTTATATAGCACCAAATACAACACAGTCATTTTTAGGCACTTTTAACACAGAGAAACCCAAACAAATCCACATGAGCAAGCATTATTAATGGTGGAAAGGAAAAATCTCCCTCGAACACAAAGAAACCGTTGCAGAACCAGGCTCAGAGGTTGCAGTTTTCTGACATTCCAGTTGGGGTGAGGGGATAGAGGAGAGAAAAGGCGAGGACAGACAAGCAGATTGGAGGAGGGATTCAGACCCTGGTTCAGGTAGGGCAGGGTTTGGCAACTTCAATGCTCATAGAGCCATTTACAGCCATTTCCTACTGAACAGAACACACTGAGAGCTGCAAAACCCTGCATACACTGCATATTTGGATTTCAACCTCTATACTTTGTAAAGCAGGGAGGGATGGCGGATCAAAAATAAATAGAAGAAACAAAACAGCATCGTTTTCAGCGTTTATGTCATATCTATGTACATCGACATCATCATCAAAACATCCCCATGTAAACACCAAACTTTTCTGAAAAGAAAACGCACTTTCAACTCAATTGTTTTGCACAATACCTTGAATCTATGTGTGCTCTTCTCGTCTGTACCGATGTGTCAAGACAAACTACTGGATACCATTGCTGTCACGTCGACACAGCAATACATTTATTGTCCCCTCATATTGCCAAATGTACAATGAAATCAGTGTTTTAAGCACTTTCCTGGCACTACAGGGACCATTACAGGAACATAATAACAGAGGATCCTCCATGAAGCTGCTGGACTTGCGATCACCTGCTGTGAGCTTCATCTGTCGTCCTTTAAAATAGAGCGGGACAGAAAGTTCTGCACAGCTTTTCCACAACATTTGATACCTGCTGTTGGTTCCATAACGCATTGCTTTGATCAATTGTAATGCTCACACAGCTGTGATTTTATGAAAATTACATATGTTCAGCCCCTTTGCCTGTGTAGCACTACCAAGCACCAATTGAGCTTTGACCTGTTACATTACTGGCTGTTGTCAGGCAATAACCCTAATTCAGGAACACATCGTGAATTGAAAAATGTCCCTTATAAATACATTTCAACCATGCAACTTTTATACTAACTGTATTGTCAGAGGGCACTTTATGATTGCAGGGCTGATGCTTTGCTGTGAGGAGAGCACTTTATCCTCAATGAACACTCTATTTACGCTTGTATGACACTTCATAACTGCTGAGGCCAAAGCGCAGTGCAAACAAACAGCTGCTGTGATCCAGAGACCTCAGGGTCAGCGTTAAAATATATTCCCATCCCGATATTGAGACAGAGGAATTAAATTCACAGGGGAGTGGACTGCGAGTGGTTTCCAGGGTCAGAGCTAAACACAATAAACTGACTTTTCGTCATTAAAAGGAAATCCTTAGTGCTCCAAAATAACCCAAACCTAAATCTTTTAAGGCATAGGTTCTCAAAATGTTGCTGTGGGCCAATTAGTTGTTAGTTTTAATCCAAATACGCATTTCTTTGAAAAGATCTCGATATCTATAGGCTAGGTCTCGGGAGAAGCAATAATTAAAAGTGTGGCTTTTAGGGGTCTGTCACTCACGAAATACACGGAAGACCACACCCGGATGTGGGCCGACTGTGGAGGTGCGGTCTGATTGTCATCTACTTGCAAACTAATGTTTTCATGTACAACACATATCCCCATAGGTGAGGTTGGCAATTTCACCTCAAAGTGCAAGATAAGTGTCCCTCTTGTGCAAAAAATAAAAACATCAAATGCACGACGAAAAGCAGCTCCCTGCCTTGGACTCTGTGGTATTCATCTTAAATCAGGTTGTTGTTATTTCTCAGTAAACCGTCTTGAACCGGTGACTGTTGATAAAATGTGCCTTGTTTTGGTTTCTACTTTGACTCTGCTATCCACTGCCATTATCTTCAAATAACAGCAACTTAAATTGCGGCAATCTCTGCCCACTGCTCGGAAATTGTCCTCCATATCATCCTCCTACCAACAGCATCCTCAAATGCTGATTAAAGACACAAAAACAGTTTTCTAAAACTTTTCTACAATGTTCTACTTGTTCATTCTTAGCTTAGAAATGAGACTTTCTGTGTGGTCTTTAGCTGATGTTGTCCATCCTCCTCAATGTTTGTCATGATGTGTGTTTAAAGATCATTATCTGAACGTCTCTGTTGTTTAAGAGATTTACTCAAGTCTGCTTTTCATCGTCTGATCAGTCTCGTCCAAACTCTGACAATGCTGAGTTGTCTCTAACTGCTTTTCACAGGATACTTTCTCTTATTTAGACCATAATATAAACTAAACTGACGACACATACATCATAAATCCCCTTAGGGGAAATTCCTTTTTCCGATTTTACCCATCGTATTTCTAGGCTGTGGCGTGCAGCACCATTAGGGCTCTCCAGGGAGCTGAAGGGGGTCAAGGGTCTTGCTCAGAGACACACAGTGGTGGCTTGTCGGCTGTGGGAATCGAGACTGCAAACTCTTGATCCCAAGTCTGCTTCTCTAACCTCTGGGCCACCACTTTTCCAAAGCCAACAGATGCTAGACCTCGGTAAATGTTTTTTTTTTTTTTTTTTACACCATCAGGCACCAACAACTTAGCCACATTATTCAAATTTGCTTCTTATTAGTTTGAACCAATCACTTCAGTGACAGCAATCCAACAGATTCCAGGCATCTCCTTGAAGTAAACTGTTAAAACTCAAGTTTAAAGTATTAATTTTATTTTTTAAAAAAAGAAAAAAAAAAGAAAACATTTTTTATTGAAATTAATGGTGTCTTTTTTTCAGTCAGGTACACATTTCATTACTACTACCATTTGGGACATTATTTCACTGAGAGGTTACATGGAAAAGTGTCTGAATCCAGAGTTCCTGAAGATTTGTTCTGTCACTTGGAGGTTTGGCAAAGATTTAAATGTGGCAGCAAAGTGCTGATTGTTTAGTGCCTTTCATCCCTCTGTGAGACAGCACTGCATTTACTTGCCACGTAATACCTCTAAGTATTTCCAAGCACAATTGGTGGCAGACCTCATCAAGTCGCTGTTTATTCCTTCGAGGACCAAAATTTAATTGGATTCCCAATCACCACGACCCGGCCATCTGCATTGAGCTGCAGCCTTGTGAGTGGCTGTTTAAATCCTTGGAATGAAAAAGATAACAGGTGTACAAACTATTGTGGCTGGTGACATATTTCCATTGCCTGGAACTGTATGTAAATGCTTCCCTGCTCCAATTAAATGGGCCCATCAACTCTCCAGACACTGGGAGACATTCTGAGGTACTGTAACAGTCCTGTATCTGTACCCGAGTATTGTTACCCATTGTATTTTCATAGTCACAGACAATGCAAACTCTGCACTAAAAACATTCTGTTTTACATTTGTGGCACAACAAAGCAATGTTGAAGAGGCTATAGGCATGCCACCATTTGTATTTGTTATTAATTCAGTGTTGCGAATCTCACTGTAAGCTTTGTGTACATTTTTTCTCATATGTGATTCATGTAAATGTATGCTTCAACACTGGAACTCCCCCTTGGGATCAATAATGTGATTTATCTATTTATTGTTTCCCAGAGGACTATTTCTTATGCTGCTATTCACTTAATAGATTCGCAGGGTTTGGGACTCAGTCTGCGGCTCATTACATTGGTCGGAGTCTGGCAATCAATACTCTCATGAGCTCATCATGCAGATAAAGACGTACAAAGCCGAGTCCGGTCACAGAATAGTGTTGGGTGTAGTTGGCTTTTTCTCCAGACCGCCTCTGTACTCAGGCGCAAAGACGTACAGCAGGGTGCCGTGCATGCAAATGAGTCATTTCCTTCTAAGTGAGGGCCTGGGAGGACAACAACCAACCAAAGAAATTGTACTTTTCAGCACCCAGCGTGCACATTAAGTGGGTTTTTTGGAAGGTGTGGAGCTCTTTGGAGTATGCCGACATAAAATGTCACAGGCCTGCTAAATACACATATTGGCACCAATTATCTTTTCTTCCCAGGCGGTGCATGCCAAATTGGCCACATGCACAGAACAGAATAAAAAGCTTTATAAGCTACGGAGTGGATGTTGACCAATTATATAAACAAGAGAGCTCCTGCATTTCTATGGACAGATAGAACGAGAGAGAGAATGGGGCAGAGAGAAAGGTGGGTCACGCAAGGTTAATTATTATATTTCTCTCTTGGACTGCAGCACATTAATCTAAGGAGCAGGATTTTAGTAACAGGTGCAAATCCATCCCGTTCAAGAAGAGCAGCGTTTGAACAGCGCACACGCCACAAATGGTTTCCTATTTGAGAGAGGGCGAGGTTTTCATTACTCTCCACTTCTTTCTTATATCCGTTGAGGACCTTGTCGCCTGCTTTCATCTCATGCTGCTTCTGCTTTCATTTTCTCCGCTCCACTTCCATTGACACCTTCTCTGCTACTTGATTTTGTCTTTCCGTCATTACTTTTGCCAATGAAATATGGGCGGAAGGTTTTGCTTTTGTCTGCGTGTTTATTGGTTTGTCTGTCTGTCTGTATGTAGCTGAAAATACAGACAACTTACCAGTTATGAGTTGCGCAGTTCCACAATTGACAGTTTTTCTACACGTGATGATTCAAAGCTGTAAAGCCTGGGTTTGGCTGCCCAGAGCTCAGGCTCACAGGCTCCTTCATTCTGCCCATTACATCTAAATGACGACACCTGCTTCACCGTTTTGGGCTCTGAACAAACTAGATTCCAGGACTCACTACACCACCTTCTGGTCAAAAATGACATTACACAGCAGACTTCAGTGCTATCCTCAGTTTTAAAACTATGCAGATCAATTCAGACTTTTTTGAGAGGATGAAATGAATTTGATTTGATATATTTAAGATGCTATTTTTGTTTGTTTTCTTGCTTTTATTGTGTGTGTGTGTGTGTGTGTGTGTGTGTGTGTGTGTGTGTGTGTGTGTGTGTGTGTGTGTGTGTGTGTGTGTGTGTGTGTGTGTGTGCGTGCGTGTGTGACGTGACGTGACGTTTGTCCACTGGGTGTGAGGGGCCCACAGCGACACCCCGAGAACCGAAGCCATTGGGCCCAGACACCGCCGTCCCAGTGCTCTGCAGCCCCCCCCCCAGACCCAGGAAGGCCCAGACAAACCACCCCAGAGAGAGCCACACCCCCAGCCCAGGAAGCATCAGAAGAAGAACGCAGAAAAGATCACCCCCAGTCAGGAGGAGGCCACAAGAGAAGGGGGCCCCAGGCCTTGACCCAAGGCCTCCCCCAGTCCAGGTGGCTATTTTGTTATCTAGAAACAATTGTACTTTAAAACCTGGTAATATACTGTACAACACTTTCACTCACACAAAATGAATCAGTAATTCACTTGTTGACCTTTTGGCTGCACCCGTTCCTGAGAAATATTATTTTGTCTATTTGACTCTAACTGCAACCTGCGACAACAAATATCTGTAGCGTAGATCGACGGACATGTTGTGCTTGATTACATTTCTAAAGAGATGACAAGCAGGAGGCTATTCAACCCTATTTCCAGCCAATCTCATCCCGACTTGTTTCTAATTTCCGTTCAGTCACTGGCCTTTCTGTTGCTGCCAAACTGACAGGTAGAAGAAAACATCACTGTGCCTCTGTAGAATCCACCTCATTGGATTTGATGTGACATAAAAAAGACATAAGCTGAATGCAAATGGCCTCCAAACTGATGTCTGCTATCAGACTGTGAGGCAAATGTATTGAAATGAGAGTGCTGTCAGTGTGTGGATAACAGTAATAAGAAAGTAGCAACTGAACACATACTCAATACATCATATATGTAAATTCGACATTGAGTAACTTCTTACATCCATAGTGTGGAATTAATATAACATGTTTAAAGAGCAGGGCTGCACAAAATTTGGCCACATTTACATGACAAGTGAAAATAGAAAACCTTTTTTGAGTTTTGGGGGCCCGTTTACATGACAAAGTAATGCCTTTTTTTTTTTTTTACCAAAAACTGATTGTGATGTAAGATGACTCTATTACATCTATAGTATTTGCTCATTGCCAAATAATTTTGGTATCATTTATCGGTTAACAATATTTACCTTGACATGACTCGTCTAACCCTTCATGTCTCTGATTAGCTCATCAGCCCACAGACGAAGCATAGACATAAACAAATCAAATCAGTGAGTGCAGCGAGTTCTAGCCAATTAGAGGCAGAGCAAGGTTGGTCATGGCTTCATCATCGTAGAGGAAAACAAATACTGCAGAGTGGTGCAATTGAAAGCATTGAGAAATGGGTCTACGCAATGCTGATTGAAAAATACAAAGGTATACGCCGCATACCAGGGTATTCACCATGTCTTTTTACTTCTGTTACGTTTTTCGCATAATGTTGTGTTTAAAATGAAATATATGGTGTCAAAGTATAACCCTCACAAAAAGAGCTCTTGTTTCTTGACAAGCAAATAGCAAGGCTGTCCAGTCAATTCAAGCCTATGAATATGATTGCCTCAAGCTTAATAACAGACAAGCCTCCCTCATACCTTTAGTAGGATGAAGTGGAATAATGCTGCCGCTGAATAAAAAGGGGCTGATGAGTCAAAATGTCCATCAACTCCACCTGTTCCATTGAGTTTAACAAAGCCTCATCGACACCTCCTCTCCATTTAGTAAACCCTGGGCCCTGAGTGGTTCACCTTGACAACCAGCTGGACGGTTAATGTAACGTTGAGGCTGTGCAGGAAGCAGCAGGGTGGACTCTGCAGCTCCTCACATGTTTTATCAGTGCTCAAACAGGAAAACTCATTTTCAAGAACCAGAAAACCAGAATTTCTTTTGACGTTTTTGTCACTGTATGAAGATTCTGTTGTCACCCGGGCATTCTTACGCATCGTGCCCATCCCCGTGATCGACAGGTGGGAACCACTTGTTCTATTTGACTCACTGACAATAACATGTTGGGTATTGTTCAGTCACAAGCACACATCCTTGGTATAAGGGGGCGTTACTACGAGAGCCAACAAGTCCTTCTTAGAATCCAGAAAATGCATCGAGGGATAAGTGTGGGTAATGTACTCATGTGTTTTGCTAATGCAAAGTGGCATCACTATGGTGACCTACTGCTGTTAAAACTGCTTTAATTCAATCTCACAGCACAGAAAAATCCATCCAATCTGTACAAAAGTGGGAAAGCGACCAGACCGAAGCAGGTGATACAAACACAACATGAACAAATACAAGAAAGACATATTATTGGATATTTTGTTCTGTTGTGGAATTTTTGGAATTTCGCGACTGATGAAAATCAGATTAAAAGGACTATATCACACTGACATAATCATAGCAAACAAGAACATTGCTATTGTAGTCAAATGTAAACTAAGAGAATAGAGTCAACCATAAAATAGTTATTTTACTCACAGACCAACACGAACCAGTGTTACTATACTGGCTAGTATATACACATTCATTACTCTTTATCTTTTGGAAGAATTTAATTTAAATAGTTAATGCGTTAGTGATTTTGTTGACCATGGAGGTGCATTCTTGAATGCATCAGATGTGTCATGGCTTTGTTAGGAGAGTGGTCATTTCCCAATCGGAGCATTACAGGTTTGATTCCCCTCTCAATCTATTGATATGCCAAACTGTCCTTGAGCAAGACACTGTACACCAAATTACTGCCAATGGATTAGCACCAGCTTCCAGCTGCATTTTTGGGCTGCTCACACAGTTGAAAAGTGCTATATAAGTGACCATTTGCCAGTTGAAAATCCTTGGAAAGAGACTTTCTGATAAATGGAACTTCTGAACTTACTTCCAATTACTTCACACTTAAGGACCAAGATACATTGAGATCTAAACATACAGAAGTAACGACATAAAATTTGTGAATGTGTGCTAGTTTGCATTCTTCAGTCCAAAAGCTTCCTATTTTGAGCAATACTTTTATCACCAACATGACCAGGAAATACTACTGGCATTCTCACAAATATTCATTGCTCCTTACAGAATATAAAGACATATACTGTATAAAAGCTGAGCTCAAATCAGTAGTATGGAGAGACTGGTGAAGTACTCATCGATCTTCTGATGCTTGGAGACACCTGTAAAACAAATGGTGGAAACTAGTTATTATGGCTATTATGGCATGTGGGGGGAAGGCAATCTATTAAACATGCACAATGAGGATTGCAACTGTCAGAGACGCAAAATAACAGACGGAATCAATTTAGCACTTTAGGGTTTTCTGTACATGAATTTAGGAGTGGTAGGTCACCATTCCTAAATCCTAACCGCCGCTTTTTAAAAAAAAAAAAAGTTTTTTAATTGTCACAAATACACCACTACTTCAAGTCTCTGCCTTCACAGCAGAGTCCTGCACTGGTTCAGGTACTCGCGAACACGCCCGCCACTGGGGGCCCCAAACAGGACTGTTGCCCAGGGCACAGGGTGGGCGCATTCAGTTCCTCATGCTTGGGCTTGTTTAAGCAGCAGCAGGTCCATTTCAGTGTGAAGTGGGGCTCAGGGGGTCAGACATTTGATTTGAGTTATCCTGCATTTTTGTCAAATTCAGTGAATGACACAGAGCAAAGGAATTACTAGCATTTGCAGAGGGCAAAGAATTCCAACATTATTTAATAATTTAAGAGTTTCCACATTCCACAGTGGATGGGAAAAATGTATAGAGTCTAGACAATATGTAACGCCTCAGAAAAGTCCTTATTTTGTATATTATTATGCTCTTAGTATAATGATATACATTATATCATAAGTAAAGGAAAACTCAACTAGTGTCCTATGTGAAGTGGCTTTGAGTGGCGAGACACAGCTTGGTCTTCAGCATAAATGCTGCTGCTGTGGCAAAAAGCATTTCCTCAGCTCGATCACCACTTTTATTTACAGACTTAATTTCTCTACTTTACACATTCTTCGGTTGTTTGAGTGCTCGCCCACTCCTAATGTTTTCAACAGTAATGTATGGAAAACACTCCATTGTGTACTCGTGTTTGCATGTAATGTCACTAACAGTATTATTCTGAGTTGGAGCACATACAAAATACACACACTTTGCATTTACATGAGTGTGCAATTAGGCAGGCTTCATATGGACAACTTAATTGAGCTCTTTGCTAACAGCTGTTGGAATCCTTGAACAGTTAACCTATAGATGCCTGATTTTTACAATTATATAAAACAAATAATTTATGTTTTTGCTTTCAAGCTGATGCTAAAATATGTTAAGATTGTTAACATTATTTTCAGGAATAAACATTACTATTTTGGTTGGAAGTTTTATTCGTAGGCTTATCCTGATCCGCAACTCAGATATATATCTGATATATACCTCCCATTCCACCACTGTCATGGAATCACCTGTTTTATTACTCCTAAAAGACTTTAAAAAAAACTCCTAAAAAAAGCTCAAACATATTTTCTGATACTAAAAACATTAACATTTTTTAAAAAACAACAACCAGACAGCAGAAAAATAAAGCTTTGCACAAAAACACATTGTCTTTGGTCTCATTCCAAATTGCATCATATACTTGTATATTTCATATACACTACACCGCTGGGTTACATTGGGCAATATGCTGTATATCCTTTCAGCTGGGGCAACGACCTCACCTTCAGGATACACCAATTAGATGCAGAGTGGGTGCAAATCTGTGGGTGGGACAAGACGCCGTGCACGCCAATTAAACTTGAAGTGAATCTGATGGGTAAACTGGCCTATCTGCTATATGTCAAATCCTGTCAAGGATGCAAAGATAAATGGTTTCCGATATTCAGTGATTTTTTTTACTTTTTTACTTTTTATTAATAGAACTCACAGGAAATACAATTTAGAAAACCAAATTTAGTTCTCCTATTCCATTTTCCCATTTCCGAATTTCAAATATCAAGCTGCACAGACCACACATCTTCAATAGCCCCGCAATTTCCTCCGTAGAAACCTTTTGGGGTGGCGGGGGTTCGAGGTGGGGACGCTGATAAAGAAGGCTGTCTCTCCACTGCAGACCGTTGAGGAGGACAGGACACGAAGCACTCAGTGTAACATATGGAGGCGTGACCCGCTGGCCAGACAGCAGAGGGCTGCTGTAATGGAGGTCGCACCAGAAAGCCAATTTCTGCCCACCAGACTAACAGCAGTGATCCCTCACATGTGGCTGGAGGGGAATTAACACATTTCATACATTTGTATTTTGTTTACCTCATTGTCAGTTCTGTGTTATTTATGCAGTTTTCTATTTATTTATTTATTTATTGATGTCAATTGCAAGTGCTCACCACACTCTCTCACAGAGGATCAATAAAGTAATCCATCTATTGAACAATCTATCTATCTTGTGCCCCAAGGGACGGTTTATTGCCAGTGCTGCTGTTCAATTAACAGATTTGCCGAGTTTGAAGCCAGTCTGCCTCTCAGCCACACTGCTTAGACTTCAATAGAAAGACTCACAGGAGCAACAAGATTGGCCAGTTTGTGGCCAATACGACTGGACCCTCATGTGGATCAAGAAGTAAGAAGCTTACTTTCTACTTCTTTACTTACTATCGAACATTCTTCAAAATGTATTCGAAGTAGAAATCTGGCCTGCACATACAGATAATTGTAGACAAATTAAAAGAGATTAGCTATCAGTAGAAAACATAACACCTCGCAGTATTCCCAGTTCATGCTTTGGGAGGAAAACAGTCATGGTAAGTTTGTATACCAATGTAGAATGTGACAAACCTGTTAATTACCCTCCCCCCAAAAACACTTTCCTGCATCAAGCGGGCGGTTCACAAAGAGAATTAATTCAAACAAAACTGTGTCAATGAAGATAACCGAATAAAGGAAGATTTTTTTTCCTGAGCCCCCAATAAACAACATACACTGTCTTTCTATAACACTTGACAAAGTTTACCCAATCAATATTAGTTTAGAAAACGATTGTGGGGACTGCATGAAGAATATACAGTATATTGGCGCGTAGTTCCTGTATTACTGGTTAATACTCTGATTTTATAACGGATTAATTTCACAAAGCTCAACCAATCACACAAAACAACAACATTTCAGAAACACTGTTTGTGTGTTCACTCGACAACACTCAAAATGTATTCCAGTTTTAGTGAAAAGTTGGGTTTTCATTCACTTTGCTTCAAGGAAATAAACACACCCAAAAGAAAGAAGCAGTATTGTAAGTAATATCTATAAAAAAACAACAACATTTCAAGCATCCCTTCATTATGTCATCCCTTTGTCATCAGTTTCTTGTTGTTATTTGAAAATTCTATTGTGTGTCCAAGTGTGAATTTCCCAAATGGTAATGACTTGCCACTTGTATATGAATATGATGGGGGTATAGGCTAATTACAGTGTAGAGAGAATGAAATTCATTGTGTTTATTTTAAGGTCATAATTAGCAATTTGGCACCAAGACTGGTAGTAATGTTGCAAATTTCCACTTCTGGTGGAAGATAGCAGACTGTAATGGCGAGCAAAAAGCTATCTTCCTGCACGGTGTCGTCCATATTGGAACTGCGTGAAGTGTTGCAGATGGTTCCCTTGTTTTATTTATCTCCCAAAGAGCTGTGAATCTACATCAGGTAGATATTGCACCATCCGCAAGACCAACATCTCACACAAGGACATCAGATGTGGCGGTCATTAGAGCTTTGAGATGGTAAAGGTCATGTAACAATAAGTGGAGGTCTGAGAGAACAAACAATGCACCTAAATATAACAAGATCCATCCCTGCATCTTTTAGACCACTTCCATCTGTGCTTGAGCCAATTCCAGCCAGCTACGAGTTCAACCAGGCTGCGCCTGGACAGGTCATAAATCCATCACAGGGTGAACACTGAGAAAAGGACAACCGCTCACACCCACATTTCACACCAATCGTTTTTTTGATTCACCATTCAGTCACAAATAGAACCCGGCCTATGACATTCCTGACATGGCACCAGAGTGATACCCACAACACCAAGTACTAAAACATTGTGCTTTTTGAAACGGATTCTCTTCATACAATCACAGAATGGATTTTTAAGTGATAGAATGTTTTTCTCTATTCAGACAATGAACAACGTAGTAGTAGTCACCAAAGCACATTACACTATTTACCCACATTCACATTCGCATTCACACACCAATGGAGGCGGCTGCCATTAAACGTGCCGAATCCATCCATTGGGACCAGTTTGGGGTTCAGTGTCTTGCTCAAGGACACTTTGATATGTGGACAGGAGGCAATGGGAAATCAATCAAACCTACAACATTCTGATTGTGAGACAACCACTCTGCCAACTGATCCACGGCAGCTTCAAATCTAAACGTCTTAAATACAAATGAGTAAGCAGTTATTCCCTTTAAAAATGATGAACTTGCAAGAGGATAATTTATTTAAAAAAGACAAAAACAATTATAAAGTTTTAAAATATTATGCAGGCATGGTCGTTTGAAACATGAACATATGGTCTGCAGCATACAGGGAGAAGAAAGGATGAAGCATCAGGCTAAAGAGGAAGAGAACTTTGTCAAAAAAGAAAGAAGGATAACCAAGACGTATAATAGAATATGGCTTCATTAAACCAATGGGGAAAAAAATGTGAGCTTAATCCATCCAACTGTACTTCACATACTGTGTCTTGAGGGTGCTTGATTTTTTATTAAAAAAATTTAAATAATGGGTCCCGAATGAAAAAGGTTGGGAACCACGTTCCTCAATCAATGAATCAAGGCATGAAAGCAAGAACACAGTAAGCGTGCAAGCACATATCCGAAATACACATATTTTCACTTCATTTTAAATATTTTGCAAGGTGGTATAAAATATCCCCACGGCAGGCATAACAAGAGACTTTTAACAAGAAGGTCGCAATTATCTCCATATATGGCAGAGTGCAAACACGTTGCCTAGCAACCATGTCTTGAACCTTCATGTTCAGCACACGAGTTGGCCTACGAGACTCAATCATGTTGAAACGTATTGCTTCGAGTAAGTCACCCACCAAGAAACATGAAAGGTTCAGGGCATGTGGTAATTAGTTTAAATAGCCAAAATAGATTAAGCAACTATAAAAACATGGAATTTGAAAAAAAATAAATAAATGATTGGTTTGGTTATTTGTCTTTGAATTTTACTTCAGTTGCATCAAATATTGTAATACTGGATATTTAAGTAGAATGGAATGAATAAAATCTCTCCCCAAAAAGTTGTAAATGCAATAAAATATGAACTCGATTTGATGATTGTGTAATGTACCACAACATTCTTGCCAATATGCATCTTTACAAACCTGATGTAGACTGTTCAACCCCTTCAGCCACCGTGATTGGTTTGAGAGCGAGTAAATGATTGTGAATCAAAGAGTGAACACTGCTGATTATATAAAATGTGCAATATAAGTCAGTAAATCCTTCTTGGCATCACTACATGACATCAGAATATAGGACATATGGTGAAAAAATAAGTGATGTGCAATTATCTGTGTGCAATGTCATGTTTCCAAGTTTATTTGGCCAGGGCAGGAAATTTTCAGAGGAGCTCACCCTTATTTACACATTGTTTTGAAGTGAAAACGGAAGACTTTTGTTGCTTTTTGAGTGTCCTTTTATAAAACAAAAGTGCTTGGAGGCACTGAAAACACAACTTTTTGAAACTGTACTGTACGCATGCACCATGTCCATTGTCAACATTTCTTCTGTACATGAACAATAGCAACAATGGCCCCTTCCAGAGTGGCATGACTCCCGGTCCATATTCTCCTGTGACTTGGTGGTTTTATGGTAAAGTGACCTGTTATACCTGTTATAGGGATCATTAGTACCTGTAACATTGTGTAAACGGGATCTGAATCAGATCCCGTTTAAGTGGACTTGGTTTGTTGGATTTGACAAACCATATGTTGTAGTCTTATGTTTGACCCATCTGACCAGCCCCACCCTGTAACAAACAATATTATTATATATTATATTAATATTTTTGGCCATTTTGAATATAATGAAGTGAATAATGTAGCAACCAAAAGTGTCATAGAATATTTGATCCATTATTGTAATAACATTTCACCAACAACGTCAGATGTTATTACAATAACAACTAGACTACATCAATATAGCTGTATTTCTTGGAAGTTAAAGAGTTTGGGTTTTTTTTTTGTGCAGTTTGTTTATACATTTAAAAAAAAAACGTGAAATGGTAGAATCATCATATTCATTCAATGAGCATTCATGCTATGCAGCACTCTCAATTATGTTTGGAAAACATATTTGACTATCTTATTAAATCATTGTTATTAGTTTTCATACATTCAAAATGATCAGCTTTTTCCATTACTTGGGGTTAGTTATTGTTACACAATTTCCTCCACATGAGGTGTTTGGTCCAAACACTGTTCGTGGATATTTTTTTTTTACATTGACCCATTTTTACACGACTTTAACCTTTGCAGACTTATAGAGAACATACTGCAGTAATTACTGTCAGAAATTATTACAAAAGGAAGAAATATCACTATGAAAAAATTAAAATCATGTGTCTGTTTGAAGTATGAGCAATAATGTAAGATGTGTCAAAATCTGAACTTATTATCAACTGATGCATGAGAAGTTTTCTTTCTGCGGGTTATTAATGAAAATGTGGAAGCTTCAGTGACAGTTCAAACTGAAATAAAAAAAAATTAACTGGATCAACAGTACACAGATTTGCTGCTTTATTAAATTACATTACTCTTTCCTTCCCCTGCCAACCAATCTCTCAACATGCTCTGCCTCATTGTCACCCTTTCCCCCCTCTGCATTATCATGTATTCCTCCTCTCTCTCATCTTCATCCACAATAACGTTTCCCTCCCAGTTTTCTCTCTTCAAACACCCCCCCCCCCCCCTGCTGATTACTTTTTAAGGATTAGCAGCAGGCAAATGATCAGCGTCACTCATACTGTTTATGGTTTGACGCAGCAATGACAGACAGATGATGCAAAAACAGGAGAAATGTTGCTGATTCCTGCCAACAAAAACGCAATAGATATTACGCTTGGAAATATAAAAATAGCAACTATAAATGCATAAAATGTCTGTTTTGGGGGTATATGGTCAATGTTATTTGAATGTCTTGAAGCAACATTTATACTCCAAACTGAAATATGCATTGAAGTTTCATCCAACACACAGCTCTTGTTGACCATATGATGCGAATCCTGCTCACAAATGTGCATCCGATAAAGCCTATCTAAGAACAAATCAGATAACCCAACAGTGAGAGGAAACATTTCCCTGACGATCTACATAACTTTGCATTTCATTTGTGATGCCACGTGCCAATTTGGAATTAGATAGCGGCAACCTGAGGAAGAACAGAGTACAGCGATTAAACGGGTGAAGTGGGGGAAAGACGCGCTTACCTCTGTGCACCCGTCTCTTCTCTCCTTCAGCGTGGAAGTGGAATAAATTTGGCGTCAAGACTGTCGCGATCCTCGCACAGCTCCGTGTGTGCGTGTGTGTGTCAGTGTGTAAGAGCAGGGAAAGTAAAGCGCAGCCTCCAACCCGCCCACCCTGAACCCCGATGCGTAATTACGCACGCACACAAACACAATCCGCACGAACCAGAGCGTCTCTCATCACGGAAAGCAATAGTGAAAAAAATATGTACACAATAATAATTTTGTAATGGCATGCATGTGCTAGAAACGTAATTTCTATGTGATTCAGGTGTTTTGCTATAAAAATGGCCATATTTGCGTATTTTCCTTCATGATCCTCAGTCACTCACTCAGGCAATCCAACACTGACCGCGTTGAGCACGTGAGGTACTTCTTAATTAACACCTTTTTCATAAGAACTAATTTCCTATTAAAAATAAAAAATGTATATATACAATAATAGCACTGATTTAATATTTAGTTTAGCTTATGGGTGTCAAACCTAAGGCCCGGGGGCCAAAACGGACCCTTAAGAGACAAAGCAAACCACCAAGCAGATTTAAAAGAATAGACACATTTCGTGATGCTGGGATGAAAACTTGATTCCTTGATGCGAAAATGCAAACTGGCTGCAGAGCAAACTGCTCCGGCCGGTCCCGGCTTGACAACTTGGGTCGGGGCCCGGGGCTCTGCATATATATATATATATATATATATATATATATATATATATATATATATATATATATATATATATATATATATATATATATATATGTGTGTGTGTGTGTGTGTGTGTGTGATCTGCAAACATATTGCACTTGGCCTCAGGAGTAAAAATGGCACAGGTCAGTACCCAAGCAACTGGACCATTATTTGATCTTCACTTGAGCAATTAACACCTGGGGACCTGCATAGCCTTCCCCTCGGAGGTCTCCATTCCAAGTGGCAGCTGGTGGCCCCCACAGGGTCTGTAAGGTCTGCGGTGACAATTTTGTTGCATCACGACTGCACCGGTGAAAATCAATAACACCATTAACACGTATACCGTATCAACTATAACTGTTGTGACATGTATTGCATTTGTGGCTGACGTCTTCTGAAGTGGTTGCATTCCTTTTACGATTGTATTGTTTTATCAAATCTCAGTTTCTCAGTCAAGTCAATAAAGCCATAATCTAATTTCTTCAAGTTCCGAACCTCTGTGTCCGAGTCAAGTCCCATACTGACGTCCAATTTTAAATATCAACTGAACCTCAGTATTAGATCAATGCAACACGACGACTCTTTATTCACCTCCATCTTTCACCTGAGTCCGAGTTTATTGATCACTCTGTAGAGCTGATTAACGATCTTCACCAGTCATCGTCATTCCTTGAACTACTCCACCACCACCAGTGTCCAGGCTCTAACATGTACGACAATGCTCATGGTTCTCCGATGACCTCCACAGTCACCAGATTGTAATGTATGTTGGGACATGATGGAAATGAACGATGAAATTACGTGTTCAGGCGCTGAGTTTCTTTCGATGACTTTTTAACACTTTGTGGTTATACAAGTGTGTTTAGGACACCTGATTGAAAGAAATGAGTTCTTATCAGGCTTCAGATAAACACATTATTGCCCATTTTATCAGGGTGAATCATCACTGACAACCACGTTTCCAGTGCAAACATTGACCACGTTGCCTTGTTCAGCTAAATAGAGACTTCATTTACATCTCCTACCTGTATAAAAGTCAAAGTGTTTTTCTCTTCGATTGCAAGCAGATGCTGTTTTAACTCGTGGCCATCTCGTAATTCCTCTTTTATACATCACAGTGAGCACGGAGGCGGCTCCACAGAGGAGAATAATTGAAGGCTGTGAAAAGCTGATGTTGTTACCCTGTCAAAGTGAGAGGACCTGCAGCTGATGGATTTTTCAGCTTGTGTGGAAGCTCTCATCGGAGAAAGAGTTGATTTCTGCAGCATCTCATTGAGTGAAGCCTCAGCAGTGAGAGAGCCGCCACCGCGACGTAAAGAAATAATATATGCTTTAAGTGTTTCTTGGAGTTAAGAATAATCTGAAATAAGAGTTTACCAAATTCTTGAAATATAGGATCCTGGTCAAATTGTACCATGATACTTTTCTACCTGTTTAGAGTCCCTTCATGCCTCCCTCCAGGAAATGGTGGACTACAGGTCAGAGGATGGAGCTTGCTGAATTGTTTTTAACCCTCATCATCACCACTCGTGGGTTGTAAAGGGTTAACACGAATAAAGAATGGGATGTGTTAAATGCAGGGGAATAATCTTCCGAGGAGGATACATCAAAGTAATACAATTGATTTTACTTAACTGAAGCTACTTCTTATTTTTCCTTGTGCATTTGGCTTTATCTTAATCTTGATAAAAATTTCCAGTTTTATATCTAATCATTGTATAGTGTTGAGTGACTTTTAATAAAGGGAATCTGTTGAAATGTGCCTTTCAAGGACTCCCCGCAGAGTGGGAATCTCATTGCAAATTGTTAATTGCTTTGAGATCATATCGTACCAAAGGTACCATCAAGTTTTCAATTCATCCTACATAAACATGTTCAGGGTAACTTTCCATTAGGTCTTTTTTCCCTCTTGTTTTGCCTTTTACTGTCTTATTATGATTGTTAGAATGGTTTCTTGTATTTGAGATTATTTAGTGACAGCCAGGCCCCGTTGACACATGGTTTCAAGTGAAAATAGAAAACTTTACTTATGACACCGGCGCTTGGAGCCACTTAAGTGTTATATTATATATTATATTATCATATATCATATTATCCAGGGACTTGGCAGTTTTATATTTGACAGTCATCTCTAATAACAATCCAACTTGGTCATCTCTCCATACGAATGTCCATGTACTGGCCATTCTTAAAGTTTAGAACATATTGTTCTCGAGTCCATTGTATTGTTTTAGGAGAGAAGCCCCCCACCCCCATTGTGTTGATCAGTACATCATTTTAAACTGCATTTGTATTGGTTAATTAGTTTTCATAGTTCACAGCTGCAGCAGTTGCAAACACCTGAAATGTCTGACATTGTCTGAATATTATTGTTGTCTTTGGCCACAAGACCATGACAAAGGTCCGTCCATGAATTTTTCCCATAGTGCTACGTCGGATCTTTCATGGACAAAAATTGCACAGTGTGTAGCGGCCATAACCTGGTGGGACTCTTATAATTCTGCTGCTGTTTTACCTGTTCTGACAAGCTGAAGATTCATCAGATTAGATTGTAAAGGATAAAAAGAGACCTGCCGTTGGCTGGGCCCAGGGCCCAGCCGTTGGCGAGGTCCCTAAATAAAGATTTCCCATTGGTCCTTTATATCCCGATTACTGTGTGTCATGCAGATTGTTGCAAAAACATGCTCCAAGCCTCATGATACTGCTACTCTTATTTCTTTTCAACCAGACTGCACATCTGAAGCCCATCAATGCCTTTTCAAGTGAGGGTTGTTCCGATACTAATCAGAGCTGTCGGCCTCAGGAACTCTGGAGTCGTCAAGTGGAGTTTAATCTGGTGTGAAAAGGCTGCCTACCTCACTGTCGCACACAGAAAGCCTTTTAAACTGGCTGCTGTTCGACAAATCGCAAAGCCCCCTGAAAAGGCTCTGACAAGAAGTTGATTCTGTGCCAGTACAAAGATCATCAAAAAGCTTTCCATCTCACTTACTGTATGTTATTTACTCTGCAATTTGTCAACAACCTGACAGAATCTTGTCTGTGGATTTTTTTTTTAACTTCTCTGAGTGCCTTATTTTCACTTTAAGTTTTCAAAGTTTTTCAAAAAGTTGGGATGTTATGACAAATGAGGGACATATGGACTCTATTATTTTGTCATAACTTTCCCTTCATGTACAGCCATTTTTCCTTCAGTCTTAAAGACTGAGCATGCACTGCCACTTCCGTTCACACCACGTTTGGAGTGAAAACGAATCATTTTTCCATTTCTTTTCAGAAAAGTTTCATGTATTCAAAGTTTTGAAAATTATGTCTTTTGATATGGAAATGCTCACAACAAGCCAGGCTACAAGTTGGTGCTGTTGTTTGTTTTTGCAGTGGAACCACGCACACTATGGCCGTGGTGTGCATGCCCAGTGTCGGCATGCAAAATAGTTGTGTCTCCATGCTGTCGGTGCATTTTCAGTGGTGTTGTACCGTTTCCACAGAGACAGATTCAGAGGATTTACAAAAAGTTTAATTTTTGAATAATTCCAACTTGGGAGCTGTTTTCGAAAAGTTGTGTTTTCAGTGTCTCTGGGCACGGTTGTCGTGTAAATAGACAAAACTTTCATTTGAAACTGCAACCACAAGAGCCCTATAAAGCAGGAATCCCCGACCACTGGGCCACGGAGCAGTACAAGTCTGGTACTGGGCTGCAAAGAGAATAAAAAGGTTTTATTTTGAAAATGTACATTTCCATTTCCATCAGTCTGCATTGAGCTATCTGTCTCAATTTTTTTTCTTCATGCGTCGTTAATTCCTCATTAAAGCCGGGAAGAAATGTCTCAGTTCATGGGAAAATTCTGCTGCTTAAAACTGGTCCGTGGTGAAACAACTGTTGGGTACCATCGCTTTGAAGCACCAAAGTGTTTTTGTTTTTTTAATGTCTCTACTACAAGGTGTAATAATTGCCCCAATTACTAAACAGCTGTAAATAGTGCGTTAAATGAATTTCATGAACAAAATTATAACCGATTATATATTTCGTGCACTTTAATTGTCTGGTGGGTATTTGAAAGACGCCTCCACACCGACTCGTTTCTCTTGAGCTAATCTCTACTGTACACACAACAAGATCTGTGAGTCATTCTGCATGAGATTGTGATCTCTGTACTCACAAGCTGTGAAACATTATTTGTCATCAAACACACACATTTAAACAAATAATGAGCAATGATTCACACCTGGCGTGGCGATTATAAGAACCTCATTAGCAACATTTATCAGCTGGCGACTGATAATCGGCTCAAACAAAGTCAGATTAATACGATGGTCTCGGTGTCTTACCCTTTAGGAAGGCAAAGTGAGATGGATGGAACTTGTAACAGATGGCAAGAAAAACTCTCAGATACATCAGCGTTGCAGTAGACAGAGTCCGCACCCCGCGCTCATTCATTACCCTGATGATTATCTGAGGCTGGTCACAAAAGACTGCAAGATAATAATTATCTTTTTATTCAATATCAAACAAATAATACACTTTATTCAAACGTAACCAGACAGCAGACACTTTTTGTTCTGTCGTTGTTCCTAACTCTCGAGAAAGAAGTTGTAAATCTTACTGAAACACTGTAACAAATGCTATAGATTTTAAGGTTTAACACAATACACGGAAATACGTTGGGACACTTGATAAAGATAGATTAGCGACTGGGTCAGTCAATCAAAACTGTATA
Source organism: Blennius ocellaris (assembly GCF_963422515.1). NCBI lineage: Eukaryota > Metazoa > Chordata > Actinopteri > Blenniiformes > Blenniidae > Blennius > Blennius ocellaris. Next base: position 18,847,575 of record NC_137652.1, read on the forward strand.
TTAAAGGAAGCATTTAATATGTACGTAAAGACCCCATAAACCGAATATGACATTTCCCCGGTTTATTTAATCTCATGTCTTTGAGCTAATTATTACTTTTATGTGTTGATTTGTGACAAATAATATACAAATAGACAGTCTCCTTTTCTCTTCCAGTATTGAATGTGTGATGACTCTTCATCCACTGACTCTCCATCCAGTAGAGACTTTCTAAGCACAGCTGTGAGGCCTGATGGCGTGAAACACTCAAAAACATTTGAATGTTTACAGGATGGCCAATTCTGATAATGTATTTGTGTCTGATTTGTACTTTGTGTCTTCCAGTTTAGTTATTTCATGAAAAAAAAAAACCACGCCATGTTGTCAGGGTGAGTTTGTTAAAACCCGCAGAATGCAACAGCTGTGGGAGACATTTTTTGGAACATTTCTCAGTAGTTTGCACCAGAAAGTTTCATTAAATTGGCTTTATGTTATAATTGTTATATGTTTGGTTTGGTGTGGAACTATCACTCATTTACCGCTCAAGATGAAATGAGGCTGGATGTCACAACTGAACTAAACTGAGTTTGACACCCCTGGTGTTTCTATCCATGACTTTGAAGTGCAGAGTCCCACTTCAATGGCTTTTGAAAGCGTCAATCAAATACGGAACACACAACCTTTAACTTTTCTATGTCAGAGCAATACCTAAATGTTTGCCACATCTGCCTGAGTGTGCTGCACTGAAAACATACATGCAAAATAACTGCTTTTAAAACTTTTGGACAAGACACGGGTGAAAGTTTTCATGTCGACGTAACAGGATGTTCAAATCTTCCTCTTTTAACGGGGGATCATCAACAGTCTGAAAGCTTTCTTCTCTTCTTCTGTGATTCTGCAACACTGTAAAATTAAAAGTACACAAGTCAGAAGGAGAGAGTCAAGCAGAGTGAATGTGGTGCCCTTTGGGAGGTTTACGTAAAAAAAGAAAATGGATAGCATGTCTTCAATTTATGAGATAATGTGCTACATGGAAACCCCAAAAAAATGCTGATTCCTAAAAGAAAAAAATTAAAATCCAATAGATCCATGTTATCTATGCATGTATAGTGGAATAGTACAAGTTTATGTCATTACACTGAAATGTTGATTGCAGATGCAAAGAAGCAGTAAATTGCTGTTAAATGTGGGGGAATGCCACATTATGGAGTAGTAATAATGATGATGATGATGATGATTATAATAATTATTATTATTACTGCAACATGCTTTAAACAATATGAACTGTAACGCGGGTTCACAAAGCGATATATAAAGGGCTGAAAAAGGGAGAGCATTTTGATTGAAATCTGGTAAAATTTGGACTTATTTTATATTTTCACTTTGTAGTCATATAAATGGCCCTTTGCCCTACATTTGAATCAATGTGAGCTTTTCCATTTTAATAACGAGTTTCAATGTAAATATCTGGAAGTCGAGTTTTTACCAGCGCCTTTAGCATTTTCCTGCCTTGTCTAATAGGTCAGCTGGCTCGAAGCACATGTTTGTGTTTCACAACAGATTTGAATTCTTTTATCAAAAATTACTTTTGATCTCGCAGATTTAGTAAAAAAAACAACAATGTTTTCACGTATCATCTGCACCTTGGCAGATTAAGTGAGAGCAGGACTCTGCAAGAAATCTTAAATTATCATGGTAATGTATTAAACCGGGGGGGGGGGGGGGGGGGGCGGGGGGGACACCAAATTACCTCTTTCGCTGGATGTATTTTTTCAGTCATTAATCTCATACGGTGTAAAAATTGGATCACTGTCTGTCAAATAATTGCAGAATTTCAGGCTCAGTGAATTATGTGTCTGTCTTCCTCCTGGCAAATTGGAAATATGCCCTGAAGGTGTGGAAATAATTACCCAAGTGATGTGACAGGAAGTCTTATTTCACATATCAAATGTGTCACGAGTGAAATCACTTTAAAGAATGTGCTTTTATCCTAAGTTTACCACCATCTGTTCCCTCCTCTGTAGCGTGGATGTGACTGTCTGACTCTCTTTCTCTGTGGCTCACTTTTATTCTATTTATGCGCCTTTTGAAAGGGTCAGACCAAACCTTTCATCAATGATCAGCGCATGTTTTGCTGAGGAAGATGGAATGGTATATCGACGCCATCTTTGCGTGATATCTATTCATCTATTTATGAAAGCAAGTGGGTTTGGTATTGATCGTTTAGATTCCTCGACATCTTATCAAAAATTGAGCTGAACCACAAGCCAACAGGTTTGAGATGTACACATTGTTTGCTCTACCTTTAAATACGAGTGGCTTTACATCCATAAGCACTAACCTCCACTAGTGAAAATGAATTATAGCCACCTGAAAAACTAAAATCAAAGCATTGTGTCATGTAAATGGATCCGCATTTCATTTGACTTTTTGATGTATGTTTCATCTTCTGCTTAATCCTGATCAAGGCCGTGGGAGCCGAGCCCAGCTTTACGAGAGACACGCATACCCACAGTCACACCTTGGGGCATTTTAGGGTCACCAATTAATCTCACAAGCATGTTTTTGGACTATGAGATGAAACCACATGGAGGAAACTCATGCATACACCAGGCAAGCAAGCAAACTTCACAATATTTGAACCCTGAGAGGCGAGAGCACGAATCACTGCATCACAGTGCTGCCTTTTAACAGATGTACCTTTAACGATTCTAAATCTGGTTGCAAGAAAAAGTCTGAAAAATTATGTAACATTTTCTATTTTTCTTCAAAAAATTGTGCCACGGGACCATTATTGATGACAAACTGAACTTTGATGAAAACTGCAAGTCTGTCTGTAAAAAGGGCTATCAGCTTCGAATACTCTATTTTATTATCCTTTCATTGAGTGTGTGTTGTTTTTTTTTTTTTATTGCTTGGTGGCATGGTTCAGTCAGACCTCGGTTAAAGAGACGAACTCACTGAACCAAATAGTGGAATGGTTGAGTCATGTGATAGTGTGTCACAGCTTTTTCCAGCCTCCCTGTTCACTAAACAGGTACAGAGAATGGCTTCATCAATTCCCAATAATAACTCCCTTCCTCTACAAGTTGAATTCCAGCTTCCAGTTTAGTCACAAGGTGCAGGACAAAACTTCATAAAAGCCGCTTTGTTTCTGTCGCTGTGACTGAACTGAATAAGGAACAGTGACATTTTTGTTAGCTCTATTTATTATTGTGACTCTTTCACTGTATGTTCTTATCCTGGTCTTTTATGTCAGATGCTGTTTTTATCCCTCCAAGGTTTTCATTGTGTTCTGTTACTCAACCAAGTATCTGCTGTCTTGTTTCATGTGTGTATTTTGTTATGGGAAAAAAGCAAAAAAAGCAATATGGGAAAAGTTAAAGGTACAGAGAACAAGAAAAAAAAGACATACAGATTCCCCCACAAAGAGCTAAAACGCTATACTTAATTATAATAAAGTTAATAAAGCATTCATAAAAGTCATGGGGAATCAGCAGAAGACATGTTTTATTTTGTTAGTATTTTTGATTTAAATGTCTCGTTCTTCGATGCTATTACAGTTCTTGCTTTACTAATTTTAATACTTTTACCAATGTGTTTTCATTTTTTTTACTCTTCCTCCTGTTAAGCACCTTGAGATATAATTTGATTTTAAAGTGTGCTATACAAATGAAATATATTGTCATTGTCATTGTCATTGTTGTTGTCATTGTTGTTGTTGCTGTTGTTGCATGTCCATTAGGAGATCTGCTTCCACGTGTGTGTGAGTGCGTGTGTGTGCATGTGTGTGTGTTTATATGTGCAAAACTTTAATAGATCACCAATAAGCTAAACCAAGTACATCCAATATGTGATGATAAAATCTGCACTTGTTTAAAAGGGAGCACAAAGAGAATGTTTTCATAACAAATGAAGTCAAACAATACCAACAAGCCTTTAATCCCAACGTTTTTCTTTGACTTAAATAATACAAAAAAAAAAAAAGGCTTGCAAAATCTTGTGCTTCATCAGAAACCTCCACTGGATGAGCTTAATGGCATCCAATTTATTTTTTCTTTAACTTTTATGAACAGAAAGTAAACTAATCATTACTCAAGTGCTAAAATACAGTTGAAATATGTTTCTCTTACCGCTTAAAGCAGAGTGCAGATCTTCTTTTTCACCTTGGTGGGCTGGGGGCAGAGGACAGCTCGGATGGCTTCATCAAACACAGTCTTCAGCCCGCGCTGGGTCAGGGCGGAGCATTCCAGGTACTTTACTGAATCTAGACACGGAAATAGACCCACACACAGTCGAAGGTAAGAAATATGCTCTGTATTGTAGCCAACTTCTAAAACTGATCAACTCATGTTATAGATGCAGGGCAGAGAACAAACATAAGGGAAGTTGAAGCAGAATTATCTCTATATATATATCTTCACATTGTGTCCAAATCTATTTTAAGTTGCAGCAACTGCAATATCATAATCAGCGTGGGTTAGAATCTGAGAGTAATAAAAACATCTTATTCTCAAACAACTCCCGCTGTCAGTTTCATCTCTGCTTGACAAAACACTGCTGATAATATTGCAAACAAGTTTTAAATAGATAGAGAAACGCAATTCTGAATTATTTACAAGAAATAAGTACATTAATTGTCACTAGCGATATTAAACTGAATCACAAACAATTTCAAACTTTTAAAATGAAGTCCAATATTCTTAGGCCCCGTTTACACAACAACGTTTCAAGTAAAAACATTTTGTTGCTGCATTTTTGTTGTGACAGACCTATCTCCTTAGCCAGAGCAAGGCCTTGTGGGTAGGTGATTGGCGCTAGCTTCTTCTCCTTTAGCTTCTCGATGGTGTCCTTGTCGTCCCTCAGATCCAGCTTGGTGCCCACCAGGATGATGGGTGTGGAGGGGCAGTGGTGGCGAACTTCCGGGTACCACTGGCAGGAATGGAAGATAATAAAAGAGAGTGTTGGTGATGAGAGAAACGGCAGGAGGTGAGAGGAGTTTGAGGGCCTCCGGTACAAAAATGTGGATGAAAGGTTAACAAAATTGATATGAAATGAATTCAAATGGAATTCAGGAGGAATGACACATCTGAGTAAAGTCTGATGCATGCAAATCACCGTTTTCAGTCCTGCAGTTCATCCTCAGCTTCCATATCAAATAGGTCAACAATGGCTTTTTATTACAACTCAACAATGTGTTGAATAAGCTGACGTCTTTCCTGCACTCAACCCCAAGCAGGTCTTCAGAATCTGTCGACAATCTATAGAACCTCGAAAGGGACTAAAGAAGGACCAATAGTTTATCTTCTTCCGCCTCTCTTCCTTCCACCTCATCTCATGTTTTTCTCTCCTCTTTAATTTCATCCTGTTTCTGCTGGCAAATCTATCTTATTTGACATTGGATTTCTCCTGACGAAACACACTTCATTCTTTCAGTTAATTTTCCTTGAATCCATTATCGTGTCGACGTAAAATTTGGTCAAAACTGACCAAAATCACATGTTTGTCATTGATTATAGCTTGAAAATGTTTCTAAAGAGTTATATATCTCACAAGAAGGGGTGTAACATCCTGTTATTATACTGAATGAACTACCTAAATACCTGACAATAGTGACATGTTTTGTTAAGATGATGTGGATGTTTAACACATACTGTAGAATCCATGTATGGCATGGATTCTCTCATTCTCATTAACTCGGTTTTACTAGTTTTGGAGAAATGTGGAAGTGGCCAAATGTGGTCATTCGACCCAACAAAGGGTTAATATTTTGACCTTTTATTCATTATGTTGCCTCCTGACCTCCTTTAATCTGAACTAATGGAGTTTGGGCCATGTCCCTCTTGTTACTATAGAGACTCGGAGGTGGACCAAACTTTTAAACGATCAATTCTACCGCGTCGTTGCACTGCGTGGTTGTAGGGACGTTATTTATAGAGCTGAAGAACCTGAGCGGATCATATTGTAGAGGTTTGCTTTTGGTATGGTACCACTTCACACCATGAGAAATGTAACAGAGAACGTACAAATGTGAAAGTACTAAAAGCCTTGCTCTCATGTTGTCATACAATCTGTTTCCAGTGGATTCATGGAGGAACAATTTAACCGCTGTCACTCAGAAGTGGAATTACAACAGGGATGGATGGATTTAATAATGCATTTCCTTTTTTGTCAAACTGACCTAAAAGTGCAATATCGACTCCAAAATGGTTGAGCATTGCAAAGAAAATTTTTTTCAGAAATGCAGTAGATATGATGTAAAGGTGGTGTTAATTTCAAAAATTCAAAAGTAACCCAAAAGTTAATTATCGAAGTACAACTACTAACATAATCCTCAAGATGTACTCTAATTAGAGTATAAAGGATTATGGAGGATAGTGATACTCCAGACGTGTTTGGTGAGAACGCTAGAGGTACTGAATGCACCAATCAAGACGCCTTTTCACTTAAGAGCAGTGAAACGAACCACCTGCTGTTTATGATGCTATGAGAGGATTCAATTTGTGACTGAAGACGGATGAATGGAAATCAGCAGTTGCCTGTGGCGCCGCTCACAGTGACACAAGTGGAAAATTAAGAAGTCCATAAAAAAAATACCTCTGCTGTCACTCCATCCTGCAAATTGTTCAAAGACATCAAAATGGTGTCACCTGCTCAGAACGGACCGTGTGTATCTTTTACACACCTGCACACACACACACGCACGCACGCACGCACGCACGCACGCACGCACGCACACGCACACGCACACGCACACACACACACACACACACACACACACACACACACACACACACACACACACACACACACACACACACACACACACACACACACTTCTCTGGGTGTTTCTTGAGGTGGCTTTTGAAACAATGCATCACAAACGACTTACTTTGGCTCTGACGTTCTCGTACGACGCCGGGCTCACCAGAGAGAAACAGATCAGGAAAACATCCTGCATGGACAAACACAGAGGAGCCATGAGCTTTAAGACAGCGACACCCTCACTCTGTGGCTCACATGCTTTGATTATTGAAAAGAGTGTATTTCCTATCTATATGTCCTAAACCACATGCCTGGTGTGTAGCTTTAATGATTATATCTATTCAACACATAACTAGATAGATAGATAGATAGATAGATAGATAGATAGATAGATAGATAGATAGATAGATAGATAGATAGATAGATAGATAGATAGATAGATAGATAGATAGATAGATAGATAGATAGATAGATAGATAGATAGTTACAGTGTGTGCAGCACGAGTGTGTCTGTTACCTAATGCATGAGTGGTGATCAAGAAATGTGGTGTGTGTGTGTGTGTGTGTGTGTGTGTGTGTGTGTGTGTGTGTGTGTGTGTGTGTGTGTGTGTGTGTGTGTGTGTGTGTGTGTGTGTGTGTGTGTGTGTGTGTGTGTTGATTTATACCGTCTGTGGATAGGACAGTGGGCGGAGCCGGTCATAGTCCTCCTGTCCAGCTGTGTCCCACAGGCCCAGATTGACCGGTTTGCTGTCCACCATCACATTCGCTGAGTAGTTGTCAAACCTGCCACGGTCAAAACAGGGTCAGCGATCAGTCAGTCGCTCTAATTTAAATGATTATTTCAACAATGAATCGATCAATCAATCAATCACTCAGTGGATTTGTCACTGACATCACATGTCCCATCACCTGAAATTTGGTTTTATTGAACCGAGAGAAGAAACTTCATGACAGAACTGCTTTTACAACCTTGATTACTTTTAATGTATGAAAAAAGGAAGCAAATATTCAAAAGACACACGAAGACAAATACATATTCAATCTGGAAGCTTGATGATTCTTCTCTTTCGTCTCAAAACGGAAAACATGCAGGGAGATATAATAACATTTATGCAACACTGTCCCCGTGTGGTCACATTGCAAAACTACAGTTTATGCAGGCATCCAGATCAGGAAAGTCCATTTTTAAATCCTAAACGCAATGAGGAGCGTCTCATTTGGGTTTTTTCCAGCAGTTGATTACATAACCATTACGCTCAGGGTAATTGAGGCAGACAACACATATAGCCTTCTTCTATAACATACTTGGAGGGCTGAAGTCGAGCTTATTAGGAGAGAGAAAGATTATAAAAATATTTCCAGAGAATTTAGAGTCATGCTTTTCCATCAAACACATGTTTTTGGACAGTGAGAGACAACTGGAGTATGTATGACCATGCAGACTCTGCAGAAAAAGAAAAAAAAAACTGAACTTGAACTGGGGGTTTGCTAACTGTGAGGCACCGGCTCTAACCACACCATGAAAACATGTACCTCCTCTAAATACATCCTATAACTCATTCAAAAACATATGATCGAAAGACAATTTAACACTGATATATTCAACATTTATATTGTTTCTATTGACTTGTTTTTATTTAAATTCATCACTAGGCTAAATGGCATCTTTTAAATATAATTATTTACGTTTAAACTGTGATTTTATCAGAGCACTATTTTATAAAGGTGTTGCATAATTCTAGCCATTATATCACTAATTAACACACGTGGCTAAAAATACAGTCGCTTCTTGTTCAGTTTGTCTTAATGAAATGATTTCTCTGTTGTGGATTTGAGACAAGGTTAAACATTTAAAGGCTTTTCATGAAAATCCACGTCTCATCGTGTAGTTTTTGTCGTTATTTTTCAGTGAGATTCACAGCATATTTGAGCACGATCAGTTGTACATCCTCAGGGTCATTTAAGTTTCTTATGGTCTTATAAATTGAAACAATTTGGACAGTCTGATGTCCTAAGTTAAGGTGTTTTGTCATTATTTTGTTCAATCACTGCAAACTAGATCCCATTTAGTTAGTTAGATTATTTTAATTCATTCAGGCTGCACAGTGTGTGCAGTGCTTCACACTGCGGCTTCAGGGAGATGAAACTCAAGTTGGATCATTTTTGTCTTCTCTTAAGAATCAACAGATATGTAAAGATAATGAACTGAACTGGCTGTGCACGCATGTGTGTTAAAGTTCAGATGGAATCCACTTCAGGCCCACTGGTCATAGCAGGAATGATGGAAAAATGCTTTATACACAAAAAAAACAAACAAACGAAAAAAACCTACCTTAACTTTTCAAAGGAACGCACAACTGGAACAATAATAACTTAAATGATTTGGATTGATGTATCTCAGTAGCTCAGGGCTATGATAACTCTGCTTGTTGAAGAAAAAAAAAAAAATTTCGCCCCACTCAAAGCTGCAATTGGTTTTTACCGAGAAAAGTTTACCTAAAGAAATGACTGTGCTCTCCTAACCTGGGGGCTGCTGCCAGCCCAAACCTGTCTCTGCAAACACGCGCATACACACGCACGCACGCACGCACGCGCGTACACACACACACACACACTGTACTGCAAGTGTGTGTGTGTGTGTGTGTGTGTGTGTGTGTGTGTGTGTGTGTGTGTGTGTGTGTGTGTGTGTGTGTGTGTGTCATACTCACACAGTAGGAATGTATTCCCCTGGGAAGGCATTGGTTGTGTAGCTGATGAGGAGACATGTTTTACCCACAGCTCTGGAATCAAGTAAAAACACACAGAGAGACAGGTTAGAAAGTTGAAAAACATTTTTATATTTGCCCATAAAGGGGAAAAAAAAGCAGAATTAACAGAAAACATCAAAAATTAAAAGTCCTGAAAACTGTTTATCTAAATAAACTTACAAATAAAACACAGACAAAAGAAATTACACAAACTGAAGAGAATTACTGTCACCTATTGCACATGATTGGCATCACATACATTTTCAATACTGCATATTTAAAGCATGACTGTAATTCTTACAAAGAAAGTTGTCAAGGGGAAGTTTGACATATAAAGGCTGTTTCCATGGCAACATTTTCAAGTGAAAACAGAAAACTTTCATTGTATTTTGGTGGGGTTGTTTAAACAACAGTGTTGCTCAGAGCTACTGAAAATACAACTTTTTTGAAAACAGATTCCAAGAGGGAACTTTTTTAAAATGCCCCGACACCGTCTCCATGGAAACAGGGGGAAAATGTGACGTGCCATGACTCCGTATTCTCCCGGGACTTGGTTGCTTGATAGTTGAGAGTCACTGTTATAACAATCCACCTTGGTCGTCTGTCCATATGAACATCCATGGACTTCCCATTCTTAATGTATACCGCATATTTTTTTTCTGCAAAAATTATGCGTTTTCACTTGAAATGTTGCGTAAACGAGGCCTTAGACTAATCAATGGGAAAATGTTGTTTAATTCCATTACAGTCTTTATTACTTTATCTCAGCCATTATTACAAACAGCAGTTGGTTAGAGAATAGCCACCACGTTGATGTGTCATTGATTTAATTTTTCCTCTTGATGCGATATATCTATTTTCCTTTGTCAGTCTTTGGATATAACTTTCTGGTTACATTGCTCTGTTCAAGATCCTCTTCTTCTGGAATTCAGTTAGTGGGGATCAGATCCTGGGACATGTCAGTGGTGCGCTGTAGTACTGTCAGCTATCACATTCAAACAAAACAAAAAATTAAAAAACCCAGCATAAATACATGGAAATATAGAGCAGGGGTGCTAAACCCTGGCCCCTTGGGCCCCTGTCCTTAATGTTTTAGTTCTCTCCCTGCTTCAGCATACCTGAATCCAGGGATGATGTCATCACCAAGATTGAAAAAAAGCCCAATAATGAGCCCCTCATTGCAATCAGATAATTTGCAACTAAGAGACACCCCTGCTATAGAGAAATACAATATATAATAAGTATAGTTCTCCGCTTTCTGTTCAAATTACTTTCAGTTTCTAGCTTGATCTTTTTACTATAACACAGAGAAAAGCAACGTCTTTACACAAGACATAATCACATTGGGCTGGAAACATTTAGTACCAGACTGACCTTTAGCATTATGGAAACATGGAGTGTGCATAGCCATGAGACTAAAATAGTGTTAAAGTGTGAACACTGGTACAAGCTGAAAGGATGATTTCTGTTTCATATCTAAAATTGTAGGTCCCCAACCCCCGTGTGGGACACCACACGGCACAAACAACATGGCAGAACCACAACATGTTAGTACTGAAATAAGGCAGACCTCTTGATGTTTTTCACATAATGACATGTCATAGTTAGCAACTGTTGAGATCCACAGGCCTTCCTATCACTTTTCTAAGACTGCTTGAGAATTACGGTTTTGTTTGTACCAGTGAGGTTAGCTTATGGTTTCGGAAAAGTGCTAATGTCTGGCCACAATGCTTATGTTAACCAGTGTTTGTCGCCTTGTGTCAGATTTCAGAAGCATGAAGAACGAGCATGTTGGCCTTTTGTGGTCGTGTGTGAGTCAAACAGGAAGTAATGCATTTCAGAAGCATCAGCTCAAAGTGAAAACAGGAACCAACCCAACGATGGTATCATGAAAAAAGCCTCCAACTTCATGATTCGATCTTTCTTTCATAGATCCTTTTGTGCTGAATTTGGTTCTGAACTTTAGTTTCCCCCTTGGATGCATCAGACATTTGACGTTGTAAACCTTTCAAACAAGCGTCTTCATCAGCTTTTCTTTGTTTCTTTCTCATCCCCTGCTCTTCCTTTTTCCCCTCCATTGTGTCATGTGTGATTTTTCCCATTGGTTGGACACCTGCAACAATAAGTATGTACTTTCCGGCATTTCGTGTACATTTTATTCAAGACACCCATTTTCAAATCACTTGGTACGTTGCAGTAAGCAGAAGCACAAAATTACAAGTGAATTCCACTAAACCAACAAACCATACTGTACTCATGCCCTTGGGGATATCCTTTTTCGTGTGTACCCATTTGTAGTATGTGATAGGCAGCCACATTGGGGATCCCTGGGGAGCTGATCAGGGTCAGGGGTTTAGCTCAGGGACTGTCAGTGGTAACATGTCCACTGTGAATTCTCAATCACAAGTCCACTTCTCTAACCTCGAGGCAAACACTATCAAAACCTGCTAATTATCATTAAAAACAAAAACAATGACAAAGTCCTCCTTCAGGAGTTGAACGAGTCATATCCACATATCCTAAGGCTATTGCTGTTTGTAAGAACATTTTGGCATATTTATTTTGGAAATGTAGCATCTCGCAGCCTCAAGGGAAATGTTTAGCTTTGGTGCCAGTTCTCAGCAGTGGTGACTGCTGGTATTGCAACATGATCAACATTTCCCCACAAATCGAAAAGATATATTTCTCAAAAACCTTTTAACGGACACACCTCCAACTGTTTGCACTCTTTCCTGTTATAGCCTTTTAAATAAATGTTTCATTTCTGTAATGTTGTTGTGAAAGTGGATGAAGTCCATTGGGGGGAAAAAAACAAAAAATGAGTAGTCAGACACACACCTTGGGAACAAAACCAGCAGTTAAAAATGTGGACCAAAATTGTATTGGGGGTTACTATCTTTCACTGCTAAACTGTCCTTGGTTTATTGATAGTTTTTTTGGGGGGGAGGGCACACAAGACCTAAAATGAAAGAGATAAAGTTCTTTGAAGTGACTATTAGCACTCCGTGCAAACTATAATTAAGTTTTGTTATGTTTACATATTAAAACAAGGCCTTAACTAATTCTGACGTGAAATTCAAAGCTAATTCACAATTCCTCAAAATGTGTCTTATCTGATGAACTCTTGTTGGAATTCGAAGAGCGAGAAAAGCTTTTAAACAAAACAATCTGTCCTGAGTGAGAAACAAGCTTAGGTTCAATATTTAGAGCGTGTCAAACTTCCCTATGACCTCAGACCCGCTTCCCCTTCTCAGTCTGCGCAGAGAAGCTTTATTTCTTTTTTTGACATCTGGTCGAGTCACACGGACGAACACACACATGTTCCAACTGACAGAACAGCCGCTGAACTTTGTTTTAAACTTTTCAGGTCAACTTGCTTCAAGAAGCTTCATCAAAAAGAAAAAAATAACACAGGCCCGAATATGTGTGAAACCTCTTAAAGACAAAAGTTTAAGACATTCTGTCCATGATTTGTTATATTTTTGCTTGAGGCGATGGCAGAGGTCCAAGCCTTTCTGAATTATATGGAACTACAATATTAAATCCAAACAGCTGTGATTGTCTTCGTTCTTTTTGTTTGGGTCTTTTAGATTTCTTCCTGTATTTATTTCAGCATACACAGAATATATATGTAGTATATAGATTGTGCTTTATGTTATATCTTGTTTAGATCTGTCAAGGAATTCTATGACTGGTGAATATTCAACTGATCAGTTGAGCAATTTTTTGTTGCTCTTTTCACTGAAACTTTGATAGTAGCAACTTCTTTAAAAAAATGAAATCTGGTTCAAAGAGTTCAGCTAAAAAGAAATGATAATATTCTGAGTCTAGTTCAAAAAGTCTGGATCCATTCTAAAGAATGTAAAGTTTTGGGTTTCACAATGTGAATTTAGTTTAAAGATGCAAACCTGTTTGATGAATCTTGGTGTTTTGAAAAATCATGAATCTTGTTTAAATGATGTGGGTTTGCTTTGAATATCTCTTGTCTGCTTTTGAAAGAACACAGCTCCACATTTGAAGTCTCAACTAAAGAGGTCTGGTTTGCAAAGGCAAACTTTTAGGAGTTTGAGTCTACTTTAGAGAATCTGGGCCTCTTTAAAGGAGTCTGCTCTGATTTATGAAACAGTTTGTCCATTGCGGAGGTTAAAGGGTTAAAGTCTTTGTGACACCTACAGATTTTGCCATATTATATTCTGTAATTTCCTAACAAACAAGTAAATAACGAGGAGGTACTACTCGCAGTTAACTTAAAGCTGTTTTTTGTGTTCTCAGCCATACACATCACCATTTCCTTTCACTCTCTGGACTCACCCTCTGAATACAGCATCACATTTCATCGTTCTCTACGTCAAATAACTCCTACATCCACCTTTACTAACTCACAAATATGTTCATATGCTCTGCCAGAAACTTAAACCCTCTCCAAATGTATTGTTGTTGATTATTTATTCTAGAGAAGAAGTCTACACCCCTCACTGGAGTTGGAATATAGGATCTTTGGGTCACATTCATATGTTTGAAGAGAAAACACATTATTTTTGCATCTTCAACAAAAGTTTGTATTTTTGTAAACTGTGTTCATTTACAATGACATTGTAGAACACCCCCCCCCCCCCCCCCCCCCCACCCCCCCTCCCCAGGTTTCCATGGAGACCGAGTCAGAGTATTTAAAAGTTATAAAAAGTTTCATATTGGGAGCCATTTTCAAAAAGTAGCATTTTCAGTGGCTCCGAGCACGGTTGTCATGCATATGTTTGTTTCGGTAAGCCACGCTGTTGAGTTTCTGTCTATGTGCCTGTCAGAGGTTAATTTTCTACCACTGCTCGCTGATCGGTTGGAACCAACTCTGCAACTTCCGCTTAACAATTTCCTCCTTTGTGACAACCAACTCTTCTGCCCCACCTTCCATGCTTAAGAAATGTGAAGGATCCAACAGGTTTTCAAATCTAAAAGAGTCGAGTTTAGGTTTCTGCCCTAACGTCTTGACATTTTGATTGGGGAACTTCTCTGTTTGGCATTTCGTGGGTTTCCATCTGCAGACGGCAGCTTGTCCTCTTGAGTTTGCAGCTTCAAAGCATTTCCCTGCATGTTCTGGCCTGTACGGCTCATCTCAGCGCCCTCACAGTGAATCCCAGCTGTCAAACACACACCTCGAGATCAAGACGTAACCCTGGACTGACTGTGCTCTCCAACAAGTCAAACAAGTACAGAAACCTTCGGCTTCTCCTGTGAAAAGACCGAGAGACATCTTCTGTAGAAGTTGATCGAACTGTCACTCGTGCCATGCGAGGATCTCGTAGCTCTAAACGGAGGACCCGGTGTTCTAACATCCAGAGCCCGAGGCCAAACATCTCCGACATGGATGGTCAAAACCAACACAAATTTTTACCTATCGAGGTAGCTCAAAATTACTAAAATGTGAATTGAAATGAAGTCAAGGCGTACCCGTCTCCCACGACCACGCATTTGATAGCCTGCATCCTGTTCCACTCAGCGTCGCTCGCGCCTCTTCACCCCGACAGAAACAGACCCGTGCAGGAAGGTCGGAGGAGCAGAAGAGCATGCAGCTACAGGAAATTGTTGCACACCTCCCTCACTCCCCTCCCTCTGCTGCACTTTTTTTTCTCTCTCGCTCTCTCTCTTTCGAACTATCTTCCCTCATTTTTGCACTCATCACTCCTTCCTGTTTTCTCTCTTTTTCTTCCTTCTAAACAACTCGACCTGCCCCAAACAGCAGGGCGAATGATTTGGACAGAAAGTCCTTGTTGCAATAAGATAAGTACGAAGGGGAAGGTGCTGCAGCAACAATACCAGCTTTCTTTAAAGCTTCCTCCTGTACATGTTTTCAATGCTCCATGCATGAGCAGAAAAAGACACAGACATGATTGAGCACATCACGAAAGGCTCGTCCTCTTTTCCTGGAGATTTACCCTCGACGTCAAACACAATAATCCTTCAAACAAAATGTTCTTGATTTAAAATGTAATGATTGAGATCAAGACAACTCAAGACTGAGTTTCAGCTCAGACTTTATGATCCAAAAGCAGTTGGATTATCGTCATCATCATCATCATGCCAGTAGATTCATATCAGCAAGCAGAGCTTGTAATACTCATGTGTGACCACTAGATGACGCCGCTTCAGCATAATTTCTAATACTGCGCACATCCCCGGTCTCTTAAAGCTACTGACACAATGATCTTATTATAAAATATATAAATTCTTCATTAAAATAGGTCAAAGAAAATTTCCGTTAATCCATCAAAATGTTTAACAGTTTTTTACACATCAAGATGACTTAGCTTTATATCATGAACACCTCCTTTTGTTGCTGCCATTGGTGACAAATGGGTTTTATTGAAGGCTTCAGCTGTAATTTGTGCACCTCATTAAGAAAAGTAGTGAAGTGACAGTACAGGGAGAGGGATAAACGTGTCAGATTTGAATACTGAATGACAGCCTCGCTCTTAGCCCATTGTGTAATGAGTTTCCTGAATTATAAAAGTCACTTCCTAGACTGTTTGGCAACCAACTTTAAAAAGCTGAGTGAAACATACAACCTCAGAAATACAGCACATTTGTTTATAATATTGCAAATGAATGAATAAATAAACGACACAGGCAGGGATTTTAGTTGAGGGGCCACATACTGCACAATTTCATTTTGAGTGGGCCAGACAAGAAAAATAGTGCCATAATACCCTTTTGACTTAAGTTATAAAGTTTTTCTTTGTTGTAGCACAGGGTATACATGATGAATTGAAAACATGATGAAAACAGGATGTTTTTGTGAAAATGTCTATGTTTTCACAAAAACCAAACAATTACTAAAAAATGACTACAATTTCACCATAAAGCCAGTTTTAATGAAATCTTCTGGTGCAAAATACAGTGCAACATCCCTCAAAAAAGTGTAACACTAAGCTTGTTTAAACAAACTCACCCGGACAGCATGACATTGTGAGCAATGCCAGTTTGATATCTTTCATGGCAGCATCACCAAAATCTCAGCTCAGGTCATTTTCTGGAGCATAACTTCTGCTTTTTCTTCTCATATCCATCCACCCATCCATGCATCTTCTATATTGCTTTATGGCCATGATACACCTGGACAGGTCGCCAGTATGCCAGAGGATAAACACACAGAGACTGACAACCAACACGCACCAAGAAGAACTATTTACTATGGCTGTGGTGCTCATGCACAGAAGCACAGAAAAGTCATTTTTCCCAAGTTTCTATAGAGATGGAATCTGAATGATTTCAAAAAAGTTGAGTTTTTCCTGTCTTGTGTTCCCTGCATGGACAACCTGACTCATGTGTTTCAAAGCCTGTGACAGGAGCTCATGTTTCAAAATACCTAAACCAGTCTTATTCTAAATATTGAAATCCATCACTAAACGCTTATTGTGAAACGTGTTCCACTGGTCACGTTCTCATTCTTTGTGCTTATGTCAGCTCAACAGAGCACTGGGTGGGGAAGAGGTGGAGTTAGAGGAGAGCATCCACTTCATTCAGGCGCCTGCTATTGCACCGTCTGTTCAGGCAGCCCGTTGTACCTTAATGTTGGATCTCTTTGCTTATTGACTTCATTCATTCCTACCTGGATATAAATGACTGATTGCCAAATGGGTAAGACCTGATCTGATCTCCTTCTGACTTTTAAACTGTAAAGTACTCCAACTTCTTGGTTAAAATATCAACTTAAATATTGACAGTTGTCATATTTGTACTAGTGTAAATATTTCATGTGATTTGTATCTTTTAATTGATTCTACCATATGATCCTATTTGTATTTGATATTTTAGATTAAAAACTGCTGTTTATAAGCTGCTTGCACTTTCTCTCACTGTCAAATTTCTGATGTGTCTCTCCTTGTGTCAATTATCTGCTCCCTTTGAACAGTTGTGCTTTGAGTAGTTCAATTATAGTCACAAATGTCTGGGTATGCCACCGTGTCCTCTGTAGTGAAGCCGTGCACAGTGCACATAGTGTGAGCTGAAATGGGGAAGAGACACTCATGCTCACACACCTCCGGTAATAACATGAATACAGAAGTTGCTATCTTTGTTTGGACGTCTACATACCTTATATAATTTAGGCGTTATGGGCTCTATGGTGTCTCGGATTCACAATAAAGTCTGGGGAGCCCGACGGGTGACGTGCGTCAGGTTTGTTGCTCAAGATGAGTGAAGGAAGGGTGGAGGAGTGGAAGTGGTCTGATCACGACCAGCAAACCAGTGACATATCTGTACAGGAAGCAGCAGCTGATACTGCTCTCCTAACTCTTCGGAAAGATCTCTCTCACAGAGGACCGGTCCCTGTTTTTAGTTCTAATCATCTGAAATTAAAAGCTTCTAGAAGAGACTATCAGTCTCTCAAAAAATGTGTACCTGATTACAGTTAATCTTTAAAATAGATGCTGGGAAACACAAACTTAAAAAGACATGAAGCCAGACTAACTGGAATGAACTATTTATGGTGTTCTTCATTCAAAGTATTGTTACAAAAACTGTTTGTCTGTGGAAATTTAAAAAAATAGATATTATAGTTTGACTGAAGGGATGCACAATGGTGCAGACACTCCTGTGTCATAAGGGGAATGTTGTGGGTTCAAGTCCTGACAAGGAAATCTGCTTGTTCTCCAATACTAATGTTTCTTTCCATAGAAAAATAGCACGTTTATATGAGGGCATGTTTGAGAGAGATGGAGAGATAAACTGTCTCTTTGTGTCTTCCCTGCCATTGCTAAATATTAGAAGAAGGGGGTTAAAACAGTAACAGAGTTATTTCAATCAGAGGCGTCTCATCAGTATTTTCAGAGCTGGAGTACTGAATATTGAGACTTTGTTGTTGGTCAGACAGGTTATATGAGTTTATTGGCGGAAGATGCTCAAAATCAGGGGTTTCAAAACACATTTGAGTTCAGTGGCAACATTCAACCCAATTTCATTTTGAGTTGGAAGGACCTGTAAATATAACCTTTGAATTTAAACTTTAAAGTCTTTATTTGTTGTGGTGTGTGATGAATATTTCTATATTTTTGCAAAACTAAACAATTACTACAGATAATTTTTACAGTAACATAAGACCAATTTTAATTAACCCTTCGAAACTTTGGTGTAAAATACAGTGAAGTGTCCCAAAAACTTCTAAAGTTGTTGTGCTATGAATTTCATTACAAATTCACCTTGACAGCTTGGATTTGACACTAATTCTAGTTTGTCATCTTTCATGGCAGCATCTCCAATATCTCAGCTTGGGTCTTAGTGTTGAATTGTGTCCGCTACTTTTCAGAAGTTTGTGGAATAATATCTGTTATTATTGACATTTTTACAGCAAACTATTCTTTTTCACTGACAGAAATCCAAGCAAAATGTGGATTTCTATCAGTGAGAAAGAACAGCAACATTTACTGCTAACCCACAGCAGGTGCAGTTTATACTGACTGATGTTGGTGCGTCGTCTCAGGTTAACATGAGTTTATTGAATTAGTAACTGAGCTGTTTAGTGAGGAGAGACAGAGAGCACACTGCTCAAGTTTTATTTTATTTTTTCAATCTTGCACTTTAAAAAGGTCCTCTCAGGTCGAGTTTCAGTGGTTTTAAAAATACTACCACAGTTTCATTGCTACTTTTTCACTTCTGATTGATCAAATGTAACCATGTTGGTGTTTTTTCTTTCTTTTACATCAGCATGTTATTAACAATACATACAAAAATGTACCGAAAGTATGTTACCCTTTTTTTTTTAAATTGCTTTTACATTACGGTGTGTGGCTGGACCTCGGTAAGGATCACTTTACGCAACGATGTTTCAAGTGAAAATGCATTATTATGTTGTTTTTTTTTAAAGAAAAGTTTAGAAGCACAATTTCTAAGAATCCTGCAAGTAAATCCAAGTCTGAGCCGGGAAATGATCGCAATGTACATAAGTTAAGAGAAAATAATCTGAAATGGCCATCATTATTTCTCTATATGACATCTTAATATTTAACATAACCTAAGCAAATAATTTTGTAATATAATTTCTAAAGTCTTTTTTCTCCATTCACCAGGCATTCACTAAAATATTTTTGCTGTTCAGCTTTACTTTTGAAGTTAAAAACTTTATAGTTAATATAAAGATCCATAATTACATCCAATGATGAAGTGATGTCTCTTTAAAGGTGACATAAAACTTAGCAAAGTCACTTATATTTCTCATTTCTAGATTCAACATGAATCTGAAAGGACAATTGCCGCTATTATTGAGTGTATTTTCTTTTTTTTTTTTTTTAAGAAAGGACACTAAATATCACTATTTACAATGACTGATACAATCAAACAGATACAATCACTGGCTTCACAGTTCTGACCAACTGTAAATAAGACATGCAATGATCAAGCTAAACACTGGACAAAAATAACACATCTCAGTTATATTTTCCAATATTCTAGTATTTCCCTTAATTTACCAAATAGAACCTCTTGTCTGATATAATTGGAAACCCTATGATTGAAAACCCTGGGAGTTTATTGGATAGTCTCTCGTCTTCTGATCTATCCACTATTAGAGAGTGTGGCCATTTCCCTGCATGATATCATGAAGGGAAAATCTCTTATTCAGCCGTATGAACACACAGTCACTAAAAAGTGGAGCAAACAAGGGAGGGAGATGACAGACTTTCTTCACTTCCAGAGCCTCATACACAGGCTGTGGTGACACATATTACTTCCAGAAAACTATTATAAAGTGAATTTTGCATAATATGGGACCTTTAACAATATCTTCCACTGGGTAATGCTGTACTGTGTTTTCATCTTTTAGTAAATCTTTGGATTTGTTTATAACTCACTTCTAATGTCAAGCTGTTTGTAGAGCAGATACATGCTCAGGGCTGAAGTTCTAAATATACAACCATGGGTTTTCATGCTCTGAGTGTTTTTTTTTAAAGAATGGTATTCATAGAACCAAGTTTCATTCTGCGAAACTCACACACACTGTTCTTACACGTCTTCCAGTGAAAACCTCCATTCATTGTGCTATGGTTGACTATAAATACAAAACATATAAATATGAAGTGAAATCAGCGATCTGTTTATAAAGTGACTTTCCTCTTAAATTGCTGGTATATTACAATGAATCACTGAACTGATTCACGCCCTCCTTCTGACAGAGTATACTGACTAACAGTAAGTTAGAATTAATGTGTAATCGTTCTGTGGAATCAAAAAATCTGCTTCATAATTTGGTTTGATGTCGGTTCAGTTTCCTCAGATTTCACGGCAGACGAGAAGATGGAGATCGAGAGCATAAAGACGTATAAGAAAGACCTCCTGGATGACATACAAGTAATTTGCACACCACAACATATTTGTCTGCACCCTGATAATGAAAAAAAATTTTCACTTAACCTTGAGAGGGTTTGTCATAGTATGTTGATTGTGCTTTGTAAATTATAACTTAGATTTGCTTTGAATTTAAGGCAACAAACATTTAATGACTTCTCCGTCATTTCTACTCCAACCAGAGATTAAAGTTGGAGATCGACAGTGTCATGGCGGAAATACTCAGCTTCGAATCTGCAGAGGAAAAGTGAGTTTTTGTCTGGGAAGGACCCGACACTCACGTCACACGCACCCTATGATTTATTCTTATACATTTGCTATTTAAGGGCTAAATTCTAAATGTCAACCACATGACTGCCTCACAGTGGTAGTTAAACCATTTCCCACATCTAGGTCACATTAGCTTTTCATAAATGTTCAACTTTCATACATTTTTCAACCTAAAAAGGCAAAAGAAAGTTGAAATTGGATCTATATTTGTTCAGAAGAATCAAACTCTGTCATGATTGCAATTGAGTTTTTCGCATGTAAGATGCTCATTATTCAGTTATTTGACGAATGGGTTGTATTTATTTGATTTACCAGGTTTGAAAAAGTTGAATTAAGATATTTTTCTTAATATATTTGTAGTAGTTGTTTTTGCAAATCCAATTTGTTGAATCTCCAAACCAAAAATGCATCACGCATCAACATGTTGAGGCTAACAGTGACCGCTACTGAACATTTATTGCGATGGCTAGAAATGGGAAATTATGGATGTTTTGTGGGTGAACTACAGCCGACTCAAACACTTTCTACACTTGTTGAACTCTGGTCCTCAAAGATCTGCGTCCTGCACGTTTTAGCCTAAAAAGTATGGAGCATGCTATGAGCATACTTAAATCTCTTATCACTATTACATCAGTCAGAAAGGCTGCAGCCACTAGAGGTCGCCTTCTCCTCCAGTAGCATCATTCAAATAAACAATAACATTCTTTTGTTTCTTTGATTGATGTGTTCAGAAGTAATGGTCCTTCTACCACCTAATTTTTTTTTTTTTTTTATTATTATGAGACACATACCCTTCTGATGCTTTAATATCTGTGGTTCCCAACTGGACCGTAATGAATTTTAATTTCTGAATGCTAGAAATAGCCATATATGACTATTTTCTTAAAATTAACCAATGTTTGTATCACATTGTACTGCATTACAGTGGCAGTACAGATATTCTACAAAACATGTTGGCTCTATGTTGTGATTACGGCTTGTTTGTTCATTGTTACCAAAGCAAATATGCTAATACACTGGTGATAAAAGTTAAAAGCTTATATAGTTCATCTCAAAAGAATTTCAACATAGAACTGGATCACAAAAGTAGTAGTTTCTTGTCAAACTTTCAGTTAAATCCTTATTTATTCTATGTCGATTTTCAGCAAGACGCTTCAGAGGAGCAAACGATTCTTAATCGGAAAGAAGAAGTTCAACATGGACCCCAAGAAGGTGGGCTCAGAAATGTGTCAACCTGATTATGTGTGTGTTTGGGAGTCAACAAAGTAGAGTGAACATGTTGCAGTTAAATACCACGCTTGACATCATGTTTACTGAGTCGTCTTGCTCCTGCTCTTTCCTCCTCGCCCTTGTTTGTCGCAGCGTTGACTTCCTTTAAAACTCTGCAAACGGCTCTATAGCACGGTTTCAGTGGTTTTGCCGTCAGGTCAAGCATGAAAATTATGTAAATGTCCTAATCTGCACCCCGAAAATTCACCAACAAGACGCATTTGATAGTTTTTTTTGTCCTGGACGCTTCACATTTTCTAGTACAGATGTGACAGAAGAGTTGTAGTTAAAATATTTCACCATAGTTTTCCTTTTTGATGTTTGTGTTGGAGCAGAAAAGGGAAGAGAAATTGTTTTTTTTTTCTTCCGGAATCCAGTTTACAGAAGCTGCGAGCTTACCAACACGAGATGAGCTCATTGTGAAACATAACACTTTTAACCACAAGAAGACAGCGCAAGTTTGCATGCATGAGTCACAAGCACAGTGTCACGAACATCCACTGCTCAAACTTGCAGATATTTATCCCCAATGTGTTGACATGCAGGGTATCAACTACTTGGTGGAGAACAAGCTGCTGGATGGAGACGCTCACTCCATCGCTGTGTTTCTCTATAAGGAAGATGGACTCAACAAGACGGCTATTGGAGAGTTCCTCGGAGAGAGGTGAGGAGAGTGGACAAACGGGAGGAAACCCTGAGTGTTTAGCACATAAGAAGGAGGTCAAATCTCCCATCTTCACCCCACAGGGAGGTTCTCCACCTGCAGACCCTCAAGGCCTTCGTGGAGCTTCATGAGTTCTCCGACCTCAACCTGGTCCAGGCTCTCAGGTTAGATCGCTTTCCTCCAAACTCCTTTTCAAGATTAACGACAATCGAACCCACAGCCGATACATACACGGATTTACTGCTTATTGTAAACAAACAAACAAACAAACTATAATGAACAAACAGTATGTAACAGCTCTTAAAAGCATATACAGTACATCCACTTCCACTTTCTCAGCAAAAGCTTCCACCTTGCTCACCTTTGATAAAACTTTGTATTGGTTATGGATTACCAAAGCAGAAATCATTTGAATGAAATCCAATATCAAACAAAGTCTAACTTAGCGTGAGTCTAAGTATTTCACTTCCTCACACAACCATGGAGAGAGTTTTACTAATAAAGGTGCCTTATCTTGTGTGAGACAGACAGTTTCTCTGGAGTTTCCGTCTCCCTGGTGAAGCTCAGAAGATCGACCGCATGATGGAGGCTTTCGCCACACGCTACTGTGACTGCAACACTCATGTCTTCCAGTCGACCGGTGGGCTTCACTCAACATATCAACTTTCCATCCATTTCTTTCTCAACCAATCTCTCTTTGAATACCTCTTTTACACACATGTTCACTTTTGAAATACCCCACGTTTCCAAAAAAACCACAAGGGTTCAAATGTCATGCTGTAATTCCTCTTCGTCTTTTGACGTGTGCATCTTTTTTTCTCAACACCAGACACGTGCTACATCCTGTCTTTTGCCATCATCATGTTGAACACCAGCCTTCACAACCCCAACGTCAAAGACAAAACCAGTCTGGAGCGTTTCATCTCCATGAACAGAGGCATTAACAACGGTGAAAATCTACCCAACGACCTGCTCTCGGTGAGAATGTTACAGTCAATCCCAGGGAAACAATTCCAGGGGAACAATCACAGGGAAACCACAGAAACTTCCTGTCATATGAGACTTTTGACTTTGGAAATGAATATCCCGTGTTCAAATCAGCCTTGTCAAACGTCCCACTCATTGAACTGAGTATAACCATGCAGATCACCATGTATTGTGTGGTATGTTTGCAGAAGTAACTTGTGATGATTTTACATCTATGTAATGATGTTTTGCATCACAGTGTGATGGTTTAGAGTCTTGTGGTGTCTTCTGTGCTTGCCTCCTAATTATCGTTTGCAATTTTTATCGTCTTTTACACTTCATAAAGGTCATTTTTGCTTCTCAAGTATAGCTGTTTTATGTCTCATTCGCTAAGTTCAATTTTAAGACTCTGTATATTTTATTTCTGGTGTAGGATTCGATTTTCTAAGACTCCTGCATATCTCCTTAATTTCTCTGTCCAGTTATTAATTCATGAATCACCTAAGAACACAGGAGGATTCACCATTTCTACTCAGATGAAATCAATTTCAAGGTCCATCCCATACAAAGAACCTTCCCTAATTGAGTAATAATGTGATGTAAATGGCTCACGCAAACACATAGTGCTTAGTTCTTATATCTTGCAATGATCGCATCCTTAAAAATGTACACACATCCACATAATCAAGTCTCGTGTCATTGTCTGGAACCCCCACACTGTACCTCCTATTGGGATCACTACCTGTCCATGCCACTTTTCAAAAACCGTCCTATAACTCAGTATCTTATAAGAACATGACACATTGACACTTCTTGATGTATCGCTGTGTTATGGAGGTTCTGGAAATGATGATGGAAGCCATTGTTGGCCTCATATCTCTAACTTTTTTTTACCGTTTAACCCCTCGACACTCAGAAACTGTACGAGAGCATCCATAATGAGCCATTTAAAATCCCAGAGGATGACGGGAACGACCTGACTCACACCTTCTTCAACCCAGATCGAGAGGGCTGGCTCCTCAAGCTCGGTATGATAGTATTACCACATTTAACATTTACTGTACATTAAACAATTACTGTGCTGCATCAACATCTGAGGAGAAGGTAAAAACAAGAAAGTAAAGAGGAAGCACCAAGAAAATTACTAAATATTGGAAGGTACACATATGGTAGTTGCGATTTTTGTTTGTTTCACTACCATTTTCACTGTCTGTTTTTCAGGGGGTCGGGTAAAGACGTGGAAGAGACGATGGTTCATCCTGACAGACAACTGCCTCTACTACTTTGAGTTCACCACTGTAAGCTGCCCACACAATGCTTGATAAACTCTGCCAGTGTCATATGAATCGTCCAAAAACAGATTTACTTATTCTACCCTTAGGTTCTACCCTTATTCTACTCTTAACCTTTAAGATAGAAGGAAGAAGCAGTGGAACCACAATTCATTTAGAAAATCACATGTTATCATCCATTGCTCTTGTCAAAACTCCTGCAGCCACAAGATGGTGCCATAGATAAATCAAAAGCAGAACTCCAATCATCATGACTCATGGGGTTTATTTAGTTTGCACTTTTGATGATTTGGCCAGTTAGATGATTAATAATTTACCAAGAACTTCTCGTAGCAAAGACCAAACCGGAATATTGCTAAGGATGTGATTAAGCAAAAAGTCCTGATGAACTATCTTTGGAGACTCTATCTATGTTCAAAACATGGCAAAAATGTACACCGACGGTATGCGTTAAATGGGAATAATAGATAACTCACTGCGAAACTTTGTCATTTTTAGGACCTACCAGTCATCATTTACCTTGTGTCACTGTCCTTCTACCCATTACTGTTGTGGATACGTCTCCATTGTTGTCTTTATGGTTGCCTAGAATCTCTATGAGGGCTGTTCAGTCCTGCGTCTATTTCACTTTATGTTTGAAAGTATTTAATATTCCTGAGCTTCAGATCATAGTTCTTAGTCTCTTCTGCTTCCCCTTTTTTCTTGACGTCGGTAGCATTTTTAATCACAGCTGTTCTTTCTTGCCTCTGGAACACGTCGATTGACTCAGTTCTTCTCTTTGTAAACTGTCTGCAGGATAAAGAGCCAAGAGGCATCATCCCTCTGGAGAATCTCTTTGTGAGGGAAGTGCCATACCCTCGCAAACCGGTGAGATCCTCTCGGCAATGTTTCCAATGGGCAGAAACTTGTGAAGGTTTGATGCCTGGTGGATGAATTGAAGCACTGACCATAATGTTTACGGCCTGGTGTTATTTAGTACTGTCTGGAGCTGTACAACCCCAACGGTCGAGGCCAGAAGATCAAAGCCTGTAAGACTGAAACAGACGGCCGTGTGGTGGAGGGGAAGCACCAGTCCTACACCATCTGTGCTGCCAGCGCTGAGGAAAGAGACTCGTGGATTGAAGCCATCAGGTAGATAGAAATCTCGTTGACCTTCTTGATTGCAGCTCCAGTGATTGGTCTGCTCATTCAGGCTCTCTTTTGTCCAGGTACGATGTATCTTAAAGCAATGGAATCGGGTTAACTGGACTTGGCCATAGGTCCAATCTAGTTGTGTAGTCTTTGGTGTACAGTGTTTGTCAGGTTATTTTCCACTCAGCGTACACCTACTTCAAAATCCCCCATGATTGATCACTCAGCAGTATTTAAAAGGCAGATGACTAATTTTTGCCATTGTGTAGTTTATTATAGCATCTGTAATTTACATTTTCAGCTGTTCTCCCTTGTTTCCATGAAGGACTTTTCTTGCAGGATGTAAGCCCCCCCCCCCCCAGCACATCCTGTTTGAATATATTGATTTTGTGAAATTCAGTTCATTTTAATCAAGACTAATGACTACCATCTTCACTTCCCACAGAGCGAGTATCACCAGGGATCCTTTCTACGACTTAGTCTCACTCCGCAAGAAGAAGGTGATAAACCAAAGTCCTCAGGATTGAGCAGCTTTTGTGGGATCTGGTCCTCCTGTACATTTTCATTTGCAACACAGTTGTGTTGATGATAACCGCGTCGCATCGGAAATACATGGACAATACATGCGGGCTAAAAGAGGGACTTCGCTTTCCGCTTGTTTCTTTTCTTTGGCTCCTGAGAAAACCAGTGCCGGACCAAGAACGCGTTTCAGCTTGTGCTACTATCAGCGTGGCGAGCTACAGATCTTCAATGATCTTCAATGGTATCAGGCCTACTTTAGTCCAGAGATGTTGTTCAAGCTGTGGACCCACTGCACTTTCTGTCTCCCGGTACTTTTCATTAGGCGTACAAATGGACATTTAGAGGCAAAATAGCCTGTAACTCTTCACTCCTCTTCGTAAGATCAATACATAAACACTCTGCTTAGTTATGTGTCATCTTAAAGTTTTTGTTATGTAAATATTACATTTACCCCATTGTAGTGTTTGTACTTTATCATGATGGTGATGAATTAAGATTTTTGACCGTGCAATATTGGCAACACAACTCGTCTGCATCATAAAAACCTTTCTTGTGTCATATGCAATATTTGGAAGAAATCATTTGGCTTTGTTTATATATTGTGTTCCACATGTACGAGGCTGTGTGAGTTCTGTGTTTGTTCTGTTCTCATGAAGTCATTATCTAATAAAAGAAACAAAGTATTCAGAGGTTTGTTAACATGAAAGTGGAAGGTGAGCAGCTGCGGCTCAATTCCTCATATTCACTCACCTCACTTCCTCGCGTGCATCTTGATTCTCAAAGTGCCTTTGTGGTTTTACCGTAGAAACTGAAAAAACTTACAACTATTATCATTGTTGGAGCAGAAAAAGTGTCATTGTCAGTACCGAGGGCAGTAATTCAAGGATTTAAGAGGATTATGGTACTTAGTGCTACTGAAAATGCAACTTTTTGAAATCGGTCTCTATGTGGAAAATGCAAACTCTATGGCAATCATTTCTGCTGTTTCCTTGGAAATTGACATTGGTTTTAAAGCGATGCTGCATAAATGTGAAACTTTTCTAAAATGAAAATACACCCCAAAAAAACTTCACTCATTTCCAACATCCAGGTATTTCTTAAGTACATTTTTTTCCCTTGAAACAAACTCATTCATTCAGTAATTTGACGTTATTTTAGCAGATTCCTTGTTGAAATGAGTGCAAAATGACATGGAAACTTCAAAATCTGGCAGGCAGTCTGCGGTTGTTGGAGAAACCAACCATTACTCATGAGTACACCTTAAAATGGGTTTGAACATGTCGGTTTTTAGTAACTTTGTTCTATGTAAGGAAGTTGTGTTAAATCCACTCAAACACATCTGTTCGGCTCTTTAAACCTTTTTCTGAAGAAACTGTTCTTTTTTCAACGACATGAAATGTGTCACAGGAAGCAACACGCTCTCTGCTGTGTGCCAATAAGAACACCTCCTTCTCTTCCTCCTCCTCCTGCAGCAGCTCTAACTTCCTGTTTCAGTGTTGCACCACATACGAATCGCAACCCCCTCAGATTTACCTCCAGTTCCCATCAGCCCTGGTTCCTCTTGAGCAGAAACACTAAAGAAGGTGCACAGAGGCAGCTGGCGGTGGCTTTGTGAAGTACAATAATAAGTGGGAGGGATGGATGTGACCTAGAGGGAAAGACTTCTTTGCTTCTAATAGAAAGAGAGAAAGACTGCATTATTATTACATCACGTCTTTAAAGCTTCGATTGGTGTAAAATTAACTCTTTGCACCAAAACCTGGTTCCTGGTTCACGATTCAACTTCAAACTTATACTGAGGCGGCATTTGATGTAATATGACACAGATCTGATTTTTTTGCCGTCATGTGGCACAGATAAGATGAACCTGCTTTTGGACAGTGTTAGCAGGAAAAAGACGCATGCATTCAGATATTTTGAGATCAGATACCAGGTTCATAATGAGGAAGTAAATCAGATAACTATTGGATATGTGCAAATGCGATCGCCGTTTAACCAGGCTGATAAGACTTTCTTAACATTGCATCTCTAACGTCATCAAATCTGCAATCATCTTGCACATTTTGTCACATAGTGAACATGCAGTAAAGAAACGAGAAGCATGGAGGAGCCGGAGAGCGACATCAACGTCAAACATGTACTGTATTCATCCATTTCTTTGGCTTTGCAGTAAGTGCGTGGTTCAGAAGTAGCCTGACGTTTTGGAAACACGACAAGTGAACTTGTATGAGGCAAGTGTAATCGTAACAATGAGATATGGGTCACTTGATAAAATACATGTAAATGCACTTTTCTTTTTCTTTTTTTTTTTAAATCCTCTTTATGCAAACAAAAATCCAATCTGGGCATCAAGACTTGCAAATGTAAATATGACTGAAATATGACCCCTTTTTTTCTTCAGTTCAAGGATGGGCAACTCTTGAAATATTAGCTGAAATCATAAAAACGATCTTGATAAAAAGCTATTTAAAAAAAACAAATACAATTTATGAGGTACTGTTGCTCTGCGTCCCAATCTTTGTTTGACTGAGACTCGGATGATAAAATTTGTCAAAACTTTGAATTTCAGAGGTAAAAACTATATTCTCTTTATTAAATGTTTTTTTTTTTTTTCCACTGTGAAACCTTTTTTTTTTTGGTGAGTTAAGAGTTGCCAGATAGCTAAAGTGATAAATTCAACCAATAACGTAATAATGGCCAATAACTTGTACGAAGTGACCATTTTTAGATGTAATAAAGCCAATAATAACAGTAATTTCATTTCATTGAAGATTTCACAGTGACACCCAGAGGACTGGCCAAGCCCATTTTTGCTTCACTGGCTCTGTCAGTATTGGAAAAATATTGGCCTTTTGGGGAAAAAAAAGTTTTTTTAGAACCATAATTGAGAGAGTAGAACAGTGATTCCAAACCTTTTTACATTGTAGACTGACGTAAGCCCCCAACTACATCCTGTACAATTACAAAATACAGTTGAAGATAAACTCACATTCTGTGTCAGGATGTTTGGTGGACTGGAGCCGGGTCAGTTTAAAGTTTCAAACTTTCATTTGCCAGTGTTCCCCTACAAAAAATACACTCAGCTCGAATTTTGCCTAGTTTTGAATTAATTTTTCTATTGATTTATTGTTGGTTAACAAGAATAACCTTCAATTCGAAAGAGTTCAGTTTTATTCCAAACCTTAATTTTAAACTGATTCATGGAGTTCAGTCTCGAAGTTGTAGTTTTACACTATGGTCACCAGGGGGCGCTAGAGTCAAAGTGATTAATCAAGTTAAGAAGTGGAGTCAGCAGAGAATGCAGAAATGTACTACCTATGTATACAATATGGACATTTTCAGTATTTGATATTACTATTATATGACTTCACTGACGTCCAACCACAACTTCATACTGTGAGGAGACACGGAGTGTGAGATTGAGAGGCTTTCTGCATGTTCTCCCTGTGTATGAACACTCACATACACCTATGGATCACCACCAAAAGAAACACACACCGAGGACATGCAAACTCCATTCAAACCAACAAATGTCTCGCTCTGAAACCACGGCACCACCATGCAGGACCTGACGACTTCAGGTATGATGCAATGTCTATCAAAATAAGATATTCTAATTTCAAAATTCTTGAGTTTTCACTGCATTTTTTTTAACCCCGTTTACTAGATGTTTCAAGTGAAAACGCAGCATTTTTGCATTTTCAGAGAGGTTTTACATTTACACGGATGCATTTTGAAAAAAAAAAAAAAAGTCCATGTACACAGAAATGGCAGAAGCCTTGAAAGCAAGGTAGTTAACATGCCAGGCCATGGAGTGGTGCCACTGGTTGCCACTGGTTGTTATTGTAATAAAACCCCAAAACATTCGTTTGGACAAAGAAGTTGGATTGCTATTATAGGTTGCTCTCCTGAGAACATGGACTGGGAGTCAGGACACTCTGGAGGCCGTCACTGTTGTTATTGTTCGTCTCACTTGTGCTTGTGCAGAAGAATTACTGAAGTCACTACAGTTGTGTTGTGCATGCGCAGTAGCAGCATTTCAGAAAAGTTGCGAGTTCCCATTTCCACAGAGTCAACCTTTACTTCTAAGTGTTTGATGAAGAGGAATTCCAAGGCAGGCCTTCTGAAGTGGATTGCATAAGACTGAACCCGGTGATGTGGCAGTGGTTAGTCATTTGAAACCTTCCCAACAAACACAGAAGAACAAACGAGCCCACATTTTTACTCGTGGATCAGGGAGAAATGTTGATAAATGATAAATTACAACCTTATGAAACAGAATAGAATGGTCTGCATGACCAGGCTGTACATAACTTTCCACCTCCTTGATACTTACATCAAATTGTCTGCGTGTATAACATTTGAAGATCCCCAGTTTATTAAGAAGGAGAAAGCAAACATAAAGAGGAATCATGGTGTGGTTAAAAACCCACAATAGAAAGGAGGAAATGTGTCATCAGGAGTCAAAATAGAAATATTGTAATTTGGTAAATTCATCATATTTTTCACATTTTCTACTGCAGCAAAGTAGGAAACCAAATTGACTCTATCATCCTACTGGTGTGACATCGATTCCACATCAGTACAGCTGTACATTCACCTGGTCTCTAACAAACTCCTCCGAGTCTTTTGTCTGACGCGTTTTGAGAACGTGTGGCTCAGTTCCACCTCAGCTCAGGACACTTTGCAGGGTTGTTTTTCTTTCCGCTGACTTTTACCACCTGTGAGAACAAAACATGGCGTTAAAAATAGAGCGTTCAAAGGAAAGAGGAGATGAATGCATGAAATGTGGACCAACTGGAACTGCTGCCCTGCCGGTTGACGCTTCAGCTGAATTCAATCAGATACTAATGCTTTTGCCGACAGGCATTATGTAGTTGAGAGTGGCAAAAAACAAATAAAATCTGCTTAGATATTAAATGTTGGTTGACTTTGTGTGAATATTGGAATACACTTCCATGAGATATAATGTATTTAGAAAAACTTGGATACAAATGAGACTCTAATATGACTTCAAGATGACTTTGTAAAGTGTAAATATAAAGCACTCGATTGGAATATTCTCCTTAACGTAAAGTGCAGTTTGTTCACTGAAAAGTGTTTTAGTAAGAGTAGCAGACGTCACACATTGAGGCCCCATTTACACGCCAACGTTTCAAGTGAAAATGCATCCTTTTTGCCAACTTTCTGGGATTCTATGCATCTCTAATCTCGTTGTTTTTAATACGTACATCTGACAGCGAGAAGGTCGTAGGTTCAAGTATGACCCGGGACCTTTCTGTGTGGAGTGTGCATGTTCTGCGCGGGCTTCCTCCCACAGTCCAAAAACATGTATGTGAGGTCAATTGATGACACTAAATTGCCCCTCGGTGAATGTGAATGTGAGTGTTTGTCTATATGTGTTTGCCCTGTGACAGACTGGCGACCTGTCCAGGGTGTACCCGGCCCTCGCCCACAGTAGGCCGGGATTGGCTCCAGCGCCACTGAACTGGATAAACGGGATAGAAGATGGAGATTGAGAGCCATTGAAGTTCTTTTTGGCACATTTTACACAATGTGTCAATGTTCAGAAAAGTTTTGCATCTACACGGCAATGTTTTGAAACACTGATAATGATGTAGTTAGCATGTTGGGCCACTAGTGGGTGGTGCTGTTTGGTTTTTTGCTTTGTTTTTTTTTTGTGACGACGCCACACACACTGTGCAGTATGGTGTAAAGAGTACCTGATACCTGAGTCAGTAAATCAATGGTACATTATTGAAAGCAAACTGTGGGAGTGAGTTTATATAAAAACATGTCATGCTGGAGGATCAAAAACTATTTTTTTTAACCAAATTCATCATGCAATCTAAAAGCTAAAAAAAACATTATTGACTAAGTTTGATTTGACATGAAGAATTACCACATATTTCTAATAGAAATCATCTAAAACGCATGCATACAGATTTTCTTTTTATTGCGAAAGTGAAAACGTCAGACAATGTGGTCTTATCATTGAGTCCAAGGTCTGCAGCAGGTTCAGGCAATGTTTAATTGTGACCCGATGTTGCTCTAAAAAAAAAAAAAAAAAAAAAACTTTTTGTACTTTTAAGCATCCATGATGTCTTTCCAGATGTGCCAGCTGCACACACCTTAGGAATTAATAACACCTCGTATCATCAGAGATGCAGGCTTTTGAACTGCCCGCTGAATAATCCCACACCACAGAACTTGCCTCAGGCCATTTTAAGTGAGTTTTGTCCCTGGAAGTCTGTTTTTTGTTTCTTCGACTCGTGCTCACAAATGGCTTCTTCTTTGCATTTGTTCACAGACAGGAAGTCATTTCGAGAGGTGTTTTCTGAGCACAAGCAGTGAGATCCAGCAGAGAATCATATCTGTTTACAATTCAGTGTCGGATATGTACCACAATTGCTAAATCTGTGAACTCTTGCTCAATTTTAAATCTGAGAAGCTTTTCCTCTATGAAATGCTCATTTTATACCCAACCGACTTTACGGACCTGTTGTCTATTAATTAGTTTTTTTTCGCCAGATGTTCCCAGCATGGTTTTTGTCATGCAAAAGTTACAGTCTCTGGTTTGGCTAGCAAACAGTCAACAAGCCATCGTATTCCATAAAATGTGAAACATATCTCAGTTTCAACACAATAAATGCTTATGAGTTATGACATATATTACATTTAACAGTGTCCCAACTTTTGTGGAAATGGTGTTATACTTGTGACTTACCCTGCGTGTCTTGTTCAGTGTTGATCGTCTGCTCAGACGCTGTCCTTCCAATCATTCCAAACGGCTTCTTATTCCCTTTGGGCAGATTTACCGCGACACTATCCTGGATCTCGTCAATCTCGCTCGTTTCTGGAGGTGGAGTCGCTGCGTTGCTGTTGGAAAGTCTACTAGGTTTCCGGAAGAGTTTCGGCCTCCATGAAAAACGTCCTTTTTTGTCCGACTGAATTCCGTTCGGCTTCTTGAAGATGTCGCTGGGGGCCTCTGCGGGCAGCGGACTCAGTCTGTCCAACTTCTCGCTGTTCGCCAACCGCAGCGTCCCCTGCTTATTTTCCTCAAGTAGATCAGAGATCTTCTTAAGTCCTGGCTCCTGCAGAGAACCTGTCGGACGTTTTGCACTTTCGTACACCAAGTCATACTTCGGGTTGTAGAATTTGTGCGCAGGCACCTGAATGCCGGCCTTCTTTGAATCCCCCAAGGTAACCTGGAAGCGGGACGTGGTGGCCGGTAGCGGTGGCCGTTTGGATCCTGCTCTGGAACGAGCTGCGTCAATCTTCTGGGCGGCAGGCGGACTGATGTGGAACTCCTTGTATAGGTTCAGTTTCTTAGAGATGGCATAGAGCTCCCGGAAGTCCTGGTCAAAGAAGTCGACCACCTGTCCTGTCATCACGGTGACCATGTTGCGATCCATACGAGACGTACACCAGGAGAAGCTGCAACACAGATAACCAATCGTTATGTTGATGATATTAGACTTAATTATATTTCTTCTCTGCTAACTTTATAGTAAATGACAAACTTGTTGCAATTAGCAGGCATTGAACGAACCTAAAGCATATTTTTGTTCCCTGAGTGACTTTTATTATAATTATCCAATTTCCATGAGTTACTATGTCATTACAATGCCTTATTATTTCGTGTCAATGGCCACTCGAAGGCCCAGTTTTCAAATGAAAACGGAAAACTTTTTTAGTTTCATTTTGGGTGTTTGTTTATACAACAACGGTGCTTGGAGCCACAAAAAAAAATGGACGTTTTTGAAAACAAATCCCGAGGTGGAACTTTTTGAAAATGCTCCAATTCTGTCACCATGAAAACGGTGGAAAATGCAACTTTTTGGAAAATGCTGTGACTGCACATGTGCAAAAACAACTAATAGTGCCAACTCGTGGCTGGGCATGCTGGCGACATTGTTTTCTTGCATTTTCAAAATGTTGCTGTGTAACCAAGGCTTTAAGTGACATTAAGGAGTTTATCTGCTTCACTTAATATCCCAGGCGTCATCATTAATCTTGAGATGGCCAAACCCATAAGTGCAACTCTCCACCTCAAAACATCAACATTTCAGAAAACCTGATGATCAGGTTTGTCGCACGTCGACTTGGACAACGACAACATCAAGCCAAAATTGCTAAGGAGTGGTTCAATGAATGGATATGACTAAATGCTTTTTGTTGTCGAGCATCTCAAGGCACGTAGAACCTTCAGAAGAAATGTGCTCAAATGCAACCAAATAGTAGTCTGCCTTGCTCCATTAGTTGCAAACACACACAGTTCGATCTCACCTGTAGGAGCCAAACATCACTTTGTCTCCATCCACCAGCATGTACTTATTACAGACGGCACCAGGCATCCGTCCGGTGCACAAACCGAAGCCCACTCCCTGAAGAGTTCTGGCTCTCATGTTCTGCAATGACAAGACGTCAGATGTCTGGTGAAATGGATTAAAATATGGAAATGATGTCAGGATGTCTGTGCATTTTCTCCTTTGTCCAGGTTGTAGGCATTTTCCATGAAATGAATCAGGTGGACATGATGTTTTACAACCCAATTTTTAAACTAAGATCTTTCAAACCTTCAAGTGGGTGCTCAGTGTTAGAGAAACGATAAATTATTCAGAAGCCTCAAATAGCAATAGCAGTCACAAACATCATAGTTATTTAAATACAGGATAGTTCTTATACAGTTTCAGTGTAAAACCTTGTTTACGTGGTTCAAATAAAAATGCAAGTTTCACGTAGACGATTGTATTGGTTCAATTTGATCAAATTCTTCCTTGGGGTGTTGTTTTCATATGTAAAGAACATTATTGTAGAATTTCTGCTTCCACTTTCATGAAAGGAACAAAAACATATGTAATTAAATTAAACATCACAACCACCTTTTGATGGCAGTGGAACAGTCCTGTTTGTTCCTCCACCATGAAGAAAAAGGCACCGCCCCATCAGGAGGTGTAGAAACACACTGAGGAACAGCTGTTTCTCCAGAACTGCAAGACCCGATCACCCCAACAAGCAGAGGAGGTCCCGCCCACTCACTTATATATTTATGTATAGTGTTTGCAAAAATAAAGGCTAATAAAAAAAATGACCCATAGGATTTTGTTTAATCTTTAAAAGATTAACCAGATTATGCTCTGGATTGTTTTGATTTTCCTGCTGTGTCTGAAGTTTGCAACTTGCATGAAGATCTTACCCGAAGGTGGTGCGCAGCAATCTGCAACCTGGAGCACATATCCAGGAAGTGTGGCATGCCTTGCTCATCCAACAAGATGTAAACAGGGACGCAGCGTCGCCAAGCCGCATCCATCAGGTCCTGCAGGATCTGGACGTCCGTGAGCAGGTCCATCACTATTGCGATTACCTACAAGAAGAAACCAGTGCATCATTTTATAAAGCAACATTAGTAAACTTTTTTTTTTTTTTTTTTGGTCAATTTACTGCACAAGAACAGAATGAAGTGCTGTGGCAACGCTCGGATCACAACGAATTTCTCAGAAACCCCAGGTTGGCAAAGAAAGTAGACAAACCACCTCCTGATTGGAAATCTTCCAACCAGGAATGTTGCAAAGAAGAAATTAAAGAAGACGTTTTAATATGGAGGCATTATTCTAGCAAAGCTATTTATTAAGGCGAAGGGAGAGTTGTCTGTCTGTATCTGAATCCGTCCGTCCAAAGTAGTGAGTAAACCCTGGCTTTACAGAAACAAATCTTCTCACGGCAGAAGTGGAGCAAAAGTCATATGGAAAAGGACGGCGGAGCCGCTCGACTCACAACAACTCTTAAGTCACATTGATAAAATCTTATTAAATTAACATATTCCAATACAGATGAGCAGATGGTTTTTTTTACACATTTGAAAACCCAAGTACATACAGACAAATTTTGAGACAATTTTTGCAGATTCCTGTTTGCCTTGATACGTTTTTTTTTTGTTTTTTTTAAATCTCACTTCGGGCAGGCAGATTGAAATGCACATATCTCTCCAGACCCATTGACAGATAGTTGTGCTACAATAATGCTCCCATATTCAAAGCCACTAAGTGCCAATGTAACAAATGAACTTGTTTGCTGAAATTAGACTAGTTCACAATGACCACCATGACAAGACTGCATCAAATGTAAAGATTTTGATGGTGAACAAGCAACGCAATAGCAACTCGGGTTAGACGACCACATTTTCAAGTGAAAACGTCCCTTGGGTTTTGGGCGTCCGTTTAGATGACACACTTTTTGAAATCTGCTCTCAAGGTGAAACTTCTTTAAAATGCTCCGACTCTGTCTCCTTGAAAAAGGGGGGGGGGGGGGGGGGGGGAAACACACCTTTACTGAAACACTGCCACTACACACACAAACACCACGGTCCTAGTAATCAGTTCTGCATATGTGTCAGTAGATGGACAATAACAACAATGGCGGGCTCAAGAGTGTCATGACTCCTGTCAGTCCCAAGTCTCCTGGGACCCGGTAGTTTTACAGTTGAGTCATCGTAGGTACAATCCCACTTTGTCGATTGTCCATACGAATGTCCGTGCTCTCCCACTGTTAATATTTATGGCGTTTTTCTTCTCAGCGCGTGTGTGGCTTCATTACAAAAACAACCAACAACACCCACTGGTGGCCCAACATGAAAAGTACATCGCTGTCAGCGTTTCTGCCATTGCTGTGTAAATCCCTTTCAAAATGTTGAAACCTTTCTGAAACAAAAAACAAACAAAAAAATCAATGCGTTTTCATCATTGTATGTGATTAATGTGATGGAAATACCGTGAAGGTATTCTAGAAAAGAAAAAAAAAAATGAACACTTGCATTCCTATCATGCCACTGACAGGTTTGGGCATGTTGAATTGTCATTGTCACACCTCCAAGACTGTTTGCAATATCTAGAATGTTTTCTTGTTTCTGGAAGGCCATGGTACAACTGTCAAATCACTGTCGAGGTTCACCGCCATGTCCCCGTCGAAGCAGTGGGAGAAAAACGTTTTCACTTCACTTTCACCAAAGAGAATAACTTCTATGGAGTCAGTGGTTGTATAGGTAGACAGCACAATAGAGTTTTAGGCCATGTTTGCAAGACACCGGTGCTCTGAGCCACTGAAAACATAACTGGTTTCTGCTGTTTCCATGTAAACGTACATAGTTTTCAAATAGTGCCGTGTAAAAGCCAAACTTTTCTGAGACGAAAATGAAAAAAAAACTATGTAAATAGGGGCCTGACAACTGAATAGAAATCTGGGGGGGAGGGGGAAATGACGTATCTTTCCCTTTTACTGTCATCACTAATGTATAATGGTGTAAATATCATTTGGATGGTTCAACCTCATCATACCACAAAGAAAGACACTAGTATCTCTCATTCAGTCATTTAATGAGCATGTTTACACAAAGCTTAGAAGAAAACATATCAGAGCTAAAGAACTAAGACACACCTAATCTGATAACGTGTAAAATAACAATTGAGCTGGAAAAGAAGGAAGGCAGGGAGGCTTACTGCATTTGTTGAAACTTTTAACATGTTGAGACATGTAGAGAGCAAACAGTGGGTGGAGGTTTAGCAGAGTTGTATTACTGTACAACAACTGTGCCAAAGTCATGGAAAACTGAAAAAAAGAAAAAAAAGTTTCTTGTAAATTTGCAACAAATGTTCCTCTGTCAGGGAGAAAAGGCCCGCTGTTTCCACGCTTATGTGTCACTCAGGAAAAATGCCGAGTGAGCGTGTGAGGAGAACAACAAAGTTACAAGCTGGGATCTGTGGACGGCTGACGCAGAACGGGATCAAACAAACCTTCACAGACTAAGAGAGTAAATGTCATATCGGTCTACGAAGAATCAGACTTTGTTCTAATGTAGGACTAAAGGCGTCGGTGTATGACTGCGTCTGGAGTTCCCATCGGGCAGAGGATAGCGAAGTAGCTCACCACCGTAGGGGCAAAGACGAATCCCTCGAAACTCATTTTATATATCGTGTTTATGTTCCGACTGTGCACTTGCGGTCATAATGAGCAAGTTGGCTCAGAGATCGGCTGTGATTTTTCTTCGCTTCAGATGAAAGCCAGCAGACTGTAGCGGCGATCTCGGCGCTAGCTTCCCACATGGTGTCGTCCATATTGTCGAAGGTGTGCAAAGCATTGTGGACGGCGCCGCAACCACAATGTTTTTTGCCCTGACATGCTTGTTTGTCTTTAAACTAAAGACTTCAGGAAACACTCTCCAAAGTCAGATTAGCTCCTGATTAGTCATGGAAAATGCCGGGATATGAGTAAACGCAACACACGGATGACGTTATCGTGAGCTCACGACGAGAGGTGGGAACAAGCAGGAACTGAAGCACTTGTTGTAAATCTTTCTTATCAAAACCAAATGGATAAGAAGGGCAACATTGCTCTGTTATGGCCCAGGTGCTTTGCCTTGATGCTATAAATACTAACAAGTATGGAAGCAATTGTGGAAATAACAGAGTGTAAGTAATCAAAAAGGAATGAAGCTATAAACACACAACAGAGTGGGAAGTGAAGGGATCGAGGGATTCCATCGGAAAACTACAGATAACTGAGATGAGCTGTGTGCAAAAAAATAAGATAGCCGGTGTAATAGCCTAGAGTAATACAATGACACACACTCTGACCCAGATTTAAAGAGGCGTAATGAGGCAGTTTGAGGCGAGTAGAACCGGGCACTGTGGGCCGGAACAGTTGAGTCAGCCCGGCTCCGGCTGGCTGTGAGGAAAGGCTATGACTGGCAGCTCATATAAACCCACCCACTCCAGGCCCTCACTTTCTGTGTGAACAGGGATCAATTGTTCATTCACGTTGCCCAGGCATTGTGTGAATGAACGGAATCCCACAGAGCGCTTTGTCGCGAACGAACCTCTAAGTTACATGGAGGTAAATAGACACCAGTGTCCACTCTGTGAATGGAGCTGGTTTTCCTTGGAAACAGTAAAGAGATATTTGACATTATACCACACAGTGACATTGTTGGAAGAAGTGAGTTCAAACTCTGAGCAAAAGCCTCGAGTAATGCTCTGTGAGATGAATTTAAGCACGTATCCACGGACGTATTCAGGTTTAGCAAACCGAATATGTCCTCAAAGATTTTTCTC
Source organism: Blennius ocellaris (assembly GCF_963422515.1). NCBI lineage: Eukaryota > Metazoa > Chordata > Actinopteri > Blenniiformes > Blenniidae > Blennius > Blennius ocellaris. Next base: position 18,887,617 of record NC_137652.1, read on the forward strand.
CAAAAGTTCTTGTATAGTGTGGAAAGTAATCTCTCATCAAGCCTGGTGTGGATGTTCATGTCCCTGCCACACAATTCCAGATTCCAGGTCCATTAAAGCCACCAACCACAAGATTGTGTCTGAACAAAAGGACTTTACAAAAAGGTCAAAAAAGCCACTTTCTGTTGAAGCTGACAGATAATGAAACTGTGCTAACACACACACACACACACACACACACACACACACACACACACACACACACACACACACACACTCTGTCATACTGGTCTGAAATGTTATTTCACAATTACAACAAATTCTGGTTGAGCGAGGGAGAAGTGCTTGTAAAATACCCATTCATTAAGTGAAAAACATGAAAAACATGTATGTCCCGTAGCATATGGGTTTAAAGCAAGGTTTATTTTATATAAATATATCAGTCTTCAAAATGTAAGGTATGTTGATAGAAAGACCAAAAAAAAACATCCAAATTCACAGTAAACGAAACTTGCTGAAAAAGTAAGTGACTAAATTCTTGGTGTGTAAACTTTTAGTTTTAAACGTTTTCTTTTACACTCCAGACAAAATTATGTCTTTTGTCCTTATATATATGCATATTCACAAAAACTATTTATTTATATAAATGTAGGTGTTTATGTGCGTATAGTTAGATACATAGACAGAATAAGTAAATGCATAAATTATATACATGTCCATCAGCAGGTACAACATGCTTGTAAAGTTTATAAAAAGCAATTTAAAAAAAAAGATGGATCAGTAAGTGAGACGGTAAATCAATATGTTTATAGTTAAGTTATATATGAATGAATAAACAAATAAATAAATAGTTAGATGTCCGGAGCCCTCACCTTGCTGGCCGCCTGGATGAGCCTCCGGACCACCTCCTTGATGTGGGGCCCGTTGTCTTTGGGCGGGTGAGTGTGCACGGCCACCCGGGTCACCCCCTTGAAGAGCGCCCCGCCGGGCCAGCCGATGTCCAGCGGCGGCACCTCGGTGTCCGACATCTGGGGCCAGTAGGTGGAGGGGACCCCGGAGTCCGCGTCTCCGTCCTCCGCCGCCCCCCCCTCCTCCTCCTCGGACCCGGTGGGGCGCACTTTGGCCCCGCCGTCCTCCCCGTCCGGGTCGTACTTTGTGAAGGTGCTCACGAGGAGCTTGACCTCCCTGGCGGACAGGAAGTCCTTCATGTTGTCGTCTTTGAGGCGCATCTTGAAGGCTCCGTCCCCCCTCAGCAGCAGCTCCTCGATGGCGGCTCGCTGCTCCTCGCTGTAGTAGAACTCCGGTCTGCTCTCCGGGACCTTCACCCCGATGTGGCCGTCCTCCATGCACATCAGCTGGGAGTCTGCCATGGCCGCGGCGGTGGGGCTCCGCTCCTGGAGCTCAGAGTGCCGCCGGCTGCTTGACCTGCTTCCCCGCACAGGTGAAACTGAAGTTTTTTTTCTTCCTACCTGAGCGCGAGAGGCGGAGGTGGGGCGCTCAGCTGTGCTGCGTTCAAGTGCCGGCGGAATAAACACTGCTCAACTTTATGTGCAGAAAACGGAAAGCTTGTGATGCGTTTTACTAAAATGGACATTTACCCCCGCTACGTTCTCAGAAATAACAGTATTGCCACCAGTTCATTATAAAGGTTCACTTACACAAACCCGAATAAACCTCGTTAAGAACTATAGATACATCCTAAATATTGGAATATGATGATAAAGTTCAATATCTTGTCACTCATTTCAGAAACTGAAACCTAAATATTAAATATATTCATCACACTTAGAAATAATATTTAAAGCTTTTCTTTCATGAAATTTGTGGCTCACAGATAATGAAAACCCCAAGTTCACCATCTCAGAAATGTATAATAATGCATGACATCAGTTTAAAAAAAAGGACATTTTCAACAGACATGTTGAAAATGTCTGTTACTTCTGGAAAGTATGTTCATTTCTATGCACTCAATACTTCATTGGGCCTGCCTTTGCATAAGTTACTGCATCAATCCCAACATAGCATTGTTTTTCTGTAATGTACATTTTTTGAGATGTATCTGTACTATGAGCACACCAAACTATAGGCGACAGTGTAATAAGAAGCATGAAGCCTCTGATTCTCAACATATCAGAGAAATTTGTGATTGTAAATGGAAGAAAGTTAAAAGCATTTGCACTGCTTTAAGAGCACCCCATAGTCATCACAGTAGCCAAATTGTAAACATGGGTCACAACCATATGAACCCCATACTGTGATGTTAAACCCTTCTCCTGTATGTCTACATGCAAATGTAAAGATTGAGTTTTTCCAAATCTCTACTTTGAGTTTTTAGATATGAAAATGACTTTGTTATGTGTAAACAAAAGGTCCAAATGTATTGGAATATCACAGTTTTTGTTACGTATAGACGAGGACTTAGATGTCCTGGACTTAAATACAACTTCTCCGAAACGTTGCTGCTGTGCGTGCGCACCACGGTCACAATAAATCATACTTTCTACAAATTAATATAAGTATTGCGATAAAAAAAAAAAGTAATTCTAAAAAGTATCAAAATGTGGTGAAAAACCTATATACAAATAGAATAGAATAGAATAGAATTATTTTATTGACCCAGAGAGAAACTGGAAACAGGAGATCCTGGAGAAAACCTGTTGTACAGGAATGCTAACAACTCATCCTCCCCAAGATTCCCAAACTCTCACTAAAACTTGCAGTGAGGTAAGAATATGAATCACGCTATTGCATGCAATCTATATGAAACCATATTTATTTGAGGTAAAACGAAAGGGTTTAAAGAAATGTAACTTGAAGCTGCAGAAAAGCTGGAGCTGTAAAAGCATGCTGTCTAAAGATTATCTTTACCGTGTAGGCTTCCTGTTCTTAAAGACGCCATAAAACTAACCAGCCTCGTTACTCACCAGGTCAATCAACATATGCCACATGAGGCAGTGTGTGTGTCTGCTGTCCAAAGAAGTCTACACAACAACCTTCATTTATATCAGGTTTAAGTTTTTTTTTATTCCAAATGTAACACACTATTTAACTCAATGGATGTTCTTTTGTACAAGATCGTAATGTAATAAAATCAGTATTCAGTTTTTGACTATCAGCCACCAGGTACTCATACAAACATACAATGTATCACACAATGCGAGAGCCTTTTGCTTTCCCTTCATGCATTTCTGAGCATGCTTGATCAGGAAAGTGAACAAATAATCCAAATGGATTACTTATTAAGTGCTTGCACAACGTCTTCATACATGGTGCATTGCAGTGAGTAATCAGGTAAAGCGTCAAACGCCATTAAACTGCAGTGATATGAAGATCTGTTTTTCATATTTTACGAAAGCCTCATATCATTGCGATATGGAATATGCAATATAAAACATGATAAATTGCATGATAAAAAGTTAAAAACAGCAGGCATTCAGTGGTGCAATGTTTGTTCATTCACTTTCTTGAAACAAAACAAAAAAATAAAAAAGTATTGCTGAAGTTACTAAAAAAATAAACTGGATCCCACCTGCACGTTATGTCTTTAATAGTGTAATTGAGTGACTTCACTCGATGTATTACTTGGAAGAGTAACTCTTCTAACCATCTCTCTCGATCAGGGAGTCTCCGTAATGTACACATGGCAATATTGGGTGCAGTCCAATGTCCAATTCATTTATTAAGTTCGGAGGAAGCTACATAAGATTACGAGAGGAAAGTGAAAACAGATCTTTCCAAACGAAAGGTAATGCTGTACTGCCCTCTGCTGTCATGCATGCGCTGAGAATTTTCTACAAGATTAAATAAAAGGACCTGCAGCACTGATTTACAATTTTTTGGGAAATAACAGCAACAGTGTTTTGACTGCATCGTTGTCTGTTGAGATGTGTGCAGGTGACTGTGACTGCATGAACTTGTTCTAAACACTCGTCAAATAACAAATTAATAAAGTGTGTATTTACACAAAAGGAAAGAAATTTCTGTTTTATTGCAGAAATTCAGCAGGACATTAATTTCTAGAACATGTTCAATCTTGAAATGATAAAAATCTGTATGTGTACCGATTTTGAAAAAAAGGATTGAAATCCTGATTTTCTGAGTATTTCACAGATTCCTCTCTTTTTTTTTTAAGGTCACATAATTGCTGCACATGGTGTAGATAAAGAGTGGAGGGATGGGATGTCAATAGGAAGAAACAGTCGCAAATAATGAGGCCTTGAGCTTTGTGTTGTTCTTTGGCCCATGATTGACCTAAAGTTGAATGAAATGATCGTTTTAAAAGAGTTAGAGGAGTGGTAGTTTAAAACAAAGTGTAAAAAAGCTTTGAAAAAGTTTAAAAACATTTAGACTGGTAATTTAAAACAAAGTTTAAAAAGTTTAAAACTGGTAGTTTAAATAAAAGTATTTTTTTTAAAAGAGCCACCGAATTAACCAAGAGCATACACCAAAACATCAGCTGAAAAACAAACAGGAAAGAAAGAGAACCTTCCTTTCCCCAATAAAAAACTAAAAGTTGTAAAAAAAAAAACATTTAAAGAGTGGTGTTCAAAAAGTTTAAACCTGGTAGTTTACATAAAAGTTAAAAAAAAAAAAATGAAAAAGTTTGAATACCGATAGTTCAAAAAAAGTTGTAAATTCCTTTTGCATTCACACAATACACGGGACCCCAGAAATAGTAATCTTTGCGCTTTGCCATAGGCAGGCACAAGTTAGAATTCTCTAAGGCTGGACACAGTGCCGTTTTCACTGCTGAAAATTCTCCAAGCATGACTTCATTTGTGATCAACCATTGTCGACACCAGTGAGTTCAGTAATGGCTCAAAAATAGCGCAATCTGTCTACTGTAGCGTGGCAATGACAAGTTTTGTGTATTATAATAAATTCTGTCTCCAGATTGATCTTTTAAACACAAAAATCAAAGAGGTACATTCGGTATAAGAAATATTGACACTTTGATATCAATTAGCACAGCACTGCTATAGGGTGCGTTAAATTACTCTGCAACAGCCACTTTGGTGTAAGAGCTGGACGCTGTAGTATGCCGTTTAAAAGTGAACTGCTCGGGTTGAAGACTGCAGCAGTGATTTTATTTCTCGTTTCTGCAAGCGACAGAAACTATCGAAACTGTTCAACATGACAGAAAATGAAAGTTTTTCTTTCATATGTGGTGATGTAATGCCAGCAACAGTGAAATACATTTATAGTTTGTTCCATCGCAACAGTTTCACTTCTGTCAGGTTAGCGTTGGCATTTAGCCAGGCCAGTACGCTGCGACTATAGATATAAACACTCGATGCCACACGGCCTATCAGCGCCGGTTGACACAATGTGCCTACAACTCATTTTAAAGCTGAGGAAAAGCTCTATCCCGTGGAACACTTTTCCCTCCTCGTAATAATTTTTCCCTGAGGAAACCTAAGAAAGTATTCTTTAAGAAACAGTTCCGGGGCTTCCGGAAGCTGTGATTTGCTTGCTTCGTTCAGCAGACAGGTATAAATAAGCAAACGTTTGAAGACGGTGTAGTTTTGCTTTCATGGTGTGGAAGTGCAGCGTCTCAGTGATGAAGGCCTGCTGATTGTGTAAAGAGGAAGGAAAACAGAACGGTCTTCAGCAGCTGTGTTGAGTGTCAGTCGCGACCACAGAGGTCTCTCCTTCAAGACCACATCCTTGTAGCTCCACTCATCATTAATTCGGGTAACTGGTTCCCATGCACTGCTCTTCACCCAGAGACGAGGAGAAAAGCAGCCATGAGTTTATTTACAGCTGTGAAGGGATTCATGGCCATTATTCTCTCTACTTCAGGTACTGAACCTTTACATTTTGTTTTCTACAATTAAATTATTTTTTTTAATGTAATTTTGGTGTATTTACACAATTTGCCATAAATGTTTCACTAAAAAGGTAATAAGTCCCTTTTGTAAACTCAGATTTCACTTCCTGTATGGTTGGTCAGACATCCTGTACATTTATTTGTAACACCAAAGAGAATATAGTGATCGAGCCTGGAGCAAAAATATATAAAATATAAACGAAACTACAGTATAGTATCTATCTATCTATCTATCTATCTATCTATCTATCTATCTATCTATCTATCTATCTATCAGATAGATGGACATATATATATATATATATATATATATATATATACATATATATGCAGTCCTGGAGAAGTGGTGCAGCAGAACGCAGTGTCATTATGCACGAAAATATTAAATACTGAAATTGAATACATAATTGTTGATGATTTAGTATTTTAGATTGGTATTTTAATGAATTCATTCTACATTTAATGATATTGACATGACATTTAATGACGTTAATGCTGAAGGGAAAGTTGTGAAGTACAAGTGTGATGATGATCAATTCCGGATGGGGAGAAAACTGATGTGGTATGCCTGATATGAAACTACTGCCTCCTGGATGGTCTTGTGACTTGTGGTAGTGAAGCGATCTGCTGCCATATTGTTATTTTAAAGTACGTCTGAACTTTTCTGGTCACCACCAACCTTACAGGCAACTCAAAGTAATCTTTGTGCACACTGTCACTGCTCTCTTTCACAAGTTTTAGTAAAATCCTGAACAAAAAGTATCCCTGTGTGATATGCATTGGCTTGTCGTTCTTAATTCCTATTTTACAGTAAGCTCACATTTAAATGTGGGGAGTCCCCAGTATTTACATTTTCCACCATTATGTCCAGCTGGTGTTCCATTCTTCATTTTTTCTTTTTTGTTGAAGGTGTTGATGAGTTTCACATCAACATTTTATCTGCAGTGTCACAGTACAGAGATCAGGAACAAGAAACTAACTATCTCCCTTATTTTGTGTGTATTTTTCCTTTTCTTTACCAATAAGAATGTTTAGCACAGGGTTTGGGACCTAAGATCAGTAAGGAGTAATGAGCACAGGTTCCTCTGAGAATAAAGGAACTCTTTCCCAGCGCACATGATTCTCTGAGAACAAAATTCATAAAACCACTACACCACGCGGCCCAACAGGGGGCAGCAGTTCAACATGTTTCGCCACCACTGGACAAGCAAGAGTTTTCACACCTGGATGTGAAATCCCACCCCAGGCCCAAACTCACAGCAGCCATTGGTCAATGGCTTGACCGGAATACAGCCACCTGGCTGGAAGTCCGAGCCGGGACAAAACTATTCTGAGCCGGCTCTTCCTCGCTTCCAGTCGACAGAACTGCTGACCTGATCCCCGCCATTGTGTGGATCCGCATGGACGAGGCCAAGGTTTCATCTTGCTGGATGAGTGGAATACGGTTTAGAGTAGTTTTTGAATTCTCTGAAATGGACCATCCCGTCTTGCTGTGTTTCTTTAAAGTTACTGTACCAGAAACATTTTTTAAAAATATACTTCCCATAAACGGTATCACTTCCGTACAGAGAATAAACTAATACATGAAAACAAGAGCGTGACCACTCATGTCCACAAATTTCCAACTCGCAGTTGCCTAAATTGATCACACCAAAGTCGATGTTTACAAACCGATTTTGTAGCCATCAAACTATTTAATGTTTTGCTCAACTGACATCATCTTTGGAAAAATGCATTTCTGGGATATGAAAAATGGCATTGTGGCAGCTTAAGTGAAGAAATCAAAATTTGACCAATTCAGTTAAAAAAAACAAAAAAAAAACGATCTAAACTAAACTAACTAAAAAATAACTTTCTCAAAGAAGGAGTATTCAAGCCACGAGAATAGTCTCAGATGCGACTAATTGTTGATCGTTTTTCCAGTTGCAAATTGAGGTTGCATGAGATCGACTGTACAACTGGGATCCTGTCCATACAATGCCTGACTCTTTTAAATATTCTGACAGTTTGTATATTTTTTGGTTTTCCAACAAATTTTCAGAGACCTTTTGTCAAATTTTCTCTTCATTTGAGATGTTTTAGTTTCTCCAACTTTTTAGAATCTATTTCATTTTAGAATTCGCACTATTTTAGACATATTTGTTATTATGATTTGTTAATTCTTTTGATGTGCAGATTAAGATAAAGGTATATTTCAACTTAATTTCAGGAAAACTTTATGGAGCTGCCATAAATCAACTCCTGAACCACATGTTGCAGACCCCCGGTCCAAGAGCTTCCAAAGATGTTGGAAAATTTGATTTAAATATACAAACTGTTCATTCTGACAAAATAATCTGATTGGAGGAGATACATTTTGGACAATTGCTGCAAAGATGTATCACAGATGTGTATAATGAAAGATTCAAATAGAAAAAGACACCACATGATAGTTTGGCTGTACTTTAACCTGATGTGTGTACATCGCAAGAGCAGCTTGGTGTGACTTCCTGTCTCACTTACGGCTTCTAGAAAAGTAATGGTGAAGCTCTTATCTGATAAAAGCAACCAACCGATGTGAGAAGTGAGAATCAACTTTAACAAAATTGAAAGACGACTCTTGTGGCGCACAGCCCAACCAAAAGAATCTATCAGTACAAAGGTAAAACTATAAACATACATGAGCAAAAAAAACAAACAACTGAGGATACACTTATAATGAGCATATATCCTTATACATGATGTCAAAGTTGTTGAGTGTTCAACAAATTAGTGAATAACTGGCTGAAGGAGTACGAGGGCCACATTGATGTGGATTAAAGGTTGTTTGAAACAGAGAGAAGTTTTTTGTAGACATGATCTGTTAAAGGTGGTTAATTAACATGTTATGTGCATATATTTATTCCCTTTATTTTGAATCTGTTTACTCATACAAAGTGAAACATGTTTAATATTGTGTTTGAAAAGTAAAGATATTTAATTGTGATTAATAAAATAATCCACAGCAACCCTGTGATCAATTTGATTAAAAACGTTAATCGTTTGACAGAACTAAAATGTTATACTTGATGGCAAAAAAAAAAAAACAGAAGTAAGAGGCACAGAAGGAGAGAAATATCAGGAATCTGAGCTGGTTATTCCTGAAGGTACTCCTCGGAAATAGAATCGCATTATTAAGTAGGGATGCACCGATATGAGTATCGGGTCTGATATTGCATGGTGTACTATCAATTCTGGTAACTTTCACTTCACTGTGTGACCTGATGGAGGTTTCTGCTGTGTTCCCTGTTGCAGTGACACAGGGTCAGACTGGCTGGGGAGTGAATTATACTCCAACTGTCATCTGTGCCTTAAAAGGATCAAAAGTGGACATATCCAGCACCTTTGAATATCCTCTCAGAATGGCTGGACTAAATACTACAGTGGAGCAAATGTTCTGGTTCACAAAACTCCAGAACAAAGAACCTGTGGACCTGAGAACAGACTGGCAGTATGCAGGTCGTGTGCGATATCACTGCAGCGAGAAAAAGTGCACTCTGAGCATCACAAACCTGACAGAGAACGATTCAGCTCTGTACAAGTTCAGGTTCATCACAAACCAGCCTAATGGGAGTTTTACTGGCCAAACAGGAGTCAGACTGACTGTCACAGGTAGCAACACTTTTTCAAAGTACATTTTATAACGTGAAATGTTCACCATTCATCAACGTTGATCACGGTTTAAATGCTGTCTTTGTTTCTTTACACACTCAGGTCTGCAGCTGGAGCTCAAAACATCTAAGTGCATGATTAGGTCCTGCACAAATTCAAAGATGCGGTGTAGAAGCGGTTGTGTACCTCAAAATTCTTCCTACATCTGGTACCAAAATGGGAAGAAAATTGAAAAATCCAACCCATATTCAGATGCTTTTTATTCTGCATCCCGCCTTTCCTGTGCTCTGAAAGGCTATGAGGATTTGCCCTCTCCCACAGAGTGTAGGTATACTTCATAATACTCTTTCATAGGCCGCAACCTGAGCTGATGTAACAAGAGCTATTCAAGTTTTTGATGGAGGTTTTATATATTAATTTCCAGGTGTCCCCAGTGATTCATGCACTTCATTGTCATATGCTGAAAGAAGCATCTGTGCCTTCAGAGGATCATCAGTAACCATTTCTGCCACATACAGCAGCAAAAATAATTATGCCGACGTGCCAGGATTCTGGTTCCGTCTACAAGAGATGACCACGCAGCCTGAAGACCATCTAAGAGGCCACCGATACACAACTCAAGCTGGGCGTCATGTGACGAATAAGAGACACTCCACCCTGACCATCAGGAGTTTGACAAAGAGTGATTCGGGAGAATATCGCTTCAAATTTGGACAGACGAGTGATAAGTGGACAAGTATTTTGCCTGGAACAATTCTGAACGTCACAGGTAGAAATTAAAGGTCGCATATGGTACCATGTTACAGCCAGAAGTGTAGTTCCGGGGTATACGTGGGTATACGTCATATATATGCTCCACTTCGGTGTATCCATGAGCTACATTACCCATTTTTTCCCCCTTAAATGATGAAGCCATGTAAATAACTGAATAAATAATAATAGTAATAAATTCTAAATACAAGTCAACATCAAACACAGTTACTACACATAAGCTACATTCACACTGTGCAGTAATTAAATACAAAACTAATCTAAACAACTATATACAAAAGGACTCATGTCGTATTAACATTTGTAGTAATAATTGGGCATTGGTTTACATTTGAATAATCACTATAAGCATTCCCATTTGAAGAGGTATTAGTAATAACACATTTTAATATCACTATGTTGAAGGTGACTGTTTCATTTCTAAATTTTTGGCCACCCCTGGAGGCCTCAGCATTTGCCTAATGGGCCAGTCGACTCTGCTTGTGACTTAACAGTAGATCTAATTGGATTTTATTGAGCAATTAAGATTAAAAAAAAAATATATATATATATATATATATATATATATATATATATATATATATGCGATATTCCAAAAGGTGCACTGCTTCTTTTACTGTACATTTAATGTGCTGGATCTATGAGAGGGGAGTTGGTAATGTGTGTTGCTGTGTATTTGTCTTTTTCCTCCTCACGCACAGATCCAGATATCGAGGTGCAGGTGATCTGGTCTTCCTCTGGTCCACAGCTGATCTGCCACAGCAGCTGTTTACGCCCTGGCCCGTCCTCTTTTGTGTGGTACAAAAATGGAGAGAGGATACACTACGAAACACTTTTCCTATTCGGAGGAGTCGTTGATGGCTCAGACAATCACTCCTGTGTTTATGACGGTTACCACTCTCCCTCAGTGTGTGAGTTCACTGCACAGTACCTTTGCAGAAAACACAAGACTGCAGCATCTCTGTACAACATGATGACATTTACACAGCGTTTTTAACTGAAAACTTTTGTTTGTTCTTATGATAGAGTAGGGATGTTCTATACAATCATTGTCCTTTTTGTTTAACCAAGTTAATTTAGGATAACACACGGTAAAACAGCAAATAATAAAAACATAAATATTGGTCTGATTGTGATATATTTACTCCTAAGGAAGACTAGAAATCAGATATTTGTTGGTTTATGAAGCTTAAATTTAGGACTATAACTCAATAGAAAAACTGATCCTTCCCTTATTTACCATATTAGGCTGAATGCATATAGATACTGTATATGCCATATGTTGCTGTGTATACACCCACAGCTGTAACATGAACAGTGACAGCGACATCAATGTCACAACCAATAACAATAATTTTGACTACTTTAAATGCAATGAAGCTGTGAATGTCATAACTTGCTTATAGTGTAATCAAGTACCATTACAGCCGTATCTGAGGGACAATGTGGCCTCATTCAATAACTATGATGGCCACCCACTGTACCTATTTTTGAAAAGAAAACTGCACATAAACTGGAAATCTTTTATTTCCTGGAAATGTGATACAATTGATGTATTATTGCCTCATCGGCCGCAGTTATTCTATTTTCAATTTCTTATTGCCACCTCATTGGCAAGTTATGAAGTCACCTGCCAATATTAGCGTGTTGATTTCAACAGTGCATAACACTATCTCTTTATCATGGTACTTGTTTGTGGGTGGGGTATGTTATGCAGTGACATCGTGATCATTTCATACTTCTAGTGACACATTACACCTCAAATTCTTACATGTGGTGCATCTGAAAGCCACTCAATGTCAATGCCTGTTCCTGTTTTACAGATGGTCCAACAGTTCCCAAAGTGTTGATGAGCAACTCTGGTGACGTTTTTAAGGACAGTTCAATGTCTCTGAAGTGCAGCAGTGATGCTAATCCACCAGCTACATATTCCTGGTATAAGACGAACCAAAAACCGGTTAATAAGGAGGAGCTTGTCTTTAGGTCCATCCAGCCCTCTGACTCTGGAGAATATCACTGTGTGGCTGCGAATGGTCTGGGACGCATTGTGTCCAAAGCTGTCTTTATTAATGTGAAGTGTGAGTAAATCCTCTATGCTTTTAAAAGTACAAAATATATCAGGTTTGGCTGAGTTTTTAGGCCCAAGTGTAAATGAAAATCTTCCATAGCATTTTTGGGTGTCTGTTTACACGATAATGGTGCTCGGAGTCACTGAGAATGTAACATTTACAAAATGCATCTGCTCAGTTGCCGTAGAAACGCAAGAAAATGTAACTCTTTGAAGACCATCTGCCTCAGTCTCCGTGGAAACGGAGTAAAATGCAACTTTTCTGAAACAGTGCTGTTGCAAATGTGCACTCCAACCAAAGTAAACAGTTTATCTGCACATGCACAAGTAGATAGACATTAACAACAATGTCTGCTTCTAGAGTGTCACGACTTCCAGTCCACATTCTCCTGGGACCTGGTAGTTTTATGACCCCAGTTATTTAAACGCATATGTGTGTGGTTTCATTCCAAAAACAATAAACAGCTAAATTGTGGCCTTGGCCTGCTAACTACATAATTTCCAGTGATTCTGCCAATAGAATTCAGTTTACTTCTTTCAGATCGTCCAAGAAACACCTCAGTGTCGGTGAGTCCATCTGGTGAGATCGTGGAGGGAAGCTCAGTGACTCTGACCTGCAGCAGTGACGCTAACCCAACACCTACCTACACCTGGTACAGGGGGAAACAAACTCTGTCAAGAGAGCAAAGAGGCGTTCTTCACTTTACCGCCATCAGCTATAAAGACAGAGGGAACTACTACTGCAGATCTGAGAACCAACACGGATGGACCAACTCTACGCTACTATACTTAGATGTCCAGTGTAAGTCGGAAACACTCGTCACATCCAGGGTTGCCAGATTAGACATATTTGGAACCACTTGGGAAAGTTGGGTTGATTTTTAAAACAACCAGGATTTTTTTGATAAACATCACAGAAAAAAATCATGAACCAAATAGTTGCCGTTATGTGGGAAGAAAAGGGTAGAAAACTTTTTAACAAATTGCTGTGTCTTTTCACTCATAACCGTTCATTGATCTTGAGTCATCGTCAGTGATCGGCTTAGGAGAATCCAGTATCGTTCTGAATTATTATTGGTGTCTGGATTTCAAAAAAACAAAAAACAACTAACTAATAACAGAACGCTCCCCACAAATTCAACAACACTGGACAAACTAATAATTGAAGTTTACAACATAAGCAAATCAATATAGAACAAATAAAGAAGAGAAAAAAAGGGAGTAAAATAAAGAAAGCGTACAAATAAGCAGGACAGCATGAGGAGGTTTTGTTAATAGGGTCAAACATTTGTTTCCTTGTATTTGCTCTTGCAGATTCTCCAAAGCTTCCCTCAGTGTCAGTGACTCCATCTGGTGGGATAAAAGAGGGAAGCTCAGTGACTCTGATCTGCAGCAGTGACGCTAACCCAGCAGCTAATTACACCTGGTACAAGGAGGATGAAGACTCACCTAGAGCCTCCGGTCAGACCTTCATCATCGACAACTTCAGACCTGAACACAGTGGGAGTTATTACTGTGAGGCTGAGAACAGCAGAGGACTTCATAAATCCACCTCATATCCGACAGCGATAGCAGGTCAGTCTGGCGATCGGTAATCAAAAACTTCATTCAGATGGTTTAAAAAGTAATGAAATGATATTGACACAATCAAATAATCAGAGAAACAAATCGCCATTGTTTTATTCTGGCTCTCCAGACTCATGGAAATCAGCAGCTATTGGAGTATCAGCAATCATCATCTTGACTCTGATTGTCCTCGCTGTCTATCTTCATATGAGGTTAATGTCCCAATGAGCATTTTCATTATTCTTCAAAACATATTATATGTTGGTTGAATGCATTAATAAATGCACACATTCATTCCTTAATTAGATGTAGAAGATCTAAGCGATTTAAACAACACAGTCAGGATGGAGGGACGTCTGCCAACACAGAACAGGTGAGAAAGTTCAAATCCTGAAAGTCCACATTCACATGTAACACTGATTTACGTTTTATTCTGAAAATGTTTGTTCTGGATGTACGCAAAGTTAAAACCCCAGTCTGATGGTAGAACGTTCTGGAAATCGTTCTGAATCGGTTGCCATGGGAGCGGCCTAAAATGCAATGCAAAACCGAGCCAATCTCTTCAGTTCTGCATTCATTTAGGAACAATGCAAAAACAACATATTAGATGCTCTATAGGGAACTTTGATTCACTTGAATTACAACTATTAACCAATTTGGAAGAATTTGGGAACTGATGAGGCCAGCTGAAAATCGCTCACCCTCCAATTCAGCAGTTTTCAGTTCAAATCTCATCACCCAATTTACTCCAGATGGTGTGTGTGCAGCTGACATTGCTTTGGAAGAGTAAACGTGCATGTGGATGCGACATGTCATACAAAATGCATTGTGACTAACGATCTGGTAAAAGTAATGATGTGTCTCCATTATTTCCTCAAAATCACAATGTACCTTTAATATTACTTGAAAATGTACCTCCAATATTACCTCAAAAATCAATGTCCCTCCGAGATCAACTTTAAAATATCAAAGTAACGTCAACAATGTGAATTGTAACGATCGCGTTTCACTGTCCGGTGTTTAGGTTTCACTGGTGCCCCTGTTAACTGGTGACTTCTGCCACAAGCCACTAGAAGCAGCCGATGTTAAAATGAAACAAACAAACAGAATGATACTTTAAACTATAATGGAAATACTGTTAAACAGCGTTGTGTCCGCTGAAATCCCAACAGCACATAGAGGTTGTATAATGGTATTATTCCACATAGCACAGAAATTTAACAAAAACACAATAAATGTATTTTTCTGCAACGTGGGTTACAAGTTCTCTTCTTCCGGTCAGATAAACATGGATCCAGTTCACAACACTCCATCAGACGCAGTAGAAAGACAACCAGCAGAACCAGAGGAAGACTCCAGCCTTATCAGGTCCACTCAGAGCCAGGCAGAGGCTGTGTATTCAAACATTAGCAGAATCACTCCACAAGCAGAGAAAGTCAAAGAAGAGGATGAGTTGGACTACAGTGTTATCACATTTGATCATATTGCAAGGTGAGTGTTTGTAAAACAAGAACACAGCGTTGGTTAGAGATTATGACATTGTGAATGATGTTTTGTGTCCTTCTGCAGAACAAGATATGAAGAAAATGGAAATGAATCAATGACGGTGTACAGTACAGTCAACAAAATTATGTGACAACTTGACACAAGTTGTTATTGTAATTGTTTGCTTGGCATACGTTTACTCTGATTTATGACATTAAAGCAATTCCAATATTAGAGAAATCAGTTGTATGGCCATATGCCATATGCATGGCTGTTTTGGTCTCATGTCCATTGTTTCCATTGTTTGTTGTTGGTTTTTTTGGGTCAGTGATGCGTCGTTTTTCTGTATTTCTTTAAATAGAGTTTAAAATTCCTTTACCACTATTGTGTCGATAGAGTGTTGATAACGTGTTGATAGATTCCAATTTCTTCTCTACCTTTTCAACATTGCAATTCATGCCATCTGTTGGTACCTATACTAACCTCAAGTTGCCTTTTGGGAATATACATGCATACATTCGTACATTTCATACTTTACTTGCCTGTAGAGAGGAGTTTATTACAGCCTCATATAAACAAAAATGATAATGACATTAAAGCAAACGGAGCTCTGGAATCGGAATAGTATCGGTAATACTATACTATACTATACTATTGGGATTGGATGGGAAGTGAAAAAAATTGGTGCATCCATACTTTAAACTAAGTATCATGGTGTCATTGCTGGCAGCAGCTGGCGCACTGGCACC
This sequence comes from Blennius ocellaris, assembly GCF_963422515.1. NCBI lineage: Eukaryota > Metazoa > Chordata > Actinopteri > Blenniiformes > Blenniidae > Blennius > Blennius ocellaris. The sequence goes on from NC_137652.1 coordinate 18,903,695, forward strand.
AGATGACATCCCAGGTTTCGTAATCCTCCATATCTAAAGGTCCTCCAACAAATCAGTCCATACCAGGAGAACTGTTCATTCACTTCAGCAACCATTACCATGGAAATTCGCCATTACATTTACACACTTTTGTTAATCTAGATGGCCATCTATAATAGTGGCAGCGCTACACATACGTATTTCAGATCCAGTGTTGGGAAGCACTGTGTCCTTAGGTTTTCTTCAGCTCGACTCTATTTCGGTTTTTATGATATTTAAAGTTACTTGGTGAACTTGTTTCGTAACGTACGCGGTGCATTTGACAAGACAGAGGTGAAAACGCCTCATGTTGCGTCGGTCACCGCCTCCACTCCGGTCGCATTTTTTATTAATTTTTTTAACCATCTGCTTGCTCTTAGTTAGTTAGGACTGGTGGTGTTGCTTGTATTGAATGCGATGCTTTTGAGAAGAATACAATGAACAAAGCTGACATATTATTTTCCTGTTTGCCACCACTGAATGTTTTACATGAATCACTGGGTTTACACAGATCATTAAAAAATAAACAGTCTTACAGACCACTTACACACATACACACATATAGCTGAACACACAAAGTAGCCTATATTAAGATGTTTATTGTATATGGCTGTTCATAAAAATAAATATCACATTATAAATATTACAACTTAAGCTTTATACACTGTATATAGTGTATATTTTTTTCTATATATAAAAATGAATCTCAATTCTGGGGCTGTTCTGTAAATAGTTTTCAAATAAACAATAAATAAAGCAACTTCTGATCAATCCATATCAATTTCAGACTTAAAATAATGTACTGATTTAAGCCCCACCCAGTTTCACTTGAACCACTTATGGCTTAGCCCCCACCCACTCCGAGTACAGATACAGATCATTTAGATGATTGAACAGATACAGATACAGATAGTGGTGTACTTGCTCACCCATAGTTAAGACTATTGGGTAGAAATAGTCTGAAAGATATGAATCTTCACAGCAGTTTAATGGAACATCTGTGAAACAGATTTCACAACAGTGCACTGACACTTGCGTCAGTAAGAAAGGGCATTTCTTGGTATTCGACTCGTTCAGCATATTCAACCCGTGAAGAGGAAGTCTTCTAGTTTTCAGTCTGCTACCACAAACCACAACAGAAATCTGCAGTGTGTTTTACTGAGAGAACAAACTTTTGTCAATTTTTTCCTTCATGACCAGTTTGAAGACTGAGAGGATCAGCGATGATTTTAACAGCAGCAGCAACACATGGATTTTTGTTCGGTCTTTTCTCTTTGTCAGGTACTGTGTGTCAACATTTACATTTCACAGCAGCGAAACTAAATACACAATACAGGATGTGAAAAGAACTCTGTTATCTTCTTGCCTGTTAGCGATTACAAATAAAAGAGAAAAACCCAACAAATCAGATAACTTTCTGTTCAACGATTCCCCAGTTTAACTTCTGACTTCCAGTAATTGTGGATACATGCTGGTTCGTGTCCCAGGGAATCTGCAGTGTGTGTGTGTGTGTGTGTGTGTGTGTGTGTGTGTGTGTGTGTGTGTGTGTGTGTGTGTGTGTGTGTGTGTGTGTGTGTGTGTGTGTGTGTGTGTGTGTGTGTGTCTTAAAATGATATGATGAGGCAGCTTGTTGGGTGGTTAACATTTTGTTTAATTTAGGTTTTTATTTTCCAAAAATGCAACGTTTATTGGGAGATTACAGGAATGTAGCTTCTTCAGCACCAGAACAGAGAATGATGTGAACAGGTGCCTAAAGTACAGTCCACTCAATTGGATTAAACAATTAAAAACTCCATTGGTGATCCCAGGTAAGATTAACTTCATAAAACCAAACGTATAACCATGTTCAATAAAAGAAAACCCATATTGACAAATAAACCTAAAAACCAAACATCCAAATAATAAACTAAATTATAAACCCCGCCAAAACTAAATGCAACACCGCAGCTCTTGGTTCAGCCCGGACCCATTTTAAAGATGTGTGCTCCCTGGGGGAACCCAAGAGGAGAAGGTAAGTGTAAAGCTTTTACGTTTGCATACTGCAAAACACTCTCGCCTACACCTTAAAACATTCAGCACATGCACATCAACACCCAGAGGAATCAGCTACTCTCATATCACTTAGATATTACATCACACTCATTATCATGTTGCCTGACCGGTGATGCACCCCGACTGGGCCTATCAATACAACAAAAGCTTTTAATAAATAGTTTTAAAATGACAACCCTATGCAATCTTTTATATGTGCAAAACTTTACATTATCCTTAAGTGGTGTGTGTTAAAGTGCTTTGTGAACAGCTAAAGTGCTGCGAGTGATCATGTGGGTAATGAACTGGCTGTTCCTTGCAATGTTTCTCAGGGGTTCATGAAATCAAATGCCGTGTGCCCAAAGAATCAATTATAGGCCCAATTCATTCATCAATTCATCAAATTGATTTTCACAGCTCGTCACACACAACTTGTACATTTCTATACCTCCTGGAGACATGCAGCCAATTTAACTTTTTTTTTTTAATTAAATCTTAGGTGACAGAAAACATCTCCCAACTCAAGGACAAAACTGACGTTTGTTATTGGTGACGGGAGATAAATATTTATCAAAACTAGACCTGTTAAAACATCAGATCAAGTAAAGAACCTGGGCATGATTTTGGAACAATTTATTCCACAGGTAAAGCATGTTAACCACACGCCAGGATACCATTACACTAGTAATAAGAGTATTGTAGTGGTAACGACTTTTAAAAGTCTTTGCATGTTAGAAATGTCATTTTAACTTATGAACCAATGAGCCTGCAGATCCTCAAACACCAGCCTTTTAATCATTCACACTGTTAATACAGGAAATTGTGGCGAGGCTGCTTTCCTGCACTACGCTCTTCGCAGCCTGTCAGAGAAGAGACAACAGAGAATGTTCATGTTCATGTCCACTTTTCCTAAACCCCCAGAATTGTTTAAGTAGTGGCCATGATAAGGAGTGTTCGAATTCTCCAAAAGATATACAAAGGAGGCTCAATGCTTCCTTTACAACCTCCTTTAGCTGAGGAAACACTGATGCAGCTTTTACCAAAGAAGGTGAGATAATGCTGCCCCACAATTCCTTGCGGCGACGACATTTAAAGGAACCCGTTCATGAGCATTTGTGTGAGTTTTCATGACAAAAACAACCAACAGCACCCACGAATGGCCCCAAATGAAACCTACACCACTTTCACAGTTTCTGCTGCATGAGAACAGGCCCAAACTTGATCTCAAACACACCATCTTTTCTGCTTCTTCTTCCACTACTTTGTGGCTTACTGACAGACCATCTCCCATACGTTTTGTACTTGTTTTTTTCAGATATATTTCAAATGTATTTTTGTACGATTACTGTTTTCTACTTCTTACTATTCTATACACCACTGCTACATCATCAATAACGTCCTGTATCAACATGTCTGACTCCAGTAAGACCGCATTACTGTTCATGTCTATGAACCAAAAAGTTCCAGCCTTTGAAACCGCCACCGTGCTTGTATTAGATTATCTTACAAACCACATACAAAACATTTCACGTCCTCGATGTATTCACTGAGAGCAGCTATGGCTCTGTCAAATGAACAGCTTGTATTCTGAGGTTGTTAACCCTGACTGTAGTTTCTGTCTGTGTTACAGTGGTACACGGTCAGGATGACTGGGGAGTGACAGACGCGACTAAGTTATGTGCTGTAGAAGGAGGAACAGTGGACCTAACTTGCACCTACAGACACTCACTCATAGCAAATTATCAATCCATTCCAATGCTTAAAGAACTGTGGTTCACCAAAGAGGGGAATAAAGCACAAGTGGATCTCAGAACAGACTCACGCTACAAAAACCGTTTGTGGGATTATTGCCATGAAAATGGCTGCTCTTTGAGAATCAGCAACGTGACAAAGAGCGACTCTGGATTGTACAAATTTAAGTTTGAAGCAATTCATCCTTGTCTGGCGGCCATCAAGCTGTCCGTTACAGGTAACCTTTATATTGAGAGTCCCTCTCTTACTGTGTGTGTGTGTTTGCGTGCGTGCGTACGTGTTCTTTGAGTTCTATGCGTTCTATGTGTTTCAGATCTCCAGGTGGAAGTGATCAGTTCATTTGGTTCCTTCAACATTGTGCTAAAATGTCGAAACAGTTGTCCTCTTCCTCTCGTTTATGTGTGGTATAACAATGGGCGGGTCATGACGAGAGAAACATCATTTTCAATGTTAGTACGTTTTCAGTCTTCAGACAGATATTCCTGTGCTGTGTCAGGATTCAACCAGATTCCCTCTCCATCAGTGTGTGAGTTTGCTCTACAGTCTTTCAAGTTTTACAGATTTTCAATCTGGTGGAAGACACAACATAAACCGTATCTCATTTGAAGGTTCAGAAGAGAAATCAGATGTTAACATGCTTTTTTTCCCCAGATGCTCCAAAGCGCCCGGTTGTTTCAGTCAGTCCCTCTGGTGAGATAATGGAGGGCAGGTCAATGACTCTGACCTGCAAAAGTGATGCCAACCCAGCTGCTGCCTACACCTGGTACAAGAGAGGACAACCACACTCTGGAAATATCAGTCACGGCGTGCAGCTTGTCTTCAGGGCCATCCAGCCCTCGGACACTGGAGAGTATTATTGCAAAGCTGATAACAACCTGGGAAGCAAGCTGTCTGAATACACTTTTCTTGATGTGAAATGTGAGTAAAAGTAAGTCAACATTACACTAAACCAGGGGTGGGCAATCCTGGTCCTCAAGGGCCACAGTCCTGCACGTTTTAGATGTTTCCCTGCTCAAACACACCTGCATTATCATGATGAGGCTCTGCAGAAAGCTTGACAAGGAGCCACTAATTGCTGTCAGTTGTATTGATGTGAGGAGACATCTAAAACGTGCAGGGCCCTCGAGGACCAGGATTGCCCAACCCTGCACTAAACAATGACCTAAAACACAAGAAGATTCCTGTAGCTTACCAGGAACAAAACTTGCCGGCATTGAATGTAAGACATTGAAGCCTGGTCTACTGAAAGACCTGCTGATCCTCCAGCCAATGCAGAGACAAGAGCACTCGCTCACATATAGACATAAAGCACACAGAGCACTCGATCACATATTGAAAGCTAACATAGAATAGAAATACAAAACAAAAAAATAATGCAGTCATGGAAGTGATGAATCTGAAACAACTCTTTCCTCAGTCATGAGTGAAGGGAGGACGCAAAAGCCGGAAACAGCAGGTGATGAGAGAAGCACTTTTTTTTAAATTATTATTATTATTACATTTTTGGACCAATATCTTTCCTCTGTTACGAAAACCAAAGATTCAACTGAATTGTTTGTTTCTGGTTTCACGGGATCAGAAATGAGTTTGGTATAGCCACAGTGCCACAGATCGATTCTGTGATATAGATTTGTGGATTATAGTTTCACAGACATCAGTGACTACTGACATATTGTTTGAAAAAACATGTTGGGGAATCTCCTGTCACTGATTCACCTCAATGAGTGGAAGTTCTCCTGTAAAGCCTGCTTCTCTGTCTGTCTACTTGACACACTGAGAATTGCTTCTGACTAATACACAAACTATTTATTTGCCTTCATGGACATGGAACCTCTGTTATATCTCCCAGATTGTACAAACACGGAGAGGATTTATTTCTGTTCATAGCTTGATGTACAAAGCGCAATCTGATTAATTACATCTCAAAACATTTCTGATATTGATGACTGAGCCTTTGGTTGGTCCAAATTATAGGCAAAAAAAAAGTTACTAATACTGATGATGGTATCCCCCATATTTATTTATTTTGCAATCCTGATGATATGTGTGAAATTTAAGCTCAATATCTTCAGATTTAGAGGTGGCTCATCACTATCTAGTTTCGACATAATTTGCCCACTTTGTGATGGTTATAAACTACTGGAAATGTTGTAAATACACTGTGTGCAATATGATGTCAAAAGAATGCATTTCGGTAGAGGAAGAAAGATTTTTTTTTTCATAGACAATAAAAGAGTGTTTTACGCTGAACTGTTCAATTGGCAATGCATTTCCTATGTAAGCTGTTATTGTGAAGCTGTCCCATTAGTAAATTGGAGGTTTTTTCCATTTTCTTTTCTTTTCACAAAACTGCTGAAAATATAAAATTGTAAAAAGCCTGTGGGCCACCTCTTGATATCATTCAACTGAATTTTCTTTGGGGAGGTATGTTCATTTGAATGATAAAAGGAATAGAACTAGGGCGTACCATCCATGATTTACTGAGTTATATTATTTTGGACCACCAAATTATGCCTGTTTTGAAGTGCAGTGTTTGGGTTTCAAATTACAAGCCAGCTTCCTTTAGCAGAAGTTCTGATGTTACTATTGTGACGAGATGCAATTTGTCATCTGGCTCACTACAACTTTTGTTTGATGCTTTTATTAGAAGGTAATATCACCTTTGAGCCAATTGCAACTGAAGCAATGGCTTTTCTTGAATGTTTTCCAGTTCTAAAGCATGCAAAACTCAAAATTAATGCGAGTCTTGGTTCTATACTCAGTTATACAACAGGACATCAATATGCATGCATTTTGGAAATATCAATCGGTCTTAATGTCTGTTTTGATCACTCCTCACATGCTGCATAATGCCATTCACCGTCAGCATTATATTTTGATCAGTGTCCATAGGTAAATACATTGCTGCTGGAGTGGTCCCTGCTGTTCTCCTGATTGTCGCATTCATCTTTGTATTCCTGTGGATTCGGTGAGTATCACTTTTAATTTGTTGACAAAAAATTGGAAATGTGTATGTCAAAACATGTCAATACCGTTTGCTGATTGTCGATTCTCTTGATTAGCAAAAAGAGAAATTTGAAGGCATCATCAGAGCCTGAAGACAGACCAGACCACATGGGTCAGGTGAGACGGTCATTCTCACATGACATAAAAATAAAAAGGTTTCAACTCTTTTGAGAAGTGTCGCACACATCCTTCAGGCTTGTTTTCAGTGACTTCATGTTGGAATATACACTTTTGCTACCCTTCTTCGATATCTATCAGAAGCTTTCCTTCTTTACATGGTGCAATAATCCTGCTGTCTCGTCAGCATGTTGATCTACCACACTTGTGAGGAAGGGGAGATTATCTCCACAAAAGAGAAGTGCTCAGTAACATAGATTTAGACACATTTGTGAGCAGTAAGAGAAATAGGCCTTTAGTGCATATAGAAAAAGTATTGGATCTTTCAGTTCGGTTCATGGAAAATGGGAGCAAAAACAAAAGTCTGTTGCGTTCATATTTATTTGGTCAATTCAACTCAATACTTGAACTAGATACATATAATGCTGACAGCTCATGTGTGTCACTGCAAAATTTAAAGTAATACACATTAATACCACGGAATTGAAAAAGATAATGATTAGGAATGGTGATTTCATTTTCCAAATAAATAGTTACCTTTATTCTCAGTCATTATTATAGTACGATGACTCTCGTTTCTGAACTTAAACATCTTCTGCTACATGAGATAACAGTTGTTTCATTCTGTAGGGGTTGCCTGATGCTGCACAGCCAGAGGGGGAGCTTAACCTTCACTATGCCAACATCCACTTCATTAACAACCAGACAGACTGTCTGTACTCCAACATCGGAGCACATCACGCTCACAGACACATGAAAGACGAGGACGTTACTGAATATGCTGCTCTTAAACTGAAGACTGCAGCCCTGAGGTGAGCAGCGTCTCACACATGCACAATCTCCTCACTAATTACTAGGAACTCAGTTATGTCCAGGTGTATTTGTGTTTTTGTTGAACGACATGACTTCAATTCTCTCTCCATCTCAGAAACATGGGCCAGGACATCGGAGCTGATCCACCTGAACTGTACGGCACAGTCAACAAAACCTGAGGAATGCAACAATTTCTAACTTGACTTCACCTTTTGTATTTCAACTGTGTAGGAATTGTTTTTTATGAGAATGAGTGACATGGCGTAACGACAATAGTGATGCATTATAACAACAACGGGGCACATAAAAGTTAATGGTGGAAAACCGAGAAAAAAAAAAAACTGTACCAGGCAACATGGGCAGTAAGCGCGGAGATGCTAAATGAAAACCAAAGCGCTTCCTCCAGTCTGGATGACAAACCAACTCTGTCAACTAATTACTGGGAATTACTTAAATAAGTTGGCTAAACACAGAACTGCTTCATGAAGATGTGTTGATTTGGTTACTTGTGGTTGAGTTCTCCTGGTCATGATGTGAGGAGTAGATGGCAATCTGTATTTTTCTCTTAAATTCACCATTGCTGTAGTACATTTGTCTTCAACTTCCATGAAGTCGACGTTGCTGTCAGTTCAAGTTGCCACAAGGTAGTGCTAGAGAGCCAGAAAGACTGCATGAGGTGCCTTTGGTTCTTTCACTCCATGTTTACGTGCTTACAATATGTCATCTCTATTGTTCTGTATCTGCTTGATATTTTAATGCCTTGAATTTATCTGAGCCAATGGTTAATAAAAAATTAGTTTGTCAGACCCGACTGTTTCACACTCGCCTCATCATATGGAGGTTTTGAGTGGAAACTATGAAATGTGCACCAACGACAGAGGAAGAGGAAAAAACTCCTCATTAGCTAAACACTGAAGCATGAACTTTATTATTACCCATCAGTTCGAGGCTTGACATAATATTAAACAAGAATAAATAATTAACTTTCTTCATAGCTCATGTTATATTAACTTTAATTATTTGAGTTGTTCAAATAGCTTTCCCACTATATTTTTGACTAATCATTTACTTGGTACCAGAGCTCGACAGCACATTCATAACCAGCTGAAGATCTCCTGAACATTGTCAAAACAGAGGAGATCACTTTTATGGAATGTTTCCTGTGATAATAACCTCCACACACATTTTAGCATCCTTTAACATAAACAGTTGTTAATTCAACCAACTCTCTGGGAGCTAATGCCATACACATTCTTGGATAGAAAAGTTATCTTCGACATTTAATAGCAATGTGAGCAGTCATGGCGAATGAATGCCTGTAGTTTAATCTGCATGTGTCCTTATTGGGGATTTCTGTTGTGGTCAGTGTATGAAATGTGTTTTATAAGGGAAGGCTGTTGTGATGAGGGATGAGTGCAGCAGAATTCACTGAAACAGGGGGAGTGTGTGTGTGTGTTTGGGAGATGGGGTTGAATGAGTGAGGGGTAAAGAGGTGAAGAAGAGGAGGAAAAAGAAATGAAATAAATTGTTTATGCCACAGTTCGTTCCCCCTCAGCTCCCAACCATCCCCCTTTACAACATTCTGAATGAATTTGAATTTTCCAAATTTCAAGATGATTTTCAGAGCTGATCGGAGCTCAGCGTTGTCCAGCTGCAGGTCATGCATCTGTTCATGCATAAAGTCCAGGCATCACACAACTTTTCAATATTTTCACATGGTGCCTATTGGTCCAAAAACACTGTATTCAAAGTTGGGTTTTTTTGCCCCAAATCCAGCTTGTTCTCGATTTTCAGCCAGTTGAATATTCGATCATTCAAGCCTCATTTAGAATGTGCTGGGTTTCAGGGAGCTGGACTGGCTCCGCCCTACATGCCTATCTTGGGAATTGGAGGAAGTACTTCTTGTCCTTATGCCATGTGCTATTGTTTACATTCTATCGCTAAGTTATGGAGAGACCCCTTCAACCAAACCAATATGAACCACAATGTGACCCGGAAGGAGAAGCTCCTGAAGACGTTCAGACTCTGCTGCTGCACCAGGTCATTTCAGAATGTTAGTAAAACATATTGTGTGTCTGAATCTGTAAATCAGCTACACTGAATATTTTCTTTAGAAAGGAAATGTTCCGTTTTAACAGCAAATAAATTATTATTCAGACCAGTCCGTGTGACTATGCACTTATCTAACGACAGGCACAAATGATGGACTCGCCATTCTTAGAGGATGTTCATTCAGTTGTTAAATTTTGTAGGAAAAAATACAGATCACAGACATGCCGCAAAACTTCCTGGGTCTAACAAACACTAAAGGAAATCAAGAAACAAAACTGTGGTCATCAATAACAATTGCTTTTTTTAGATCAAGCAGAGAGAAAAAATTATGGAATCACTCAATTTTGAGGAAAGTAAAAGGTTAAGGAGACATACTGTACATCAGGATTTCATTGAAAGGGAGTTCCATAGTCTTATCAAGTGAAACCACAAAACTTTCCATCACTTATGTCAAAAGGACTCAAGTCAGATGACATTTTAATGTACAGTCATTTAGAGAAGTACTTGCCTTATTCTTGTGGCTTCTGTTTCCATCTGGTTCAAGTTGCGGAGAGGAAGGATGTGCAGTAGTTTTAACACCATCATTTGTATTCTCGACTCACTTCGCCGACCACAGAGGAGTGCTCACACGAAGACCTTTTTGTAGATGTGCATGAGTTCGATCTCGTGGGTTTTATTTTATTTAGTTTCCTTGCGACTGATCTCACCAAGAGGTGTCAGCTATGGGTTTAACAGCAGCTCGCCATGGATTTGTCGTTCTTCTTCTCTGGATGCCAGGTAATAGTTTTATTGTATCCATCTCTATTTGTGTTTGTTGAATGTTTTAGCATATTCATACTGAATTGTCCCATAGAGTGTGGAAAACAAAGCAAACAAATTCTATGAATGTGTTTGTTTCATGTGCGACGACAAACGTTGCACGGGCCCTTCTGGTTGTGGTGACAACAGAAAGTCTGCTTCTCTTAATCCGTTTCTTTGCACATCTGTAGCCATTTAATTAAGGTAAAACTTAAAGATTGTAGAGACACTAATGGGTGATGACGATGTCTTACAGTGGTTCATTGCTGGGGAGACACTTCTGCTTGGGGAGTGACTTACACTTCAACAAACATCTGCAAATTAGAAGGGTCCACAGTGGACATCTCCTGCTCCTACAAGTACCCATCCACCATGCACAAGGTTGTAAAGAGAATCTGGAGCACAGAATGTGGTGGAACGGAGCCTTTGGACCTGAGAGAAGACCCTCGATATGGAAAGCGAGTGCAGTATCGTTGCAGTAACGTCAGTAACAACTGCACTCTCACAATTAGAAACGTGATCAGAGAGGATTCAAAGAAGTACTGCTTCAGGTTTATTACAGACCAATGGGGTGGGAGATATACTGGTTCAACTGGAGTCACTCTGTCTGTTGGAGGTAATTTTTTTAATTTTCCTGACTTGTGTAATTTTGCTAGTTTTTTTTTTAAACAATCGAACACATGGGTGCCCAACAGGTCCAATCCAGCGAACAGGAAGACATTAAAGTGTGACATTATTTACTAAGACATTTAGGCTCTATATACAAAATGTTTTAATTGAAATTGCAAAACATTTGTTGAGTTTTGGGTGTGGTTTGAAAACGCTCCGTCTCCATGGAAACCAACTTTCGTAAAAAGCTGACGACATCTCCATCTCTGAAACGCTGCGACTGCACGTCACAACCACAGTAAATAGTTCTTCTGCACATGCTCAGTAGATGGACAAAAAGAACAGTGTTTGCCTCCAGAGTGTCATGATTCCTACTCCATATTCTCCTGGGACTTGGTAGTTTTATTGTTGAGTGTCACCATAATAACAATAATTTTTAAAAGGTACATTTGAGTAGTTTCTGACTTTTACAAAAATAAATCTAAATATATTATGTGATAAATTTCTTTTTTTCTTTTAGGTTCAACATATGAGAAATCGGACCATTTCATATATATATATATATATATATATATATATATATATAAACAGGATAATGGCTGAATAAGTGTTAAAAAATTGTGTTTCTTTTTTTAAATTTTTATCATGAATACCAAATCATATTTGTTAAGATCAGTTGAAATTTATTTTCTTTACACAAACTGTCCACTTTAGTTTTTGTATCCATTTTGTGGAGTCACTGAGCTCTGAAGCCTCCCACACGTTTTTCCCCAGACATAAGCACACAGTCCGTGAAACATTTGCATATGGTGAACTTAAGATCACATTGACGGTAAATGAAGAAGTTCTTCTTTAATTCTTATGAAACATCTCTGACCCCTAAAGACTGAGTAATTGTGTTGACAGCAGTAAACAATATCACATACATATGTTTTCCTTTGAAATTTCATGATTTTTAAAAAAATGACCGGAAATATTTAAACAACGTTAAATATAGATACAAGCAGTAACGGTGCTACAGGTACTGGCCAGTTCTGACTTGTACATGTTGAGATGGAGTTTGGATCCACTAGTGTCTGTCAAATTTGGGAAATGATGGTTCAGCTGTGTTTATATGCAACAGCTGTTTTGTCAAGTTTTCCAAACCATACTCTGCATCATTAGCATATGATATCTATGAATTCTTTCAACACTTTCTTCAAAATTAGCCCATCTCAGCAAAAAGTAGACAAAGTGCAAGATTCAACCTATTCTTGATCGCAAAACCAAGACAGAAGCCCCATTTACACAATATTTCAAGTGAAAACTCATCATTTTTGTTTCAGAAAACTTTTGTATTTACACAGCAATGTTTTGAAAATTGCAGAAACGCTGGAAATAAGTTAACATGCCAAGCCACGAGTTGGCACAACAACAAAGAACATTACACTACAAACATTAACAATGGAAGGACACAGACATTTGTATATACAGACGACCAAGTCGGATTACTTTTCTTTTTTTTTTTTTTTTAATACTTTACAGTCATTCCAATTTGCTGTTATAGAGAAAATAGAAAAACCCAACATATCCACATGAGCAAGCAGGTGTGTTTGCGACTGTGGAAAGGAAAAACTCCCTCAACAAGGAGAAACCTTTGCAGAAACCAGACTCAGAGGTGGCGGCATTCTGCGGACCGGTTGGGGTGGAAGGATAGGGGAGAGGAGAGGAGAGGAGAGACAGAGAAAGGCTTGGTGAAACAAAATAAATACAAAAAATACAAAATACAAAATACAAAATACATACAATACCCTTGTTAGTGCTACATACTATTTTTTTTTTTTTTGTGATAATACATTAACCATAGTGATCTAAATATTTTCCAACTGCCATGAGATTAAGACCAGCCTGAGCAACAACAGAGCAAAAGACCTAAATAATGACAGCAATTATAACAAAAGCAAAAACAAAAAGGACATAGAACAAAAATAAATAAATAAAACAAACAAACAAACACAACAACAACAAAAGCAAACAACAACTTGGTTTTGATAATTAAACAGAACAATCTCGTCAATGAGGAGTGGAAGTGTGTGTGTGTGTGTGTGTGTGTGTGTGTGTGTGTGTGTGTGTGTGTGTGTGTGTGTGTGTGTGTGGTTTGTCCTCTGGATGTGAATGGAACTGTTGTGGGGGGGGCCGCAGCACCACCCCGGAGCCCAAGGCCACCAGGGCCGGACGCCGCCACTCCGGCACCCAGCGACCCGCCGGATCCAGGGAGGCCCCGACAAACCCCCCCGGAGAGCCACGCCCCAACCCGGAAGGCACCAGATGGAGCGCGCAGAGAGGACCCCCCCCAGGCCAGAGGGGCCCACAGGAGAAGGATAAAGGGTGCAGAGCCCCGGGCCCCGACCGAGCCGCCAAGCCGGGACCGGCCAGCGCAGCGCCCCCAGGCCACGCGGGCAGGGAGCCCCCCCGGCCCCGACAGCGGAGCCCGCCGCACCCCCGGGGGCCATCCCCCCACCACCCCCCCCAACCCCCGGCGGGACAGAGAAGGCCCCAGCCGCCGAGCCCCAGACCCCCCCCCCCCCACCCCATCACCTAATCCCAGCCCACCCACACACTCACACCCAAGTATACGCATACACACACATAGACATACATACACACCTACACAGACACACACACCAAGCATACACATACACACACAGACATACATATCTACATATATACAGACATACGTACATACATTTATTTGGTTGGGAGGGGGGTGCCCCCCACTCCCCAGGCCGCCAGCCAGGCCCCCACCAGGCCACTACGGGATCTCGTCCTCCACCAGTCCAACCGTGAATAGGGAGGGAGAACCACTACCCAGCCCCCCCGGAGGTGCCACGCCCGAGCTAGCGTGCCCCCCGCACTCCAGCCGCACTCACCCCGGAACACGGCGGGACCACAGCGGGAGGTGCTGGGGGGAGCCCCCACCCCCCCCCCCCCCTCCACCCTGTGGGGTGTTGGGTGCATGTGGATGTATGTATTTGTGTTTTGAAGAGGTGGTGCAATGTGTGTGTCTAGGGTGCGGTTTAAAATTGAGGGGTAGCGGGGGCCCGGGTGTTCTACCGCTGCCCAGCGGCAGAACCCCGAAAGCCAGCTGATCCCCTCAAGACCCTGCGTGCCTAAGTGTAGTTAAAATTGTGGGCGGCGCAAAGTCGGGGGAGGGGCAGACCACAGTTAAGTGGCCTGGACCCCCCCACCCTAGGCCCCGTCCACTGGCCCCTATTGTTGAATGAGGTAAGGTGAGGTAAGGTAGGAGGGGCTGAGAGGGAGAAGGTCCCCCCGTCGCTAGGACTTAGCCCAGCTGGACCCCCCGCGCCATCCCGCCCCACCCCGAAGTGGCCGGCCTGGAACACGGGGACCAACACCCACTCCGACAAGGCACCACAAGAGGACCCGGACAGGAAGCCCCCCCACCCCACCCGACGGCCGAAGAGCAGAGTCTAAGACCCGCATGGCCCAGCACGAGCCCGGCCAGAGGCCAGCGGCTAGGGGGCGTAAACCCCCCCCCACACACTCACATACTCTCATACACGTACACACACCCATACTTACGGATTACTTTTCTGAGTGACTCTGACCTATAAAACTACCAAGACTCAGGAGAATATCAAGTGGGAGTCATGGCACTCTGGAGGCAAACATTGTTATTACGGCCGTGGTGCACGTGTGCAGTTGCATCGTTTCACAAAAGTTGGACTATTTTCAAAAAGTTGCATCTTCCCCTGTCGACAGAGTTGGAACAATTTTGCAAAGTTTCATGGTTTCACATTGGGATCCTTTTTCAAAAAATGCCACGACAGTTTTTTGGTTTTCAGACATGCTTATGGTCACTTCATTACCATGTATGGTAAACATTTCAAAGCTTGATTTTTAGTTACGAAAAGAATGTACTTTTGGGGGGGGGGGGGGGGGGGGGGCAGAACTGAGTGCCTATGACGGAGGTTGTACGTGCATGAATAGAGATCCCCTTTTTTCTTGCTTCTTCATGAACACAGGTCTTCAAACACAGACTACATATTACCCCAGCACAAAGCTAAAGTGTCACAGCACATGTCAGCTCCCAGATCATGTTTCCTACATCTGGTACAAAAGCGGAGAGAAAATCCCAGGAGAGCCATCTTTCAGTGATTCTTCCACGGACAGCTTCTCCTGTGCTGTTGAAGGACATGAGGACTTCCCCTCTTCCCCGGAGTGTGAGTGTACTTCAGGCTCACCAGCACAACATGTAGAAACTCATCATGGTCAAAATGTCATAACTTCATTGGAAAAACAGTTCAAACCGTTATCTAATAAAATCATTATGTAAACTTAGTAGTAAGAACCAGAAGTAGTGGTTGTGTTAATTCATGAGGCAATTACATGTATGGACGTCTAGATTATGAGCAGTTGCTGCCATTAATGTTTTTCTATCTTAACGGAGTTTCTTCTTTCAGGTTTAAATGATCAATCCTGCAACCGACTGATTTATGGAAGCAGACATGTCTGCGCTGTGAAAGGCTCCTCAGTGGTCTTATTTTGTTGGTACAGGAGCAATGAACCGTTCACATCAATGTTCTGGTTCAGTCCTGATCAGAGACATCAGTGGGTGAATTCTTCACAGCCGCAGAAACTCACCAAAGAGCCACAGTTTGGACATCGTGTTGCAGAAAATTATGGAGGTGGAAACTCAAAACTGAGCATCAGTAACGTGAGAGAGAGTGATTCAGCAGAGTATCGCTGCACATTCAAAACACGAAACTTTGAATGGAGGAGTAGTTTACCTGGGATAACTCTGACTGTCACAGGTATGGATACACACTCACCGGAGTTTGTTTCAAACTACTGAAAAACATTTCTAAACTATTTAATAGATCTACTTCCTGAACGAATTTTCACTTTCAAACAAGGTCCAAGTCACATTTGACCATTTGTGCGACAACCAGTCATTGTAGACATTGCTTGTGTTTCCACCTGATGGGGCTCGTGTTCAACTCCATGAACAATATGTCCAATATTCACAGAAGGTATGACAAGTTACCCAGAAGGTAGGGTCACAAAAGGCAACGTGAACCCAGACATTTTCAAAATGAAACAGCACAAAGAACAACTCAGGCATCTCAAGGCTCTTACAGAGAGAAACCCAACTGTTCGCCACGAGGAAGCACTGGCGAGAATGAAAAGAAAAACTCTTTCAGAGAATGTTACAAACCCTGATCCTTACAGAGGGTGACATGAAAAAAATCAGTTAAAACAAAGTCATAGATCCATTCACTGGTTAAGGTTGATTCCCAGATTCCTCACAGTGGTAACAGAAGTCAAAGAAATACTATCCAGTCTGTTTAAGTAACATGTTAGTAATAATATATTGAAAACAATAGTCTCTCAGGTGTTCTGGGCCAAATATAATAAGAAGCATAAAAAAGTGGCTTTTATGTTGATACAATGAAAGTTAATAGTTTCCTAATAAGATTCTCTACAAGGAGTATGCATAATGTGGAAAAGTGGGTCCTAGCACAGAACCCTGTTGAAAGGTTAACTTTAGTCTCAGCTTAAAAAATAAATAAATACATTTAAAAAATCAAGCATTGTATGCAAGCGTGCACCAAAACAAACCCCACTGATTAAAATACATTCTCTGAGGTTCCACCTTCACATAAAGGCAGAGTCTGCCTATACACGTATTTAATGTCGAGCTATGTCTAATTCATTTGTGCACATCTATTTAGCCGGAAACACCAGCAGGACTTCAAAGGTTAAATCCACTGAAGTAAAGTATTCAAAAGATTACATTTTGAACTACGGGTAATTTCATCTGTCAGAAATGATGCAGCTTAAAGCTAATCTATCTAGCTATTGTAGGATATTGGTTAGACTCTAGATTATAAAAGGTCAGGGGATGGAAAACATATGCAGTAAAAATAAATCGAAACAACATATCAATATCATGTTTATGTATATACATCTACTGTACTTATTCTTTTTTTAAGAAAAAACAAACAAACATCCCAACAGTTTTGTTCAGGTTGTCATGTCCCCCTGGGAATATTTGATTAATTACTACCGGTATTTGTATTTTTGGTTTTTTTTGTACAAAGATCCAGATTTGCAAGTGAAGGTGACAAGAAAATTTAATGAATGGGCAGAGCTGCAATGTGACAGCAGATGTTTCCTCCCCACTCGTCCCTCCTATGTTTGGTACAAGAATGGATGGATGGTGGTGAAAGGAAGAAGCTCATCTGAGTATTCAAGCTCCTTTACTGCTACAGACGTCGTATCCTGTGCTCTGAAAGGATATGAAGATTTTCCCTCTCCTCCAGTGTGTGAGTAATTTTCCAAAACCTCCAAACTTGATGGCACCTCTGATGTACTGTATTGTAGTGATGAGAAACCCTGATCTTTAATCATGTTGCTTTGGATCAGCTCACTACAAAGCGCCAGTTGTTTCCATTCCCAACTGGCTCCTCAAATTTTGCTAAAGTGACTTTTCTTACTAAAAATATTGCAAAACTATGTTGCTTGAATACAGATCAGATATTGGAACGTTTTCTTGTTATATGGCTTAATATACTAAACATTTTTTTTACCAGTTTACTAATCAGCCGTCTTCTGTATTACTGTGATCACGGCCTTTGGTACAAACTGCCTCTAATCCAGGGGACTTAGCTCATTTTAGTTCAGTGACCACATTCATTTAAATATAGTCTCAAATGGGTCAGGCCAGTAAAATGATTCCAAATTTCCGGCGCTCCTGTGCACTATAGGCCGTATGCACTGTGGGTACAATTTATTTGACGGTGTGACAAAAAAAACAACTGTCACAAGGTGGAAAAATAACAGCGCGGGGCATGCCGCTTGTGGGTGGGTCAAGGGGGCGGGGGGTCTATCTGGATGGGTTTGGCTAAAAAGTACAAGTGCACTAAAAAAACGTTTGCTACTTCACCTAGTGATAAGTTCCCTCTTCTGTTTCACTTGCTGCTCAGTTATGGTCTCAGTTTCATGTTACGTCATCTTCTCCTGCTGAAACAATACGTTCCCATGTGTACAAATCAGGAACAGCAGTTGTATTTATTTGAAATTTGCAGCTTCTCGCAAGGTTATTTCACAGGCTGGAACAAACATTTCAGGCACGCAGTTTCAGCCTCCTGTTCTGAGCCATAGGCATGTCCTGTCCCAGAACCTCACAAAAGTCACTTCTATTGGATTTTCATTCAAAATCTGCTTTGCTACTTGTTGTCCCAATGATTTGACTTTTGATACGAGGGTCGTAGAAGCTGGTCTAAGTCTTAGAAGAGGGTGTTACATGCTGCCAGTCCATCACTAGAGAATCAGACCCACATCACCTGGACTTATAGCCTCCAGTTAAACCAACAAGTGTGTGGTACGATAGTGACAGGAAGTACAGAGAGAAAAGCCTCCCAGTAAATAGTGAACTTCAAACAGTTTGTGGAGATCTTTTCCTGAATGCTATACCTCATACTTGCATTCATGAGGCAGAATGAAGTTAACTGAGAAGAGCTTTCTATGTTCCAGGTGTCTTCGGTCAACAGTGCAACAGACTGGTTTACCCCGAGAGAAGCATCTGTGCTGCCACAGGCTCATCCGTGGACATTTCCTGCATTTATGAAAGTAGTGAAGCAGTTAAATCCATGTTCTGGTTCATTCTTGATCAAAGAGGGAGATATTGGGATCCACAGGACCTTAGTAAAGACTCACAGTTTGCAGGCCGTGTGAAAGTCTTCGAGACAGAACGAGGAGTCTCCACTCTGACACTCAGTGACCTGAAAGTGACTGATTCAGTCCAATATCAATTTAATTTCACAAGCAATCACTTGCAATACTACTGGAGAAGGACGTCATTTGGAACAAGACTCAGTGTCACAGGTACCATTGAATCCAAGCTAAAACCTGCAATGTCATGGTTTAAACTTTGTATTCAAGATTTTAGTTTCCGATGCAAAATGAGACTCATTCCTCTTGGATGACATGCAAAACGTATAATTGAACAAACAGACACATGTAAGTCTATTTACAAACAGAACATAACACACACACCCTTCATGAATGTGGAATATAATCATAAAAATAATATTTTGGGATGAAGTGTTCGATATAAAGTTCAGCTTTTAGCGGAGATGCTGATGTTATTGTGGTGAAATACTTTTTTAGTTTGGCTTGTCACAACTTTTATTTTCAGAGTTCATTATATTGTCTGCATTGTATTCCTCCTTGGGTCTTTTCTGAATCTCCTTTTGAGCTCGTTTTATTCTTCATGAACTTGATATTTTGACAAATCTCTCCGATTTTGCATCATTTTCCCCAAAACTCAGATCAGCTTGCTGTAATACTAAATCCCTCCACCAACATGTTCATCTCCATGGTATCACATTATATTTTGTGCTTTTGGGGGCTCAGTGCTTCATCCAATCACTCCATGGCTAATGTAAACGTACAAAGATGGAAAAGATAGTGTTTCCCTTTGGTTGCTTGCATTGGGAGGTAAGCACTCTGGACGTGAACTGCATTTCCTTTAGGGTTTGTGCGTTTCCAGAATTAGGCTGACTGTGACTGATTGTGTCCAATATATTGCTTCTGAGGATGTAGGAGCAGATTGCCTGGCAGTTTAAAGAGTCTGTGAGTGAGACTGAACTTGACCAATTGTGTGACGCGTTTGAGCTCTTTGTCAAGCTGAAGTCATATAGGAAAGTCCATATAACGAATAACGTAGATGACTGGCTGAACTGTGTAGGTGCCGCACTAAAAACAGCAAACGTGTGACAGCCTGGGATGTTTAAGACGTCAACATCCACCAAGGTGCCTTCAATTGTGCTTCTCAATATTAACATTAGTTTGACACGTCGCCGCCAGACTTCCTTTTTCTGTTTTCTGAAAAAGAACTTCAGTCTCCTTCTTGATATCAGGCTGGTGGGTTTAAAGCGCCTCATGCCAAACACTCATCCCAAAATATGAAGGTCGAGACATTTACACTGATTGAAGCATTCAGAGCCTTGAGGTGCATTAAGAAGTCAATGGTACATGAGGAGATAGTGATAACACTTAACAGAACTATAGTTTTGTTTTCTAAAATTCTCTCCTTCAGATTATAATCTGATGAAGAAAGTACAATCAAAGTATGCATGTGTGGATTAGTTCTTCCAATATCTAATACTTTTCTGGTTCTTGCTCCTTGACTATGTAGCTCTCCAGGTGCAAGTGATCAGAGCAACCGTCCACCCATCCGATACTGAAGCATGGCTCCAGTGTAATAGCACATGTCCTCCATCTAGTCATTTTGACTACGTTTGGTTCAAAAATGGGATGGTAGTCAAGAATAAGAAGAGAATTTATGAGGCCCGCTTTCAGCCAGGAGAATTCATCTCGTGTGCTCTGGCAGGACATGAGGGCCACGCCTCTCCTTCTGTTTGTAAGTCGTTTTGTTTTTGTAGCCAACAGTGAAGGATTTCGTTTTTTTCTTAAGCTTAAATATACTGATGTTTTCCCTCCAGATGTTCCGAATGTGCCCTCTGTGCTTGTGAGTCCCTCTGGTGATATCCTGGAGAACAGCACAGTGACTCTAACATGTAGCAACAATGCTAACCAAACAGCTACACACACCTGGTACAAGAACGAACAAACAGTGGTGAGCGAAGGCCCAAAGCTTGTCCTCCGGTCCATCAAGCCTTCTGACTCGGGACGGTATCACTGTGCGTCTGACAATGAGTGGGGGACGAGGACGTCTAAACTCGTTTTTATTAATGTCAAATGTGAGTCAAATGAAAGGTATTTGGAAAGCAGATGTCTGCTCACTGAAAGGTTCTCCTGTCTACCATTGACTTATGTTAAATTTTTTCTTTTTCCAGATGCTCCAAAGACAACAGAAGTGTCAGTGAGTATTTCTGGAGAGATCGTGGAGGGAAACTCAGTGACGCTGACCTGCAGCAGTGATGCTAACCCAGCAGCTAATTACACCTGGTACAGGAATCACCAACAGCTAGCTCATGGGCCAAATAACATTTATGAATTCCCCTCCATCGGCTCAGAGGATAGAGGAATCTACAGCTGCAAGTCTGAGAACCAACACGGACACATGTCTTCATCCCTGTCAGTCGATGTTCAGTGTAAGGGCAACCTTGTTGACCAACTTGTTTTAGCTTGATTTGATTCTTGCAAACCATGAGTGGTTTACTTGCACGTTCTCCTCCAGATGCTCCAAAGCCTCCCTCATTGTTGCTGAGTCCGTCTGGTGAGATCGCGGAGGGAAGCTCAGTGACTCTGACCTGCAGCAGTGATGCTAACCCCGCAGCAACTTATACCTGGTACAAGGAGGAGGATTCAACCAATGCATCAGCACAGAGTTTCAACATCAGCAACATCAGTCCTGAACACAGTGGCAATTATTCCTGTGTGGCTCAGAACAGCAGAGGATGTGAAAGATCCACAATATACCTGCTGGTCAGAAGTAAGTTTCCATTCCAACATGCCGCAGCTCAGTAAAAGCCTCTAAGATCTTAAAAAGGCTGAGGGCCAGTGTTGGAAGTCTCACCTGTTTGGGGGACACTGTCCCACCATGTCACGTGTACAGCTGCATTAATGCAATCCAAGTATATAAAAGTTAATAAATAAGACTTTCTGGGACAGAATTTGGATGCAGGACTTATGGCACATCCAGTTTTGATTATGATTTTTGTTGTTTGCTTTCGACTGGGTTTATCATTTCAGACATTTTGGGTGAATATATGAATGAATGACATTTCATGCAAGGGTTGTTACATTTACAAGGACAAACGTCCACTAATCAGACACTTTTGTGTCTCCTTTGTCCAGAATCCAGGAAAACAACAGTTGTTGGAGTGACTACTTCTGTTATCCTGGTGTTCATGTTCCTTGTTGTCTTCATATTAATGAGGTGAGTTGTTTGGCATCACTGTAGCAGCTGAGGTTTAAGGACATAATTCCACAAGTGTTGAATCAGATTCTCATAAACCTGGTGAAATGTACTTTATCTAATCATAGCTCGAGAAACCAACACTTTGGGAGTTAGGTTGAATAAAAAGAGGATGTGATCATAATTTTTCTTTCACTTTTATTTCATTCACTATTTATATATATGCAAATGCAGTTCAGTGAGAACTTCTGCTTATCTAAAAAGTAGAAATTTCCATTATTTTATAAAAGTCAATTATCAGCAATATATAAAGAGGACATTTTATGTTTTTTTTTTTAGAAGAAAGAGGATCTGCAAGCGAACACATGAGCCCGGAGAGGGAAATATCACAAAGCAGGTGAGGAAGAATTAAAAACTTTGCTGTAATATGGCTGGTTTGCTGAACTGTCAGAAGTGCAGGTCTGTTAATGATCGATTCACTCAGGGTCGAGCCGAGTTTGTGGGGTTAGGGTTGGGGTTCTGGTTAGGGTGAAACTTTAAGCTGAAAGAAAGTACGTTAAATGAAAAAAAAATTTATCATATACTGTATATATATATAAACCGAATGGATAATGATAAATCAGTGTATATTTGTTGTTAGAACAAAGCTAAAGCCACAAGCCATCTTAAAATATAGCCATTTACACTAAAAATAGAATTTCTATCGGTTATGTTGGGTTGGTTTTTTTTTTCCTTTGAGCCATTGCGAAAGTGGCTCCTCACATAATCTGAAGTTCTGTGCTATGAACAAGCATAGGCATTACACAATCTGGAATGAGACTGGGTTGAAAATAAGCTGCTTTCACCCCGACCAGGTATGCTGCTAATTTTAGGCCCCATTTCAAGTAAAAATGCAATGTTTTTGCATTTTCATTTGAGACATGTTTCACAGGATTTCGAAAAAAACGATGTCCATTTATACAAAAAATGCTGAAAACTATGTAGTTTTCATGTTGGGCCACAAGTGAGAGCTGTTGTTACAATACTACCAAGACAAATATGACAATCTTTCTTGTGCATGCAGCTCGGACCCAATCATAAGCAGCAAGAAGAGGCCGGAGAGATTCACTATGCCAGCATTCACTTCTCCGCACGCAAGGACGAATGCCTGTATTCCAACATCCGGCCAGTTCAGCCACACAGACACACAGAGGAGGAGGAGGAGGCTGTGCTTTACTCAGCCATCAAATACTCCGATGACAGCAGGTGAGTGTTTACAGTGATGTTAGCATGAGGTTTGTTTCGGCCTGTTTTCTAACCACTTCTTCGTCATCCTTCCCAGGGACACGAATCAAGAATGTTCTGAGGATCTGACCGCTTTGTACAGTACCGTCAACAACACTAAAGCAATCTCCCACCTGTAGTGTGTGTGTGTGTGTGTGTGTGTGTATAAAAGATAGCCATTAATTTATTACATCCGAGGTCAACTAAAGCAACGGACGAACAAACGTTTTTAGCCCCACAGACTGGTTTAATGTCAGACAATATCTTCACGGACCAGCCTTTAAGGTGTGGTGGATAAATAGAGCAAAATATAATGATACAACCAACATAGAAACTGTGGTATTTTGTAAATATAATAATAAACATGAATCCACTGTGTACTTGTATGTCTTTCTACTTACTGTCATGTTATTCTTCCGTCTCCTCACTGGACCTTTTCCCCTTTCCAAAGAAACTTTCCAAAGACGCCAGTTGTTTTTTTTTTACTCATTTTACTGGCTTGTGGGTTTAATATTAGCATTAATGTATCACCCGACACAAGCGTGAGTCATAGACGGATGTAACTGAGAGAATTCAGTCATTTTTCAAAATAACACATAGTTCAGACTCTGATTAGAAATAAAACAGAAATAATGTACATTATTTATTCTTTCTGTATGGCCCAGTACCAATCGACCTACAGACTGGTACTGGTCCGGGACCCAGGGGTTGGGGACCACTGGGCTAAAGAATGCAACATGTTTGGGTGTCCTTGTACAGGAGTGAAAACGCAAGATTTGGAAAACGGTTCCAAAAGTCAAACTTTTTCCAAATGCTCTGACCCCATGTCCTGAAAAACGAGGGAAGACTATTCTTAAACACTCCTACTGCACATGCAATCCTAAAGCAAAATCAAAACATCAATTCTCACCTCCACAAACACTGTTGATGCGACTTTGAAACGTGAGAAAGACTTACAATGAGAAAACCATGTCAGTTCAGAACGTGAACAACCACATGTCAGTCGAGCTAAGCTCCGAAAGTGAATCACCTCACCATAAATATCTCAAGCCTTACCTGCTTTTGTGATAAAACCCCCAATTGGTTAAACAAATCTCCAACCAATGGCGAATCCACGCACCTAAACAACAATGTTTGTCTATCCAGCATGTTACTCACCTGCCTCTGATCCTCCTGATGAGGCCTGCTTCTCTTGCTCTACCTGCATACTAGGTGACACCCCCCCCCCCCTCCATGCTCAGCTTGATAGCGCCCTCCTGTGTCATTCCTCCAGACCAAAACAAAGAAAAACCTGATACAATTCAGAACTAACTCAACACAACACACAACTGTTTGGAGCCACTGAAAATGCAACTTTTTGAAAAATCACACTTTTTTAAAAAACTTCATCCTCTGTCCATACAAATGTCCATGTACTCACCATTGTTAATATTCATAGTGTATTAATGTCACATATGCAGTTTCATCACAAAAACAAAAGCACCCAACATGCCAACGACATCTTTTACAGCATTTCTACCATTTCCTTGTAAACAGACAAATGTGAAACTACCCCAAACCGAAATTGTAACGCCGGTGCATGTTCATTTGAAATGTAATATAATTGGGGCCGAAATGTGCTTTAAATTGAATTAAACCTTGGCTTCTTTTTTTTTTTTGGAGCTTCTGCATGCTAGTTGTTGCAATATTCATGCCTCTTACCATATTTTCTGGACTAGAAGTCACATGTTATTTTAAGTTGCATCTGTCAAACAATTTGAGAAATAAACATGTTGTACTGACATATGTTGAACTGGTGTATTTGTGAATTTGTTCCTCAACTCTGGACATTATCAATTTTAGGACACTTCTTTGTTTCTTCATCATGATAAGTTTATTTGATTTTGTTCCCCTCACAAGTTTCTCAAACCCTGTATTTATTTATTTTTTTTGTTCTGTTATCATACAGTGGTGATCCCAGGTGGTATATATTGAAGATTGTCATACATAAGTCACTTCTTGATATCAGTCAAAATGATCAGCAAACAACTAGAAATTGTGTGACTTGCAGCTTCGAAATAAAAGTCATACATTCTAGTTCGAATTTCTGTATTTACAAAGTACAAGATACTGTTGTCAACAGCTCGATGAGTAAAAAATTGCTTGGGTCAGAAAATCTCATCAAGTGACACAACTGGAACCTTGTGGTCGTAACGCCGGTCTAACTCTATTATTAACTAAAGTATAATAATGTAAGGAAGTTAATATATTCACTCACCTATAAAATATACTCCTTCATCAGAGGGCTTCAGCTTGCTTCGGTCAATAATCAACATGAAAACTGCTTATTTCATCATCGGTTTAACAATAAACATACATGATTAAACATTAAATGTTTCATGGATTTGTAGTGAATTTTAATGGACGACTCAATTTTTTTTCCAAAACATCCCAGTGAAGCCAAAGGTTGGTGGATGGTGGGTCTCAACAACACACAAAAGCAGGATCCATCAAAATCTTCTGCTCTTGATCCTGGACAGTACCTTTGTAAATTGACAATCATAAGCAGTATTAGACAAATCCATTTGTATTCTCCACACATGAATATTTAAACTTTACTACAACCTGTATCTCTTTGGTATTTTGTTAAACTATGGAAGAAAAAAAAAAGCAATGCATGATATGTTCCGCGAACTTTCACTACTTGACATCTGTTTTTATAACTTCCTCATTGTGTCTTAACGAACATAGAAACCATTTTCTTTACACTTTCAGTTCATCTTTCCACAGCCAAAAAAAACAAAAACGTGGGGTTTTTTTTGTCTTTTGTTTTTTTTTAAAGAAGTCCTCTTCTCACAGAGTGAAAAGAACTTGAAGATCAAAAATTTGAGACTCCTCCTCGGGTTTGTCTACAGCCTGCAGGCGTTGATGGAGAGTTCGTAAGCGGTGTCTTTGAGACTCTTGCATTTGGCTTGCAGGCTGGGAGAGGCGGAGCACTCTGCAGACGAAGGCCAGCGCTCCACCCACGTGTCTTTCCCCAACATGTAGACGTATCTGACAGGACAAATCAAAGCGGGGACAAAGACACTGTAGTTTTATCTTTATTCGACTTTCAAGCGACACAACTGAATTGAAATGATTTAGAATTTTTTTCTTTATATATGTAAATTCACTTGTGCTCGACCCATAAAAGCCCCGTTCACAATATTTCCAAGTGCAATGGTTGAAAATTACTGTTGCCTTTTGGGTGTTTGTTGACATCACAATAATGCTCAGAGTCAGAACTGAACTTTTTGAAAATGCTGGGACTCTGTCTTTGGTGAAAATGCTCCATCTCTGTGGAAATGGAGGAAATGGCTTGTGTCTTTGTGTCATAAATGGACTTTTTAACTCATAAACTCATAGTCAGCAATGTCCACAGGTCTTATTGACGGCTGCCATGTAAATAACTCGCACACTAGAAGCAACTAAAGTTCTTTAGGTTTGAGTTCTTTCCCATGGACACTTTGATATAATTAGAAAGTGAGATCAGCAACGGATGGTGGAACAACCAGCCTTTAAAGTTTGTGTATTTCTCTTGCGGTCTCTAAATTTAATTCACCTGTGGGTTTCGGGCTCGACGTTCCAGGAGTCCTCTTTAGGGCCAATGATGAGATACTGGGAGCCCGGCTCCAGTCTGAGACTGTCTCTGCAGCCTCCGTGAGACATAAAAACCCTCCGCTGACCCACTTCAACTCCAGCTTCCACACCTGAGAAAGGAAGAAGAAGAGTGAGGAATTATTGCACACAAAGCCACCAGGAAGGCGAGACGTATGTGACGGTCGGTGGTTCAGCTGTTTATCATTTGTTCTGTGTATTAAACTGCTACAATATTCAGATTTTGTGTTTTTCATTGAGCGATAATGCATTTTTGAATAGTTCCTCACGTGTGCAGTGAGAAAGGGAAAAGAAACTCACCCAGTTTGATCACCTGTGCGATCTCCACCTCGTATTTGTCGTAGTAACTCTGGCTGACATTGAGCACCTTCACCTGGAAAACTGAAGAGAAGGAATCAGTTTAGAATCGCATAGCCTGGCAAACATCAGATCAGAGTGTCATTCTCATTTTACTTCAGAGACACTATTGACTCTGGTCAAGACCGCTAAAATTACAGCCTAATAGCATTTATATGATTGACAACTTGGGATACAACAATACCGGTGTCGAGTATTGGCTCCGACACAAAGGACTCGTACTTGCAAAAGATCCCCGACACAAATTGACTGTCTGTTTTTACCATGGTGGAGGCTCTTGCAGGCGAAGGTCTCCCTCTCTAAGCTGGAGAAATCCTGGTCGTCCGTTCTGGAGATGCAGCAGTCGCCTGCGGTGCAGTCAGCGAAGAGAAACGTCAGACATCAAGCAAGGCACAAACAAGCATCTCTGTGCAGACTGGTGCAGGCTGTACCCTGCGTGCAGCGGCAGACGTTGTCCCTGCAGATCTGAGCGAGCTCCTCCTTGTCCTCAGTGGGAGTGTAGGTGCGACTGCAGCGGTGGTCTGCGTCCATGAAAGAAGGGAAGGAATTTGAATTAACGCGGGGAAAAAGAATGAAAGACTTCATCTACACTTTAACCAATCTGGTGCCGACCTGGGTTGTAATACTCATAAACAGTAACTGAGGAAGGCTGGAGGATCCCAACTTTGAATCTCTGCTGCAGTCTGAAGATCAGGATCTCCGGCTCCATGTGAGAAACCTGAGAGAAGAGAAGAGAGGGAAATGTCAGTTTCCATGGAAACGGCACAAATGCTGATAGCGATATAGCTAGCATGCCAGGCCAGAGAGTCGGTGTGCTTTCATAAAGTTGTATTTCCCCCTTTTCCACGGAGTTGGAGCACTTTCGAAGAGCTCCACTGTGAGGACCATTTTCAAAATGTGCGTTTTCATAATGGCTCCGAGTGCCACTGTCGTGTAAACAGACACCCAAAATGCAATGAAAGCCTTCCGTTTTCATAACATAAACAGGTCTTAGCCCTGGTCTCTTATGTCAATTCCTCCACTCCATGATGCCTTTCTTTCTGACTTTACCCTATTTTCATTGATGACATTTTTTAATGTCTTTGAAGAATTTGCAGTTAAATAAACATGCGGTGGATTTACATCACCATTACCTTGAACAGGTGGATGATGAGGGAGCCTCTGTCACTCAGATTATCCACAATCTGGAAGTTACTGATGTAGCGATCCACAGAGTTGGACAACTAGACACACAGAAACATAAAATAAGTAACTTATAATAACTGTTGAAGAGGCCAAATGTCAGGCAGCTATTTGGAAATGTAAGCCTAAAGATTTTCTTGAATTATCACCATTTCCAGGTCTGAGTTTTCAGGAGTGAATCCAGTGGGCAGGCTGATATCCAGGACCACCATCCTGACATCTCGAGGCCCAATAGCCCTGGATAGGAAAGGAATTAAAATAGCAAGAATAGGTAAAGCAGATCTTGGTAATTTCCTGTGATTCAGGTCTAAAATATGATTTTTAGTCAGTCACAGGACTGTAAAATTAAAGATAGTTCCTTGAAAGAAATCAGTGTAAAACTGAAACACCATCACACACAAAATAAGGAACCACCAAATACATTATTGAGAATAATCTGGAACAGGGAAAAAGGAAGCAGAAACTTATCAATGTTTCAGGGTAGAAAAAAAATCAAACAAACATCGTAGCACTATTGATGTAATTTCTTCAGAAATAAAGTATATTTCATCCCACTTATTTGCTGAACTGACCTCACTTTGATGGTGAGCTGGTAGGACTTTTCTACATCTGCTGGAGGTTTTTCTGGAACGAGTCAAAAACAAAGCTGGATTCAGATATTAGGGGTGCAGCAGTACAGGAAGCCCAGGTCGTCTGAACCTTGGTTTTTGGGTCACGGTTCAATAGATCCTTTGACGAGAGACAGTTGTTCTTTCGCTGGTGTTGCCTTCTCGAGTCCTCAATGGTCGGAAAGCATGACATCAGGGTGATTTACACCGGAGATGCTCATATTGCTCATGTTTCCTTTCACGTATGTGATATGTTTTAAGCAACACAGTGCAATTCCAGACAGAGAGTGACGCAATTGTAGACACTGCCTTGTGGCCCGCAAGTGAACACGTCTACCAGGCGTGCAATTTTCACATGCGGTGCGTTTCCATGCAAGAAAAAAGCAACCCATGTGGGTTTCAATATTTCAATGGGAAGCGTTGCATGATATCTACCTTGATAGATGTCTGATTAAATCAAATCAAATTTGACCCAAATGGCACTTTTCATACATTCTGTATCACAAAGGGTTTAATAGACATTAAAAACAAAAATGTTGCCTTAAAATACTGGACAAATTAGGCATTTTTATCTACTTTTCCTACTATAGAATGAATGATGTATCTCAATATTTGTATCCTTTGAATTATGTTTTTTTTTTCATCGTTTTTGCAATGTGTGTGTTTTATGTAACTGAGGCAGTACAACGGTCTTCGAGATTATAAAGGAATAAAAACATGTCGCAAAAACAAAGATCATTCAAAGATTTCTTGAAAATGAGAACTTGTGTCTCAGTGAGAGTACCTGTATGAATGAAGTTTATTAAAAAGAAAAATGTGTGACTGAATAATTTTCATCTTTACCGCCGGATTCTTCAACGACGACGTTGAGTTCAAAGTGGTTGCAGGGCTGTTTCTCATCCACCTCGTGCAGCTGGTTGTAATAAGTCACCACCTAGTGACACAAGAAGGGAGTGATGTTAAAGACAGGGGACAGATCAGTGAAGAAACTCAACAAATTGTCTTCATGTACTACTGCTTCATTGTGGAAAAAAAATCCAACCTCAAGTATTCCCTGTCCGTTTCCTCGAGCTTCCACTTCAAATCCTTGATTAGTCGACAACTAGGGAGGGGGGGAAAAAAATTGTGAAATACGTCAGAACGAATCCACACCGCTCTTCAGGCTGATCGTGTTTGACACCTTAAAGTTTACTCACCCTGGAGGAGCGAGCCACGTAGGCAGTGTTGGGGTTAAAGTTGTAGCGGATTTCACTGCGTCCGGCGATCCTGATGTCAACGTCCAGGCTGAGGTCCTGAGGAGGGGGCTGGTTGATCAGATACTCCGACAGCGCCTGAAGGACCACCATGGTGGACTTGGAGAGGAGGAAATAGAAATGAAAGAACATTTGACACTTTTGATGATTAAGCTGCAGATTATCTCCCCGGGGCCCCGCAGCCCGCTGGTACCTGCGTGGAGCCGAAGCCCCCTCCTCTTCGTCTCTGGCTGTTCAGCCACTTGAAGGCAGCTGCAGCTTCGTCCATGCGCTGCATCTTGAGCAGAGTCAGCAAAGCGTAGCCGGTCGCCTCGAGCGTGAACAAAGAGTTTTCCCGATCAGGCCAGTGGCTGCCACCTGCACGACAAAGAAGCGCTCACTGAGAGGTCAAAAGACCAAACCACCAAACCACCAAAACGCCAAAACACCAAACCGTCCACTCATACTATTGTAATTACACAACAACTTTGTGAGTGAAATGGCAAAATGTTTGTTGTGTCAATCAAAATGGGGGGGGGGGGACTTTTTAAAAACGCTCTGCTTCCGGGGAAATAGGCGGAAAACAAAACTTTTGAAAGGTTCTGACTCAGTCTCCAAGGAAAATGTCAGGGGGGGGGGAGTGTTTGAAAACACTCCACCTATGTGGAAACAGGAAAATGCAACTTTTTGACAATGCTCTGTCTCCATGGGGGTGGTGGAAAATGCAACTTTTTGAAAATCTCCATGGAGTTTCATGGAGATGCATCTCCATGAAAATGGGCAAAAGTGCAACTTTTCCAAAACGCTATGACTCCATCTTCACAGAAATGCAACTTTTTGAAAATGCTTTGAAATAAATGCAACTTTTCCAAAGGTCTAAGCTCTTGAAAATGTCTGGTACTATTAAAAATCCCAAACAGAAGGAGCAGACATCAGAGTTTGTAATGCGTACACAAACTATTGCTCCTCAGAAGAACTGAAGAGAAAATTCCCTTCAGTAAAAACTAAAAAGTTTAGATTCTGTTTTAACTCTCAATTCAATCATTTTTGGAGCGTTGATGTGAAGAGAGATACATTCACGCATATCACAGCAGTTTGAGTAACTTCTGAGAGGCTGAATTTGTGAATTCATATACTGAGATGTTATTTTGTTACGTACATGAAACTCTATATCCAAGTCGAGGACTCATATTTTGAGTAAGTATCATTAAAGTATTTCAGGTCAGGAATCCTCTTTGTATATTATACCTTCAGCTGCAGCTTCGAGTAAAACCTTTGTCGGGTTGAAGCGTCCACTGTCTGTCAGAGAAAGTGCGTAGGAGATGATGGCCACCGTGTACGGTCTCCTTCCAGGCTTCATGATGGCTTTCCTCAGGTAATTTATCGTCCTACTCATCACCGTCTACATTATACAGGTGACACGCAGGGAGGTTAGTCACGGTCTCCAACAAATACAACAAATCGCAGCGCAGATTTATAAAAAAAATTATCTTTGCCTCCATCTTCACAATAGGACCGTCGCAGTGGAAGCCCGCCTGCTTGGCCTCGGCCAGAGCGATGAGGACGAACGCGGTCAGCGTCGCCTCTGGATCGTCGCCTTGAAGTCCACCCTGGAGACAAACAGCAGAGGTTTGAATCCTTTGTTTAAAAACTTTTGATACACAGGAGGCCGGGTCCGATTTATTCCTCAATGTCAATATTAATCATTTGTAATGTTGAGTGTTGTGAGGAAGTCCACAGCAATCATGGTCATTTACAACTATTTCTGCACAATATAACAATAATTTATTATACTTTTGAGAAAGGTTCAGAGCCACTACAGAGAGGCTAAAAAGCCACGTGTCGCTCCAGAGGCAGACTCCTGGTCAAGAAGTCAAGAACCTATTTGTTTATTGCATTTAGCTCTTTTTATTTGATCTCATTAAATCTTGGTTTTTTTTTTCTTATACTTTTTTGCATGTTGCCTGAACTTGTCTTTAACTTTGAGTTGACCTTCCTCAGTGACTCACCGTCATGGTCGTGCTGTACACCGGGTTGCTCTCTACGAATCTCCCCTCAAGAGGCCGGTGTTTGTTCTGCATCAGGAACACCATGGGGTCACACACCTCCTTCTTATTCACTCCAATGATGGGGTGAGCCATGGAGAACACCTTCACCACGTACGCTGTGATCCTGACAGGCAGAGACGGGGGGGGGGGGATCTAAAATGATCATTAGTTGTATAAAAGCTGAGTGGATGTACAGCCGCAACTCGGGATACATTGCAGATGTGTTACTAGATTCAAATTGAGGATATATTTCGTAAAACACATCAAGGCCAGACATTTTTATTTATATAGCAGCATTCAGACACAAGGTGATTCATAGTGCTTTACGAGGTAAAAATCAACATGTTTTATTGTTTTTTTTATGTTGACTTTGTTTAGTTTTTCCAATTAAAAGTATTTGTCTTTAAATAAATGTATATATCTTTCATTTATTAATTTTTTTCCAAAACAGCATTTAATCTTCACTGCTTATGAATCTGAATATCCGATATAATAATATACCTTATATCTATAATATAGATATAATGTATTTATAATCTTTATGATTAATTAACAAATTATATTATATAATTGAAGTGTATCC
Source organism: Blennius ocellaris (assembly GCF_963422515.1). Taxonomy (NCBI): domain Eukaryota; kingdom Metazoa; phylum Chordata; class Actinopteri; order Blenniiformes; family Blenniidae; genus Blennius; species Blennius ocellaris. The sequence goes on from NC_137652.1 coordinate 18,936,691, forward strand.
TGATCACTCGTTACAGTAATCAGATGAATATTTCAAATAGCTACTCAAGGTCAGCTTGCTTTTTTTCACATGATGAAAAGTGAATCAAATTAGACTGTTTATATTTTCATGTCACTTGGACAGCCTTTTGTGAGAATAAAGCCATATGTGTGCATTCCTTTCTCTTTTACATAAACTGACCTGGAGAAAATCATGTTAAGATTGTTGAGATTGTGAATCACAAATCTTTATTTGCACGCAGAACATATTCCAAATAATTATATTGAATTGAAATAATACATGTGTTAACACAAGATTGTCCTTATTTACCATGTTTTATGACGAGATCGAATGAAAGATGTACAGTAACGTATAGACAGTACCATGTGCTCGCTCCTTGTCTTCTGTAGGGCGGGTAAGAGCCAACAGGCATTCTGTATGCCAACTGCTTCTCATAGCCTGAGGATGTGAAGCAGCATCAATTAACTCCTGATTCAAACAGAGACCAGTTTCTCAGTCCTTCAGTCCAGGTCATCATCTGGTTTCCCAAACCACAAATCACCAGTCTTGTTCAAGATACTAGGGTTCTGTAACTGATTGCTGATATTAGATCAATATCTGTGACATATTGACAAAGATGCACTAGTATATTTCAATATACAATTTCCTTTCTTAATATAAGTCACATGATCAAAAAAAAAAACTGAAAACAAAGTGCAACTTGTGGTGAGGACAATATGTTAATGATTATTTACACTGGCAATGCATCACAGGTATTGTGGAAACAAGCCAAAGCTCATGTTACTTCCAGTCTGATATATTTCATGTGGTCATGAGTGGAACAAGCGTTCGAGTTGATGTTAATGTTCATGGTAAAGCTAACAGTGGACCCAGGCAACAGGAACGAAAGAGAAAGTATCCCTGCAGTTCAGTTTTCACGTATAACATTTTTTCACAAACCTCAAGAAACTATGTGTGGATAAAAGTAGCCAATTATCTATTGGTTGAATGCATTAAAGTATTATAATACAGATCCATCAACAATCCAAGAAATCTTCTAATACTCTAATCAATCAGCTCATCAACCATTCATCCAAAAAGCATCAGGACATCCACCCACTCATTTTTGTTCATTCATCCATCTCATTAATCCATTCTGCCGTCAGTTCACAACATTTGTGGGTGCAGCTAATCAGGTAATGTCTTGATTTCCCTTTGCGTCCATCTTGCTCCACTTGGGTTTCTCACCTCTCCTGATGTATCGGATGGCCTCTGCCTTGCGTTCCACCCCAACACTCTCCCATCCTTTGCTCCGCTCCAGGTAATGTGTGGCGATGAGCGGCATCGTGATGCTGGCCAAGTTCTGCTCCACGCAGCCGCCGGGCATCCGGATCAAAGACCCCAGCGAGTCCTCGCTGATGGAGTTATCGATGCTGTCTGCCAACACGCTGCCTGTTAAGGGGAGGGGGAGACGGAAGGAGTCAATCGTCTCTCTGCAAGTGTTATTTATCGTTGTGTCATCACTTGGAACCGTGACTGACCTCGGACATTCATGAAGGTTTCTGGGACAGAGTTTGGAACGACTGACTCCAGGTCGACTTTACCAACAAGGACCGTCTGTTTTCCTGTTGTCGACACAAGCACTGTTACGACACGCTCCAAGACCTCATGCACTGTGACTTTGCTGCTTGTATATGAGCAATCCACGCACCTCCTTCAGCAGACGGGTTCAACACAGAACTCCAGACTTTAGTCTTTTGCACTCCATCCAGCTGTTTTGGTAAAGACAAAAGGGAATTGAGGTCATTTCAGATCATAAACTCAAATTAAACTGCAGCAGCATTGAAATAAAGTTCTCAGAATATGTGAACATTTTGATGATATACCTGTATGTGTATTTCTTCCCAAAAAACTAAGGGAAAGCTTTGACGTCGGCGGTATTTATTAGTTATGTTTGAGGCTCTTGAACTGAGAACCCATTTACACAACAATGTTTCAAGTGGAAACGTATTATATTTGTGTTTTCATTCCAGAAAATGTTCACATTGCAAACAATATTTACAGAAATATATTTTCCGTGGTTCCAAGCACCGTTGCAGCAAAGGTTTTTCCTTTACACTGAGACATTCGTCATCTCTGACTAGGAAGATATCTTCATCAGGTTTCACGTCGTCATCATCATGGTTGACTCACCACCACACGGAGAAATTTCTGGATGCGGTCTCCCCCCATCGAGTCTCTGCCGAGCACCATCACCTCCAGAGGAAGTTTCCCCACCACCAAGGGAACGATGGTGTACGGCACCGCCACAGAGGAGCCGGCTGGCAGCTTCACTTCCTGCGTGTGTCGGTCCTTGAACGCGACGCTGCACACGCCCTCCGTCTTCATCAGCACCACCCTCACCTGAGCAGAAATATCAAGCCATGACAAACGCAGGAGGAACCCGCCACGAGCCGGAAAGGAGAGGATTCTCTTACGTGGAGGTCTTCATCGCCGTAGTTATGGATCACGGCTTTGATCTCCACCTGCTCGTTCCTCGCCACCGAGTACGGCAGCTTCAGGTCCACGAAGAAGGGCTTCCAGGACTTCACATTGTAAGGTTCCGCCACACAGAAACCTGGACACAGTGAGCCAACATATAACAGTGTTTACATACTCTTGTATTTATTTATTTATTTATTTATAGATTTACATATCATGTTGTATATTACTTATACAAATACCTTATAACATCATGTACCTACCATCCCATACTGTATACGTATGTAATTTAAATATACATTGTTCATGTAATGTCTCACAGTGTCTATACCACATTGTATTTACATTATACATTTTGTATTTACTGTCTTATATTGTTAATATATAATCCTACATCATCTGCATATTATCTGATATTTACTGGGTTTTTAATGTCTCTAATTTCATATTTTATTCTATAAGATTATGTTTTGCATGCAATATTTTACTGTGTAAATATTTCTCAACTTTTCTTTTATTCTTTGCGTCTGCAATCTAAGTACTGCCACACTAATAAGACTGATGAAGGAATATCTAATATAAACTAATCGTCACATTTCTTATTTTCCAATTTACCTGTTCTATCATTTTTTTCCCTATTGTTTTAAATGCACTTTTATGTAGCACTTTTACATTCAACATGGTCAGTACATTACATAGAAAACATATTGACACTATTATGATTACTTCCTCCTCTTTCACACACCAGTATCAGGCGATGTGCTGACTGCCAGGAATCCCCACTCCGTGATGCTGTCTGGTAGGACATTACTCACGACCAGAGATGCCTTCCTGGAGAACAAATTCAGATTCATTATCTTCACTTCCAAGTTTTAATGCCAAAGCACACTTTTAATAAAAACAACAAAATGTAACTGATGTAAAAATCATAGCAGGTCAGAAAATTACAATATGTTTCTCTCTCTCTCTCTCTCTCTCTCTCTCTCTCTCTCTCTCTCTTAAATTGCTCAATATAGATACATCCCAAGACGTCCACATGTTGATTAAGAAAAAACGTACTTTCTGTATTAATCTCCTCTTGTTTATTACTATGAGTTCACAATTTTATCAACTTGTTGCATAAACAAACCTGTTTTTTTGGGATTGAGAACTGTGTGATTTCTGCAAGTGAGTCTATAATCTTGGTTATGCCATCACAGGTTTGGGCTTCCAAAGCTTCAGCAAACAACTTGTGCAAGTCAAACAAGGCCGTGACACACATATCCAGCATCGGATGTTACACAAGAGTAAAACCAAGAGCATATACACAGAGGAGAGTGACACAGATCAGGACTGTGTTCATGATTCATGCCTTCATCATCAACAAAATGAGGCAACTATCAGAAAAAAGAACGTCTTGTACTTTCAACTAACAAAATATTTGTGTCATTGTCAACATGCGAGGCGCATAAAGACACACAAATTCTTGGTTTGTTTTGTCAACCTATTGATCCAAACACTGTTTTCTTTACCAGCAGTAAAAAAACATCTAAGGTCTGAAAGTGCAGCATATGTTGAACAAGTGCAATCGGATGATTGCACAATACTGAATGAGTTGACCAAGTGTACACCACACCAGATAGTCACCATTAATAAAATATTCCTTACTTTTCAAATGAAGGACATAATTTAAAAACACTCATTTATCAGAGAGATTCCACTTTTTTCATGCTAATGAAGACTCTTCAGACTGAAGATTGAAGTTAACTTGGTATTCCACAGGGTTCTCTGTTTGGACCTATGCTTTTCACATTATACAATGCTTCCTGTATTATCTGGAAACACTCCATTACTTTCCATTCTTATGCAGATGATACACAAATCCATTTCTTCATGAAACCATATGATACTGATCTTCTAAAACTTGACTTTCTTCTTATGAGCACAGATATGCTAACCTTTCGCGCATACTTTCAATCGCGTGTAGCATGAAGCATTGGTGGTGTGTGAGTCATGAAACACTTTATGTAGCATGTTGCTCATATTAGTAAAGTCCTCATGGGTCCACTGGGCAGTTATAGTAATGAGAGACATCTGACTTATTCGTTGGTCCAAATTTCTCTGGGTATTAAGTTGCTGGTGTCGTATGAATAAGTATGACTACACTGTGTCGTATCAGATCCAATTACCCGATACCATTATTCACTATAATTTAGATTTCAATGGATCATTTCCAAATACAAATCTTACATGAATTGAAAAACACTCACCCATCTCGGTCTGCCTCGGTCGGCAGGTCAAAGTCCGTCCACAGCCAGGACTCATAGAACTTGAATCGTAGGTACACATCCGCCTCGTCCAGGTAGTCCCACTCCTCTTCCTCCCGCTCCTCCTCTTCGACTACCTCTTTCAGTATCGACAACTCTTCTTCTGCCATTTTGTTTGCATCTGTATAAGAAGTGCGGCCACCGGGTCCAGGTGGTCCAGGTTGTCCTGCCATTGCAGGTCTTATAGGTTCTCTATGTGATACGGTGTGAAAACGTGCCGTGTCTGTTGGGAAACGTTGTAACACAATGAGCTCGATCAGGCCATTAATGCTCCACTAACAATGACACAACAATGTGAATTCATAATGAATCCATCAAAAAGTTTCAAGGCATCCTGCAAACTCAATCGAAGTGCAAAGTTGATCAAGGAGCATCGATTACCTAACGAATATTTGGTTGGCATGTGCCTTCGTGCAGACACGTCCACTCCAAACGGACGGAAGGTTCGCATTGGAGCTGACGTGGTGGGAGCTATCGTGGTTGTGGGAGGCAGGGTGGTGGGCACCTCAGTGTCGAACACCTGGCCCCTGTAGGTGGCGCAGCAGTAGCGGAAAGCCCGGATGCATTCCCAGCCCTCGGTGATGTACAGAGAGCGTCGTGTGCAGGAGTACGGCATGGGGATCTCCCTGAGGCCATCTTTACAGCAGCGGCGCAACAGCTTCTCTTTATAGTGACTCTCTTAGGAAAGACGGGGACAAACATGGACGTATGCAGGCATTAGCATTTGGTAATTCTAAAATCAGCAGGGCAGGACTGTTGAAGACTGTCGCGTGGACATTATTTAGTACAATTAACAGATGGGTTCAAAATAAAATGTAAATTTTGACCATTTGCTTCCAAGAATCAAATAAAGGAGCGAGAAGGCTCGCTGCTAAAGAACATGAATGTACTGCAGCAGAAACAATCGTTTTCAACTTCAACGCCTTCACCAGGAAAACTAAAATATAGTGAAATGTGAAATATCTCAGAATTATTTTTTGTTGTTATTTGCAATCAGCAGTTCCTGACATTACATGTGGTTGTTTTCCTTTCTTAAAAGTCTTGATCAAAATGCAAAGCATTAAGGAATCATTTCATTGTGTTCTCATTTGTTCAGGTATCAGAGTTGAATCTTAAAGGAAATTCAACCTGTCGACCTGATTCTGTTTCCTTTGCAAAAACTGCTTCCTTTGTATGAACGCTACTTTTACATATTTCTTATATAATCTTGTAAATAATGTGTCCTTGGTTATATTGGTTGATTAGTTTTCATTAGTTGGATTGACTCCAGTGCCTAGAGGCCCTGAAGGGGATAAAGCAGTACTGAAGATAAAAAGATAGATGGAAAATAGTGTCTGAAAATGTTTTTTCTGTCAGAAAAATGTCAAATGTATTGAAATTGGAAAAGTAATGGGATTTAAAATGTGCTTTACCAATGGAGTTGAAGCTGGATCCAAGACACAATTCAACTCAACTTTATTTATAAAGTACTTTAAAAACAAAAGCAGCTTAATCAAAGTACTAAAACAAAAATGTCTGCCAAAGGTTGACCTGGACTCAGAAAAAAAACAAAAACAGTTCCCGGATCACCTCCAAAATTTAATGGAATCTTCCATGGCCTAATACTGTATCTATCTGTGGTGAACATTTCTACAAGATCTTTGTAGTAGTTTTGACGTAACCTTCCTGAAAGTCATGCAGACAGACAAACATACGCTGATGATTTTATTACATCCTTGGAGGACGTAATAACTAGACATACAAATCTAAAACATAGAAATGTGAACAGTAAAACACATTAAGTAGAAGTGGAAGATTAGTTGAAGCTTGATGTCAGATATTTTACAATCATCCTTGGTTTATTTTGAATTATTATAAGTGAAGTGTTGCAGCAGGAAGATGTCAAAAAACACAGGATGTCACACCTGTGCGCTGTCAGATTTCTCTAATATTTCAATGTGTCGTTGTGTCAGACGTGGATGATTGTCATTTAACGTATGTTTCATATCGCACATCCTCAAAAAAACAAGATTCTTTATGTTAAAGAGTCAACCCAGTACAAACTCCAGGTAAAAGATTCAGTCTGAGCAGACCCAATGACAGGAAACTCACCCAACTGCACTTTGCGCTGCACCTGTTCAGGAGAGCGCTTCCTTCTGAAATGACCTGGACACTGCAGGGCTGGAAAAGAGAAGAGAGGAAATAACTCAGAAAATACTCCAAGTAGAACAAAATCTGATATTAAAAGTACAATCATATACATTTTCTTATTTTCTTCACCATATGTAGTTTATGAGTCACACACAGTTGTAAATGTGATGTCACTCGGATAGAGATTAATTAAAATGATGAAGTAAGCCATTGTAAACACCCATAAGTGTATTTTGCTCCCGTTAACTAATTATTAAAAGTCAATGAATCGTTGGTTTCACAGTTAATAGTTGGACGATGGTCATTCTAAGCATATGTGAACCACATAGATCCATAATATGTCATTTGAAAGGAGTCAAAGTTTATGTAACACCAAATTTATATCAAGGTAAATGTGTCAATGGATGCACATTGATTAAATAAGACACATTTACTGTATCTTTTATACTGTATAAGTCACCTTTTTTAAGTTTAGTTTATTCAATTTTTTTGTTGTATTGTTACTCATGCAATGTATATTAAGAAGCAACCAATATATGAAACCATACTCATGCATACATCCTAGGACCACTAGATGTCACTGTATGACAACAGAATGCTGCTACGTTACCACTGAAAACGCTTCATTACTACCATATTTATAGGGAAAAACATTAAATGGTCAAATGTGCAACACAAAACAGGAAGAGAGCACCAGAATGTGTTCAGTATGAGAAATGTGAAGAAAAGCAGATATATTTTTTGTTTTTTTTAACAAATGTGATTTGTAATCCAGAAAATATGGTAACAGGTATGATGATTATGGCAACTCGCGTACTTTTCACAAAAAGTTTGGACATCTGAAACTGTGAACACCAATCAGCTTATTTTACATCTTGTCCACACAGATACCTGCTCTGGTCCGAGTTTTGAACCCCTTGCTGGACGAGTAAAGTACCCCGGCATCTGAAAACACCTGAGAAGCATCTCTGCCTCCACCACGAGTGCAGCCGATGTCGCCGCGCTCCACCACATCCCAGACCTGAGCAAAACCAGTGAGGAAGAAATCACTGTCTGATTTTACTTCTTCCACAGTCCTGTGGCGGGATTGCTCCTCTAACTGATCTCCGATGGTACAGATGGCAAAGTTGTCTTTTGAGAGGCTCTTTTTAACAGTAGTTGGCACCAGAGACTCTTTGACTCTTGATCAAATACACACCTGCTTCTGTGTGAGTCGGTCCTTGTTGAGCAGATACACAGCGTTGTCCACAGCCACCATGCTGACCTTTGACCCCGGGTCGCCGCGGATCTCAAAGCGGAAGGTCTTCCCGGGTACATGGTCTCTGGCCCTGCCGTCCACTGGGCCCACTGTCAGCTAAAAGACACAGACGATAAAAAAATACACCCGCAAAATGATAAATGGAGATGTTAGTTTGTCTGTTTGATTGTTGCATACTGTTTTGTAAAAATTTGAAAAGAATTGAAAAAAAATGCACTTCTTTTAGTGACACTGAATCAATGTTTTCTACCAAAGAATTACCGTAACTGCAGGGAAAGTAACATAGCTTTTTCTTTTTTGCCCAAGGTCTTTATTTAACAATGTGACTGGACAAAGTGACCAAATCTGGTAGCTGCTCCTAAAGTTTAGCTTCTGATGTATGATCAGAGCTCCAAAACTTTCAGAATCGTTTCAACTCGCGGTGCACTAAATTCTGATCTTTGCAGATGTCGACCCATGTCTACAATTTCTGCCCATCACATCGATAAAAATCTGACCCCCAGCACTTACCCCTCCAATGCAGGAATCCACCACGTCTATCCAGACAGAGTCCGACACCACTTCCTCTTGTCCGGCCCACGGAATACTGTAGAAGGCCACGAACCTGAACGACGGCATCATGTCTGCGGTCACTGACAGACCCACGCTGGTGAGCACCTGACCGCTGACATCCAGCCGCTCCGCTGTGATGATTTTACCTTTACTGAGCACCTGAAGATGGAATAATAGCATGATGATTTGGTATCTGCTGGTGTCTTTGATTCATGTTGAGGGATAATAATGTGTGTGTGCGGTTACCATGTAGGTGAGGTGTTTGATGAAGTTTTTGTGTGTCTGGTCTGCAGTGATGATGCTCAGCTTCATGGACAGGCTGTCACCCACAGACACCCGGTTGCTTCCTGTGGAGATAGACAGGTAGTTCTGGAGGCGCCTGTTGAAGGTGACATACGGTTTGACCGTGATCTTCTGTCTGGCCTGCTGCTCGGGTCTCAGGCCTGCCTGGATGGTCTCAGCCTGGAAAACATACATAACACAAACATGTTTTCAGGTGGTCTGTGACGACCTGTGAGGCAAAACAAATAAAAGTATGCTATTCAAAGGAAAGTGAATTTATATTGTATAGTATATTTTTTCGAAAGGATTCAGTTCAAAGTGCTTTACACTTAACAAGCAGGTTCTTTGTACGACTGATAGTTTTAGTAAGAATTGGGATCCATATTTAAGTCCTGTTAATGAGACAATTTTCTCTTCTGAAAATGGAAAACTCTTGTTGCTTTTTTGGCGTCTGTTTCCATTGCTTGGAACCACTGAGAACACGTTTTGAAATCGCCTCTGCCACTGGTCGTGAAGAAGATTTCAAAGACTTTCAAAACATAGACTTGACTGTCTTAGATTTGCTTCATACTGACATTGTAGTACTTGAGAGCGGTCTTGGTCTCGGCCACTTAACATACTGGCCTCATCTTGGCCTTGTCTTGATCTTACGACGCTCCGGTCTTCGTCTTCACTTGATCTGAACCCTTAAAATCTCTCAGGATGCTCTGGTCTTGGTCTTGACTCAGTCTCTGCACCCTTGAAGTCCTGGTCTTGTCATGGTCTTTGGATGCTTTGGTCTTGGTTTTGATGCAGTCTCGGGTTGGGTGGCCTTGACTACAGCACCACTTCATACATTCATCAAAATGATGTCAATAGAGACTGATCAGCCAGAATATTATTACCACCTGACTCGTGTTGTAATGGACTCACTTTCTGGCCTATAAAAGCATAAACTCCAGAGATGCCAGCAGTAGATGCTTTAAGTTCTAAAAGTTGAAATGAGAAGCCTCCATTGGAGCACATGAAACTAATCAGGATCCTCTTTTTTGTTAGTTTATTTCTTTCTATGATCCCATTGGACAGACTGACCACTGTAGAGCCCACATTAAGCTGTCTTTTCAATTTGACCCTTGTCAACCACATTTCTCCATTACTCATCTTTTCACAAATCAGTTCAAGAACAAAACATTCACTTCCTGACATAAATCCCTTCGACAAACAGATGACATCCAAAGAGAAACTCATTGTTCTTATTTGATAATCTCAATGCTGAACTTTGTTCTTTACATGTCAACATGTCATATTATATACTGTCCTTATACACTGACCACCTCCACCATCACAGCCACAGCCGCCCCGAAAACAAGTTAAAGAAGCAGGGACCCAGACTCACAGTGATGGTTTGTGGACGTTGTAAGCTGGGCATATTGATGGAGACTCTGGCTGAGCCAGAGGTGACGACCAGCGGCTCGTCCAGCAGATTCAGCTTCACCATCACAACAGGAGCCGGGGAACCGTCGTGGTGGCTTACCAGGACCTGGACAAGGTGGAAAAAATGTCTCCAGTGTGGTTTCCATCCACTTTATTGAAGATCTCTCATTTGAAATGATCATCTAGAACTTACTGTGAAGTCCAGAGGCAGGCCTGGCTTGAAGTACTTCGGAGTGTCTCTGAACAATACTACATAGGGAGACTCCACAATTTTAATGCCAGTTTTTTCAGCCTCGACCAGATCACTCCCTGCATTGGTGGGGGGGGGGGAAAAAGTCCTACCTTAAAATCCAAAAGTTTCTTGGAGTTGAAAAGCATCTTTTAAGTTTAGGATGACTTTGGGCATGTAGATACTCATCTAGTCCCAAGTCATACTGGAGAATTGTGTGGGTGACTGAGCAGACCGTGACAAACTTTGGTCTGGTTCTAACACACTGGAGAGTTGGACCTCAACAATAAGGAAATTACAACAACGCACAAAAACAGACAACTGCCCCCCTGAAATGGCTCTAGAAGAACTTTTCTGTTGATCGTGTCCCCTAAAATCAACATGGAACTGAAAGATAGTTTCTCTTGTGAAGGGTTGTTGGGGGTGGCAGCTACTTTCTGCTTGCAGTGTGCAAAAAGCTGTTAACCGTGCATCAAATTCACATGAAACATTTTTAGGTAGTTGGTGGACAGAAATCCCATGTATACTCTGGCAGAGCACTGCATGAATATAGATACTCATTGGATAGCGGGATACTTTGACTCCAGTGTTCAGCCCAGACCTCAGTGACTCATTACGTCATCATGATATGCAAAGTGATACAACAGTGAGTTTACCTTTAATGAACATGTACAGATCCTTAAGGGTTATTTTAGTGTTTTTAAACTTAAAAAAAACAGCTTGTTATCAAAATTACCATAGAAGGGTTTTGTTTTTTTGTTTTTTTTATTTATCCTGAATCTGTACTGAGATGAGCTGTTTACCTGTTTTGGTGAGAACAGAGGCTTTAACATACACAGAGTGGCCCACCAGAGACCGGATGTTTGGGTACGCTTCTTTGAGCTCGTCCATAGTCAGTTTGACCACTCCGCCATCCAGCTGCAGAAGGCACAACATAAGTGATGTTGATCCGAAATGATGCAGTCAGCTTCAAAAACATCCAATCAAAGGGAATTTCTGTGAACTCACCTGAGACACCTGCTTCACGGCGGGCAGTCGGATCATGTCCTTGTTGATTTTCACTCCAAACACAACGTAGGCCGTTCCCTGGACCGTCTCTCCGTACAGGTACCTGAAACAGGCCATGAAATACATAATGAGTTAAAACAGTGAGAAGATGGAGAGATTTATTTTGTATTTCCACTGACCTGGCAGAAATCTCTACTGCCAGTTCTTTGTCATCCAGCCTGAGGAAGGACGTCTTCGGTGTCACGGTCACGTTGAAAGCAGGAAGCACTAAAACAAGAAAAACAAACCCCGTCTCGAAATTCTTCAGGAAATGAGATTAAATGAGTTAATACAACTTAACCCACCATACTTCTTCACCTCGAACCGGGAGGTGAACGTGTTCTGCTGCCAGTGGTCGAACTTTGCAGTCACTACCCACAATCCTTCACTGTGAAACAATCGGTCATGTCAGAGGAAATCCAACCACTTTCTCTACAAACCTGGTAGATTATTATTACCAGGGACAATGACCATAAAAGCATGTGAGATAGTTGTAGTTGAAGATATTATCTTTAAGTTGTGTACCATTGATCATAATTTCATTCAAAGTTTCTCCAAATTTCCTGTGCTGTCAAAGTAGATGTTTATAATTCTTTTTAAAAGTATATCTCGGGAGTGCTTCGAGTCCACCCGAAAAGTTGTTTTTATTTATGGATTTTAAATCTGCTTCATCAACACACATATCCGTTTTATCAACGCTGATGTTTCGTGTAAATTTGACACGTTAACACGAATTTAGCTTTTTTTGTAAAGATCAAACTATATGAGTGAAGACTGCAAAGACATCCAAAGATCCAAATAAGATGATCATACTTGACAATTTCCGAGAGAGGAAACTGTTCTCTGAAGATGCCGTTGGTCGCTCTGACTCTGGAGATCTGTTTCACCACCACACCATCTGGATTCTTAAACACACATAGAAAGAATGTTCATTTATATCAGACTCACCAACAAATGACTGGAATATACAGAAGATGTGATCTGAAAGGTATGTGAATGATGAACAAGGATGAACGCATGCTCGTTGCAAACGGGTCAAACATGAGATGAAATGCCCATACACATCGTTACAACAAAGATTTCCAGTCTATAAATCAGTATATCATCCCAGTTTACCAGAATATCTATGGTGATGGAGCTGTCAAAGGCCTTGAAGGTTGGCGAGGATACGAAGGCTCTCAGTCGAACTGGACAAAGAAAAAAAAAATTTAAGAAGTCACATAACAATGAAAAGACAAAATATTCAATCGTTTCTGTATTTTACATTTTGAATAAATAATTCAAATCGCAATAATACAATAATAATGTTCGCCAAACAAGGCGAACATTATCTGGACTTTGGAGCATTTCTTTCAAAAAGTATTTCTACACTTTTGTCCAAACTTCAAATTCATAAATCTTGAATGAGGTTCCTCTTGTTCTTTAAGAACTATAAGAGCTATTGTTTGAGCTATTACACTAAAGATTGAGCTCCAGACACATTTTTTAGATCTTGGCTTTGAGATGCTCTGATCTCGGTCTCAATTCAGTCCCAGCCCCTTACATTCTTGGTCTTTTTTATGTCTTTGGATGCGCTGGTCTTTGACTGTCTTGAAACTCGTTACAGTCTGGTCTGGGTCTTGACTTGGTTTCTGACCTTTAAGGTCTTGGTCTTACGAGACTTTGGTCTTGGACTTCACTCAGTCTTGGCCCCATTAAGTGTGGGTCTTGTCTAATGATGATCTTGTCTTGGTCTTGGATGCTCTGGTCTTTGTCCTGACTCAGTCTTGAGTTCGATGGTCTTGACTACAACTCTAGTAAAAGATTTTTGGTTCTACCAGATAACTTCACAAGAACCAAAATACTTTTATTTGACAGATGAATACTCTTGATAAGATATGCATGTTTGATTCTGATGTGGTTGTGTTAATCTTTGAGTCTCTGTGTTCTCACCGGTGTCTCCGGGGTTGTAGACGGGTTTGTCCGTCTGGATGAAGATGTACCCGGAGTGAAAATTTACCATCAGCACTCGTTCCTCCACGTGGAATCCCTCAAAGTTTACTTTTAGATACACAAACTTGTTCTTCTTCTCATCACGGTTCAAGTCACCTGAAGGAAGCTGGAAAGAAATCAGACCCACAAATTGGTTTGGACACAATGTCATGCTTAAAGTCCATTGTGATGAAGTCAAATAATCTCTGCTGCCATTTTTAAACTGCTTAGCACAAAAACCACTCATCTGGCATTAAATTGCCAGATTAATTTTGGCAGCAACATGTCAAGTAGGATGTAATTCAAGAATTTTTTTATTTATGGAAGATCAATGCCCAGTTGTTCATCCATCCTGTTTAATTTTCTATTACAGTGGTTCAAACCCATTTTTTTTCCTGGATATGACTACAATCTTTGCCATTTTACCTATTTTTCAAAAAGGGAACTGCACAAAACCTACCAAAAAATATTACTTCTAAGAAATGTAGCCCTATATATGCATTATTACATTATTGCCAGCAGTTATTACATATTGAAAACATTTTTTTTTAATGTTGCTTTAATCAGATAATGACTGATTAGTGATTAGTGACAAAATGTTATTACGATAAGGGAATACGCTGTTGGCAAATTATTACACTATGGGCTTCATTACATTGAAAAAGGCTTCAAATTGCTACACACCTCAAATCTGTATTATTCCTTGTTGTTCCTGATGAAACAGGTTCCATCAGGAACACTAGCACTGACCCATCTGACCCTGTGCAGTATCTTTTGCCTCACACCATGCAAACCCTCTCTCCTCCAACTCTGGCGTGGACACCACGCCTCGTGTCAAAAGTCACCTTTTACCTTCGCTCTAATATGTTAGATAGTAATTCAGTGAGTATCTGGGGAAAAATAGGCCACTCTTTGCCAGTATGAGTAATTATATTACTGAAGATGATTTGAATGGATTTTCACCAGGATGGTCTTGAGAGCGTGGTAGTTGTTCTCCTTGTTGAGGATCACGGAGTCCTGCAGCAGCATGGTGGTCTTACTGAAGTCCTGGATGGAGATGGAGGCGGTGACAGGGCCGGCCAGACCTTCGGCCTGGAGGAAGATGTTCTCCTGGCTGTCCGTCCTCAGCAGGTCCGGGGCCAGCAGGGTGAACCTGCAGGGAAAAGGTTCAACTGTTCACACTGATGACTGGGCTCGGATCGCAAGGGCAGTGGGTGGTCTTCTGTTATAGAAGTGGACTTGGGAGGTTGGCAGGTTCAAATCAAACAGCCAAAAGGCCAAAAGGTGCTCCTCAGAGCACTTTAATGTGGCTGCCCAACACAGAAATAAGATTGGTAAATGCGGAAAAAGGAATTTTCCCAATGGAATGATAAAGTGCGATTCGATGTTTAGTTTAAGAGTAAGGTCAAATCGGTGATTTTTGTTTGAGGACTATATGATTACTGTCATTGTCAAAAAGACTGAAGCAAACTGTCTTTTAAACTCGGAGAACGAGCAGAAAGAGTAGATGAGTGGTCAGACCAAGCTACATGACATCTACAAGGAAGAGTGACACTGGTCTGTTTGTCTTCAACATTTCCCATTTACAATAGTACAAATTTAATTTCCTCAATAAAAACGTTGAGAATCTCTGGCCTGATGAAATATTGGGATAGGAAAATTAATTTCTGTGTGATTTTAGTGCATTCGTGAGATTCAGATGGGATTATTTTGTGTCTGGTTTCAAAGTGTCAGTGAGCGTACCTTGGCTCTGATGACACAGTCGGTATGGCCACCCTCGCAGGTTGAAAGCTGTAAATAGACAATACAAATGTTAAAAATCCAAATATATCAAATGGGCATGTACAAGAAAAAATACACGTGGTATATGTATGGGTGCATGTGCCAATTGTGCCAACTACTGATGCAATGACATCAACCCAGTGCAATGTTTCCATAATGACTAGTATCTCTACATCCTGGGAATTTAATATCATCAACACCAGACACAAGACAAAATTTTCCAAGACACCTGACTGGTGAGAAGGCGGAATTTATATACTGGTTGATCTCTTATCCAGAACGTCACCTGATCCAGAGCAGGTTAGAGGTTCGGAGTAAGTTACCGGGATGATTTACCTTGGTAATAATTGAACCAGTGTCGTAGTACGGCAAACCCTGAATTGACTGCTTTGTAGCACAGGCCTATGCTCATATGTGACAATTTGCATTATCCAAGGTTCTCCAGCATAAAGCAGCATAGAAGATTTCCCACTGCGAGCAGCATGAGCATTAGTTTGTATCCCCAGTAGCTTTGATCTGCAGTATTATTGATGTATTTTAGAGGGTACGTAGCTTCACTGAGTCAAAATATCAAATGAAATGAGAATTCGTTTTGGAGAGTGTCTCATGTTTTGCATTACTTACAAACTCCTGTCCCCGAACCGCGCATCGTATGGCAATCTGGGGGTCAGAGAGCAAATAAGTTCAAAGAAGTTTAAGGGTTTCAACAGGATTATACAGGTATTATGTATTGGTTTATACAACATCTGGACACGCACATACCTTATCCACGGTGGTCTGAAACTAGAAAAGTTTGAATAAAGAGTTAATATACAGTAGATATTGATGTAAAGATATAACTCATGAGTAAAAACGTCTTACCTCTCATAAAATAGCTGTCCATTTGTGCGACACAGGATGGAGAAGAATAAGAAAATGCCGTGCAGCTTCCATGGCGACATGTTGACTGAATGGACTGTGGATGGAAAGCGGTCAGCAGTGTTTAAACCCAGGGTTTGCCTCATCTGTCAACAGGGTGACGGCGGTCCGGAATTTCCTGATCGATTTGCGGGGAAAAGACACAAAAACAAACAGGATGAGCTGGTCATGACCAAAGGGCCAAAGAGAAACAGACAGATAAGATCCTGTATGGTGATAACTTAGTGACACTTGTCAGAAGAAAGATTCAAGGAGTGGATTGTAACTGTTTGAACACTAGGCAAATAAAGGGTATGAAAGTTTTAAGTGTATTTAACTCGGTTAAATCCTGATAGGTCACCAGTCCTTCATAGAGGTCAAAGGGCAGCACTAAAACACAAGGTCAGATTTTGTACCTTCCTGTACTTCAACACGTCTCCACCACTTCAACTCAAAAACGCAACAACGAAACACATTATGGAACATAAAATACTAGCAACTGGTGCATTTGTTTGGGTTTTTCTTCAGCAGCAACAACGTTTAATTGAAGGAAATCCTTGAAGGAAAATATAGTTGTGCAAGTTTTTATTTCTAACAGTAGAATAAAAATCACAATCTTCGCAATTGCAAAACATCAGATTTTTCTTATTAGTTTTTCAGATACATTTATCCTGATTTATGCATTTGTATTAAAAATATGAAAAGAAATATGCTAAGAGATATGATCTTCAACTTATTTTAAGATACAGAAAGTCCAGTTAGCCTTGTGTATATCTGGTGTGTCAACACATTGTATTTTAGAACCACAGTACTCGATAATGAATGGGTATGTGATGAATAGTGGTACACAAAAAGTTATCAGCAGTGTTCTCAGTGATGACGCAGTGGGCTCGGGTTCAACTCCTGACCATGGCACTTTCTTTTCTTTCCTTTTTATTAGCTATAGCTCTGTTAATGAATCCAAGAGCCACAACCTCACAGGCAAAGAGCAGCAGGTTGGCCACCGTAGTCGAGTGTTGCACGTTATAATACTCTAATATACTGGAGTTGAGCAGTAATTCTCACCCATTAGGCCAAAGATGGTCTGCGAGCACCAACTACTGGTCAGATCAGAGCAGGTTTAGCACATGTATAGTTACTGTCAAGGTTTTGAAAGAAGAAATTGATTACCGTTTCCCCGAGTCTCCCGACCACAGTCTGGACAATGGAGCAGGAAGGGTAAACGCAGATGAAAATAAACTTTTGACTGAAGTGATGGAAGTTTTAAAAATGGGGGTAAAAAAAAAAAGAGATAAAAGTGATGCTACCTCCTCCTCAAAGGCGAAATACGTCCACAAGTACAACCCTGACTTATTAAGCTGGGCTGTGTGAACGGAGGTCGCGAGGCAGAGCCGAGAGCCATACACGCCTACATACACAAAACAAAACAAAAAAATGTTTTTCAGAGCACCACACTGTATCGTAGAACTTATTTTACAAAGTTTAACTTTGTTAATCTCAGTGGACTTGATTTAGTTATTGAATACAAATCAAACCAAGACTCGGATTAAAAGAAAAGAAAGTGTTAATATTTAAAAGGGCGGCGGACCACTTTGTGCTGGGAAGATCAAAACGTTGGAGAACCCCTGTAATAGAGCATAGTCAAATATAGTATCATACATTTGTAAAAAAATATATACCCATGTTCTCTTTGAAATATTTTCTTTAATTGATAGTTTGTTGCGCCAGACTGGAGCCTCCTGCTTAAGCCTGATGTTTGACTGACCTGGTCTCAGTAATATGTTAAAAAGCTGAGGAAAAAAAAAAAAAACTTTGATCAGTAATTTACATTTATTAGAGTACAGAGCAGCTTCATCATTGGACGTGTGTGTGTGTTTTTCTAAATTCAGAAAAAAAATACATCCTCGCAGTAGAGTCTCTTTCTGATACGTTAATGATCGAGCTGAAATGTTTTCCAGTGAGACGTTAAAGAAAGTCTATATTTAAGTTCGTCGTCTTCGTTACGAGTCTGAATCCGAGTCGCTGTAGTCGGCCACCAGAGACGTGAGAGATCCTGAACACGTGACCTTCTCTTCTGTCCGTCCTTCATCCGCCTCCTTGTGACCTCCGTCGACCTGCCGACCTTCTGTTGAAGCCGCGTCCTCGCTCTGTGTGACCTCTGCGCTGACCTTCGTCACGTCTTCTTCTTTAGCCGAGCGCCTGCGGATGAAGGGGCTGTGCGAGGAGCCCAGGGCTTTGGCCACCGCCGCCCTTTTCCCCTGCAGGCCCAGCTTGTGGAGCAGAGAGCCTGCGGCGCCCCCCGGTGGCGCCGAGGAGGAGGAGGTGAACCACGAGCGAGAGGAGATCTCTTTGCGTTTGATGTGCTTCTTGTCCTCATAGGCTGAAAACAAAACGAGGGGAGTTTCCAGGTCAAGATTCAAATTCACTAATTATATTCATGTTCAATTAAAGAGGATTAATCAGAGTGATTTCAAGGTTTTTGATAATACTGTAAAACACTGCAGCTTCAGACCCAGTTTGCGTGACTAAAAAGGCTTCGTTTTGTGTTTTTGTTTCAGAAAAGTTCCATGTATTGAAACCAATTTATGCAGAAAATGTTATTTTTTTTAAACTACAACTACCAGATTTGGTTTTCAGTTGTACTTTGGATTAAATATGGAAACAGAAACATTTTTAAAGTGACAGAGGAATTAGGAGCTGGGAGAAAAAAGTAGAAGATGCTGCAGCCCCTCAGGCAGGATTCATTGTGTAAAAATTATGAAGGCAGAGAATAATTTGAGGCCCGTCTCCAAAATGATGAAAAACGCGACGTTTTCACATGAAACCGGCGCATGAAGTCTCCTGCAGCTTACAGTCGGGCGTCTGGTAGGTGAGCAGTGCGGCCAGTTTCTTGTCCTCCTCCCTCTCTGGCAGCAGCGGGATGGAAAGGTTCGTCCTCATTCGAACCGCGTCGTCTTTCTCTTCCTGCTCAGCCCGAACTTTCTTCTCCGTCTGCACAGATGAATGAAGCACTGAATAACCCAGAGAGAATCAGGCAGATCGACATTCATCCTTTTTAGTCGTTTGTGTGAAATACATTTCTGTTATTAAAATATGAATAGTTCTGTTGGTTAGTGATTATTGGTTCTGCTTGAAGGAAAATGGGACCTAATGAACTGGAGTTACTTCGTGACTGTTGTGACTGTCATCCAGTTTGAGGGACATAAAAACACAAACGTACCAATAAAATAGATGGAAACACAACATGAAAGAGAAGTGGGAAGTAAAATATCTCTATTGTGTTTTCTGTTTGCTGTAAATTACTTCCACTGTGTGAAGCTGATATAGATGTGCATCGTGAAGGAGGTGAAGAGAGGTCAATCGACCAACAGATCCGTAGTGAGACGGAGAGGGACGGCTGAATCGCAGAGGCACTGGGACGATCTTTCTGGATCTTCCCCGTCGGATTGCTTTTCTCCTTTAGACACTCAATCCTTTCTGTTGATTACCTCCTCCTGAAGCTATTGAGATCCCACCATTACAGTTTTTTGTCTTTCATGAGTGTTTCCACTTTTTGCCAGAATAATTTCAGATTTTTCTTTATTTCATCAACACAAATCTAAGAACTGGGTTCGGTGCAGAAAATTTGAATTTCTGATGTTTTCTTTGGAACCACGCGGCGCCATCTGTGATATCACTTTGTGTTCAGGTTATGATTGTATGGGTGTTGGTTTTTTTTGTTTGTTTTTTTTTTTTTAATAAATAAAACTCTTTTGACCAATATCAATACTTTGTCCCTGTAAAAGTTTGTCCTTTTGGTTTTGTCCATTTTCTTCCTCCTTATGTCAGGCAACGCTTCAAGTTCGACTATTACACTGGATTTGTTTTTTTTACTTTAGAAAGCAAAACAAACAAAAGAATCTGGAAATATTGACGTTTCCCTGAATGGAATGATCCATTGTTTTGAATCTTCTCAGATGGATCAGTCCATCAGCAGAAGTCACGAGCTGAGCTTACTCTGAACTTCCTGCGGAGGGAGCTGTTGAGCTGGAAGTCGTCCTTCCAGCCGGCCTGGTAATCCTGGATCTCCGACAGCGAGGGCAGAGCCTTGGTGAGCTTCTGCCGGTCTTTTCCTCCGTGGTCCAGTTTGTACATGGCGTCCGTCTCCAGCTTCTCCTTCTCTTCCCGCTCTGGTGGACGAGGCCGAGGCCAGGATTTTACCACGAGGACCTTGTTTTTCCTCCTCACGAGCTTTGTTTTCAAGTCCACGTGGTTCCTTTACCTGTGGTGAGGATCTGCTCGTTCTCCGCCATGTCCCAGCGCTCCTCCTTCCTGCGAGCTCCGCTCACGATCAGATAGTCGCACGTGGCCGGGTCCGTCTGCATCTCGATGTAGTTCACACACAGGTGGCACTTCATCTTGAACCTGCACGAGGACAGCGAGGAAGGGCCCACGTTGAAAAACTGAACCATCACAGTGCTGCACAACGGAGGAACGAAAACTGGAAGAATTACTACAAATGTTCAAACATAACTGGAGCCGCAAATCAGGTTTAACCCTTTAAAATGAGGCGAATGCAGCTTCTAAGGTTTTGATATAAAAAGTGTATCTTGTTTACATTTCTGATGTTTCAATGGCAATTCAGGATCGTGAACATGTCATTACATTTTTTTCCTGTTTTTGCACCTGAATTCAACAGTTGCACAATTTTGACATTTTAGCGGTTTTAACCATTTTTACCCATTCCCATTTATTATTTTTCTTTTAGAAAGTGCTGATTTCAAGTGTTTTGTTTTTTTTAATTTCATTGTTTTCCACGTTTCTTGTGGCTTTAGTTATTCTTCCAGAATTTGGTTGTTTCTATTATTAAATCCTTTTTAAAACAAGGGTTAAGAGTCATTTTGAAAAACACCCTGGTCTGTAAGTATAATAAATATCATTAATAAGGCGTCATTGAGCCACTACAGAGGGCCTGAAGAGCCACATGTGATCCAGAGGTTGAAAACCCATGATATAGATGAAATGTTTAAAAAACAGTTTTAAAACAATCCAATAAATTCATAACTATTAGGACGAAGAAATAATAGAAGAAACACACATTTGTTATTATGCGATTATTGTTTTCTGAACTTGGTGCTGTTCCTCCTGTGTTACCTGTAGATGGGCGTGGTGTAATATTTCCCCACTTTCTTCTTCTCTGCGTTGTAACGTACCCCTGTGTGGAGACAAGTCGCGTTAAAGGCCCTGAAACATGAAGAGTGACACTGAGATTTGGTCAAACTTCACGTTTGGAGCTGAACTCACCCATGCCAATGTGATTCTTGCAGCCGTCACACCAGATGTTGTATGGCATCTCAAACCTGCACGGACGCAGGGAGGAGGAGGAGGAGGAGGAAGTTAAGTGGATTTACTCTGACTGATGGTAAAAACTTACTTTCAACATACGGTGTCATTTCACTGCTTTAGGAGTCTTAAAGTCATGATTTCTGGGTTTAGTGTCTCTCCCACACTGCCCTCTACTGGACGTTTTGTTTAACAACCACAACAACTTAAGGAACAAGTTTGTAGAGCCCCAGACATGAAGTCTGGAACGAAACTTGAAATTGTGGACACACACTATTAATTTTGAGCCACATTTGAGAGATTTTTTCCCCAGAAAATAGTATTTTGAGCTGCTGATTTATTCATTTTTGCTCACAAAATACATTTTTAACAGTTCGCTGGGTGGACTGGCCAGATTGGAGCTTCTTTCATGATGGTTTTGGCCGACGAACCTTATGTTTAACACCCCTAGTTTAGAGTATAAAATGCAGGTGCGTAAAAGGAACATGAACGGGCCTTAAGAGACCTTGTTCTTCCACCTGTCTGACCTGTTCACATGCTTCTTTATGAACTAATATACTTATAAATTCCTAACGATGTGCAGTCTAGATGTTGCAATTAATAATATTTACAAACCAATAAAATTCAAGGCAGTAAAATATCTAAATTTGAATGAGACGGCATCATCATTACTTTAAGGAAATGAAAATATGAGGTTACCGATCTTAAACACATTTACTGTTTTAGTGAAAGGAGCATTTTGGTGCTGCTTGATGTCCATGTGTAATCCTTTTAATACTAGATTGATGGGATACATTTTGATTACAGAAATTGTTGTTTTTTTGATTGTAGAATTGTTACAAAATGTGCAGTAGGTGAGAGCTTCTGCAGTGATGACTCTTGTAAGGTCAAAAGGCTCTATTTCTCTGCTTCTTTTTTAGAATTTTGAATATTCTTTAAATGATAAACAGCTTGTAGAAGTTGCAGTAACTGCATAACTGTACTTTGCCACGAAACAAGCAAGAAATTATGTATTTCCTTTAATTATCAGGAGCTTTATAAATAAATACAATCTCACAGTTGTCATCAACATCAGTTCATTTCCACTGTTACGTGAGCATACTGACCTGATAATGAGGATGCCCTGAGACAGTTTCCTGGCCCTCTCCCGCAGAGCGTGGGTTTTATGGTAGCCATTGAGGGATCCATGCTGTAGACACAGAAAACACAGGTTGTCAGCAAACCAGAAATAAGTGAAGTAAAAAAGATTGGTATGATTTTTTATTTACACGCACCTTGGCTGGGTCAAAATCCGGCGGATAATATTTGTTTGTTCCTTTTCTTTCACCCTGTCAAGATGCAACATAAGACAGTTTACACACATTTTATACATATCAGGAGAAAGACAGATGACGTGTCCAATCCAAGACTTTTACCATAGTGACGACTGGAGGTTTTCCCCACTAATATATTCAGCTCTTCAATGTCCTCCCCCTCCTCGCTGAAGCCGCCAACACCTCTGCTTGATTTCTTCCAAACTTAACAATGAGCTGGAGAAAAAAATAATAAAAAATAACGACATTCTAGAGGGTCTGAAGATTCTTAGAAATCTTGGTGATGCTGTATCAATATTGGCTTTAGGTTCTTCTCCATCTGTGTCTTGAAGCTTGGCGTGAAGCTTCCATTTTCATACATCCCAAATCTAAACATTTGAGTTCAGTTAACTCTTCGGAATATGCAAAGAAAAACAGTTTGTTGTTTTAAACGGAAGAAAATGAGAGAGGAACACTAAAATGTAAACAACTACTTAAGTACTCTAATATAACTCGTTCTCAAGTTAAACATACTGCGAGTTCGTGAGCCGATAACTTAAAAGTTATATTACGTTACAATTTGTTCTTAAAGTAGTGAGCTCAACAAATTATAGTGATTTTTTTAGCTCAAACGATTGCTAAAGAAAAGCCAACCTTAGCGACACCAAGCTCGCTGTGTCGCATTAGTGTAAGGTTTTCGCACAGAATCAAAAGTGTGCAGCTCGATTAAAGCTCTAACTATACACAATTATATTATGATATAAACACGACAGTGAATTGGACTGTTGACTTTACTGCATGGTTCTGATTCACGTTTTACTTACAAGTATCGTCGTGGAGTCAACAAACAAGCTAACCGCAGAGCCCGGTGCTTCGGAATACCTGGTTTCCCTGTTAAATGGTGACCGCCTTCCTTTCGCTTCCGTCGTTGAAGATGTTAAAAGAGACTCACAAAAGTTGTGACAATACGAAACGTTGTTGAAAATGTGGATAAACGGCATCCGCCAGGAAAGCGTTGACGCTGTTATTAGCCGCAACGCTGGCCATTGGAGGAAGCAGTCACCAGTTAACACGGAAACCAGTTGATCCGCAACATAGGAAATGACGCCACCGAGGGGATGTGACCTCAATTAGAGAGCGACGAGAAGCGGCGAACGGAGTGCACATGTTTTGAAAATGGAGGCTCCAGAGGAGCGACACAAGCGCTACATCTGCTCTTTCAGCGGCTGCTCGGCCTGCTACAACAAGCAATGGAAGCTGGACGCTCACTTATGTAAGCACACAGGCGTGAAGCCGCACGCGTGCCCGCGGCCCAGCTGCTCGAGGTCCTTCTGCAGCCGTTACCACCTGGAGAGGCACGAGCTCACCCACACCGGCGTCAAGCCCTTTCCATGCACGGTGGACGCGTGCGCGGAGGCCTTCACCACCAATGCCAACAGGGACCGGCACGTGAGGCGCGTGCACACGCAGGGCAGCAAGACATACGCATGTAAGTTCGAAGGCTGCGGCCACGAGTTCAGGAAGAACAAGCAGCTGAAGGCCCACATGTGCGAGCAGCACACCCAGCAGCCGCCCTACATGTGCACATATGATGGCTGTCACATGCGCTTCACCTTCCCCAGCAAGCTCAAACGCCACGAGAAGGTGCACCGGGGCTATCTGTGCCAACAGGGTGGCTGTGGCTTCACGAGTAAGACCTGGACCGAGCACCTGAAGCACAAGAAGGAGCAGCATCGGCCCGAGCTGAAGTGCCAACAGTGCAGCAAGGTGTTCAGGGACTCGTGGTTCCTGCAACAGCACCAGCGGGTCCACTCCGACGTCCGGGTGGTGCTCCGGTGCCCCCGGGACGACTGCGACAGGTCCTTCACCACCGCCTTCAACCTGCAGAGCCACATCAGCTCCTTCCACGAGGAGCTGCGGCCTTTCGCCTGCGCCCACGACGGATGCGGGAAGGCCTTCGCCATGAAGCGCAGCCTGCAGCGCCACAGCATCGTTCACGATCCCGAGAGGAAGAGGCTGGCCAAGCCCAGGCCCAAGAGGTCGTTGGCCTCCAGGCTGAGCGGGTTCGACGTTAAGAAGGTGGTCTACAAGAAACCCCAGAAGGAGAAGGAGCCACCTGGTCCTGTGGAGCTGGCGTCCCTCCTGCACGACACGGCGCTGCTGTGCAGCCCGGCCGTGGATGCGCAAGAACTGAGCAATGCACTGACTGCACCTCTGTCAGTGTAGAGACAGTCGAGGGACTCAAACCGGCACTTGTCGGCCGTGAACGTCTCATATGAAGCTCAAACAATGCAAAGGTGCATTTGTCTTTTTGGGACGTTTATGTTCACGATATTTATGTGTGTATGAAGGAAAAGTATGTTCTTCACATTGGAGAAGCTTGAAGAAATGTCAGTTTTTGCCAAATTCCTCTCTTTGTGGCATCATGGTGTCTCAATAAAACTTGGAACCTGGAATGTATTTTTGTCTCGTTGTGGTGCTTGTACTTGTATTACAGATCAGTTTTGTCAGAATTTTTGTTTTTCAGTTATTTGTGTTGGTTTTTGGAAACTTGGTTCCTGTTTTCACTACAACAGTGCTTGGAGCCACTGAAAACCTTTTTGAAAATGGCTCCGTGAGGTGTAGATTTTTGAAAATGCTTTGTGTAAACAAAGCCAAATGCAATTTTCTGCAACACCGCTACTGCCCATGCGCACTGCAGCTGTAGTAAATAGTTGAAATAGATGGGTTTTCTGCACATGCACAAGTGGATTGACAATATAAAAAAAAAATAGGCAGCCTTCAGAGTGCCATGCCTACCAGTCCACATTCTCCTGGGACTTGGAAGTTTTATACTTTAATTACCGTAATAATCCCACTTTGTGGTCTGTCTGTATTCACCATTATTCATGTTGTCTGTGAACACTTTTCTGTGATTTCCTCACAAGAGTGACCAACAGCACTAACTTGTGGCCCAACAGGCTAACTACATTGTTTACAACGGTTTTGCCGTTTTCGAGTAAACGGACATAAGTTTTGCGACATTTAAAAAAAACCTATCTGAAGTAAAAACATGCGTTTTCATTTGAACCGTTATGCAACTGGGGCTTAAAATAATTTTTATCAACAGCATTTACAGTAAACAAACTCAAAATCCTTTGCTTTAAAAGAAAAAAAAAAGCAGCATATTAAATAAAAAGACTTCTCAGGTTAAAAGTCACATTTTACATTATCGCAAGTTGTCATTTAAAGCAACCTGAGCTCGTGGACAGGGCACCGGTTGGTTTTCATTCTTACGCACTTTGGGATGTGTTTCACGTGATTGCCAGTGATCAGAAGGCCTGAGGCTTTGCCTGCTCTTAGGTTGTCAAAATCACTTTTGCATGTCAAAAGAACCCAGGATGAGACACTTTCTACAATCGAGGACAGACTTCGGGGGGGAAAACAAAACCCTTTGCATAGAAACGGGTGTCGGCAAACTTAAACACTCAAAAGAGCCATTTGGACCCATTTCCACTGAAGAGAACACACTGGGGGCTGCACCCCCTCCCATCCCCTTACATTTGGGGTTTTATAAAAAAAAAAGTTTTACATTTCAGGCTCAACACTTGTTACATTATAGACAGTTATTACATTTCGGGTTTTGCTACACTAGATTTTATAACAATTTGGGTTGTTACATTTTGGGCTCTAATCGAACAGGGCCTAACAAAAAAAAAAAAAGGGTCCAGTCAATGATGGTGTAAATTAGGAGCAAGAGAACAAGCAGTTACTTGAAGAACAAATCGCAACGCAAAATGACTTGATCATGTTTGCATTCATTATAAATATTATAATACTGCAGCTCTCAGGCTGACCGCAGCTCGAGAGACATCCTGACTTGATAAACAGGTAAGTCAGTGGTCATATTGTTATGGCCAACTGGTGCCTGTCGTTACGGTCCAGGACTGGTGCGACGGCCTTGCTCATCCTCCCACCACACCAGGTGGGTGTGTTTGTGGAATCGTCTGGTGCGGAGGAAAGCTGGAATTGAGCGGCAGCACATTCTTGAGCTCTGATAACGAACTGCGGAGAAACGCAGCAGATTTACAGCGTAAACAGGAGAAGCTCCCTGCAAGTTTCAGATTCCGAAGCTAAATCATCGCTGAATATTTCCAGCTCCGAACTGAGGCTGCTCCCCGCATTCCTGCCACGCTCGGCTCAGACGAGCCGTATAAGGACTGGCTGTCTGAGCAGCTGGTTCCAGGATTGAACGTCACATCTCATCATGGCGTTATTCAAAGGATCCCAACGTAACATGTCGCGTAACTATTTCCTCTGCTAAGAGCTCCCGCCACCTTGGAGTGACGAAACCTGCATTCATCAGAGACTTCATTCGTCTCGTTGCAGAAACACTGACCGCTCACGTCCTGCAAGGCTGCGGTCAAAAGCATGTCAAGATACAGTGTTGTAACTTTTTCATTACGTGTGACTTGAACCACTTTTCTGCTTTCAGTTCACTGCTTCTGTTTCTATTTATTCTTGGTTATCATCAGTCCCGAACCGTGGTTTTCAAAGTTTGGGGTAAAGGTCAGGGGGATTCCTTTTTCCTGTGTGATTGTTTAAAAAAAAAATTTTATTTCTTTTTTTTTTAAGATTTTCAAAACAAAAAGAGTACAACTGTTTAAACTTGAATTAAAATTGACTTCATACTGATTATAATGTCAATAAATTGGCTATTAGATCCCAACAGTGGTAAACAGTGTGATCTTACAGAATGAAAAACAAATCCAAAATTCAACCAATAACTTATTACCCAGTAGTCATTTTGTAAAAATATTTTCTTTTAAAATCATTGGTGACTATACATTTTTCTCCAAGTCTTTCTGTCTTATGTTTTTAAAGGCTGAAATCAAGATTACACACACAATATTTCCATTCACAAGATGATTTGTACTTTTGAAAAGATCTCTTTTCATAATTGTTTTGCTTGGTATGCAGAGGATTCATAACATGTAGTGATTTCTCTTTGGGAATAATCCTTTAATAGACATTTCTGAGGTGTCGCATCATTGTAATAGCAATCCAACTTAGTCGTCTGTCCATATCAATGTCCGTGTCATCGCCATTGTTAATGTCTATAACATATTGTTCTCTGCACATGTGTGTGTGTGTGTGGTTTCATTACAAAAACAAACAAAAAAGTAGCTACAAGTGGCCCAACATGAAAACGACATCGTTTTCTAGATTCTGCCCTTTAAATTAGAGAATTTTATGAAACGAAAATGCAAAAATGATTAACTTTCCCTTGAAATGCTGTGTCAACGAGGCTTAAATGACAGGCTTTAGGTTGCTATGTGGCTTTAGAACACTGCTCCTCATCTATCATATCTCTGATCGCGCCAGCATGATTCAGCCACACACAACAATTTGACTGTGAATTGATGACTTAAACATTAAATATGGACTTGTGGATTTTCATGTAATGAGATCATTGCAGATCCAGCGCATGAGTAAACGTTTTGCTGTCGGGGCCATGAAGGACCAGTGGACATCTGCCACATGCTGTTCAAGTCTCATATCAACCTCCTTAGTTAAATGCTGGACTTATCCAATCGTTTGAAACTTTTGCCTCCCAAGATCACTGTCTTTATGTACAGCATGCAATCGTCACACTTAGTTTGGACTATCGCTCACTTTATAGATTGTCTTTTAAAACATTGTAATAAAAACATTCCTATCACATTTTTAAGAGTTTGTTTAAAAATAATACAAATTTTGCCCTCATCTCTTCCCACATGAAGTTTACCCTCAGTGCTGACCTGAAGTTGGTGCCTTAAGGTGTTGTAGTCGTCCAGTTTTGACAGACACAGTCCCTTGTAATAATTATTAACTTTATTATGCCTTTAGTATTTTGCCGTTGTTCTTCTCAGGCAAACGGGATTTTGCAACATACCTTTGACATGTTTTGTCATGCGTTCTTCCATCTTCATCAGAAATGTCACCTGAAGACTCATCCAAACATGTCAAAGGTACATTATTGCAAAAACCTATTGCCAGAAAAGAAGAAAAGCAGAATACTTACAACAGTCCCCATTGACCTGCTGAGTGGTCCTTCATGCTCAAAAACGTCTGAGAACAAACGATACGGTCAGTATGGGCGGAACAAGATAGATACTACTGCACTTCATCTCCCACACTGTTCAATGGACCTCATTGTATGGTGCCTTTTCACCATTTTGGCACTTTAGACATAAGTACTAATCGTGACTGTGACAGTGAAAGGCGCTTTTTGTCAGTTGGGAGCAGCTTCTTTTGCCACATTGACAAAGTAGATGTGGATTAAACCATGAAGCTCGTGAACTGGACATGTTCTTTTTCAGGCTGGCTTTGGACACAGTATTCATAAATCCATGCTTATTGTCATTATAGAGGCGTCCCAAAGAGAATGAATCAGGTCGAATGGACTTGGTCATATGCCTTGGGAGACGTTTCATCCGTTAGTCAACTGATCTGATTCATTTGCTTTTTGAGTTATCACAACCTTTAATAACAAGGGACCAGACAATTTTGGACACATGATTGCTTTAATTTGACTTCCCAGCATCCAAGATGTTGGAGAAACTGCAGGATCACCACTATTGTTTTAAGTCATGGCCTGTTTAGGTGAGTTTGCATGTTCCCCTGGCGTCTGCATTGTTTTCTCTCCATGTACTTTGGTTTGATCACAAAATCAGAAGATATGCGTTTTCTCTGTAGTACCCTGAATTTCACCCATTGTCATCGAGCATGTACTTCAACTGCAACGGTATCTTGTACAAAGAAGCTGAATGGCTTGATGAATATGGACGACAGAGGCAGTGGGCTTGCTTCGTTTTATGCAATGTTGCAACGCTAACACAGTCTGCTGTGCTGGTTAAAGTGACTGGTATCATATCTTGCCACATCATGACCAATTTGCTTCTTTGTTTTTGTTTTTTTTTTTCCTACGCTTTTTACAGGAACTGATGCAGCGTTCTTTCCATTCCCTTCTTCTGACAGCACTGAATTCCAGACTGGTTCTCCCGGCCATAATCCTAGAGGATTGCTCTATCTCCACTGTATCCACCAGCGCCTCCTCTTTCCCTCTGTCTTTTTATCTTTCCCTTCATCTCCCACTTTCATCCTCCTGTCACTTCCAGAAGTGGAAGGAATGCATCAGGTCCTTTGCCCTTTCGTGCGCCTGCTTTCCGTGCGAGTTCACCGGGGAATGGAAGCTTTCTATGACAGGAGCTTTGACTGTCTCAGCTGAGTGGAGAGCTGAGATGTTTCAGAATAACTAACATTAGCCTCAGGTCCAGATAGGAGAGGGGTCACTGGTTTGGTATGATACATCTGGAGGTGGTCTTATCCTATAAATCGTTGCTTATGTTGCCCCACATCAGTGCCAGAACGCTTTAGAATATTCCACTTCTACAATCGAAATCTCATTTTGTCGCTCACACACATGCAGACAAGCACACACACTCAGAAAGTTATGAAAAGCTCATTGGAATTTTATTTTTATGTTCAGGAAACAGGTCAAATGTGGTTAGAACTCTTGCCAGACTGTGACAATTCACGAAACACCAGCAATGTCTGTTTTGAATCACAATGGATTGGCACTAAAAACATGTTGCTTCTAACAACATCTCACAAATAACACGTGTCCTATGCTTTGGAATTCCTTGCACATGTCATGCAAAAGTAGCAGTACAGTTATTTCTTGTAACTTTCAAAAAAGTGGATCATGAAACAGTGTCCAATTTGACAAAGTTAAGGCAGAAACGAAACAAAAAAAGACAATAATCAAATCTTAAGGCCCTGTTTATGCAACATTTCAAGTGAAAATGCATAGCTCTTGCATTTTCATGTAGTTCTCATGTTGCGTTTATTTTCGTATTGAAACTACACACAAATGCGCACAGAGAACAAAATGCTATACACAATCACAATGGTGAGTGCACAGACATTCTTATGGACAGACAATGAAGTTGTATCGCCATTCTGGGTGACTCTCAACTATAAAACTATTGTCTGTCTACTTGTGCATGTGCAGAAGAACTATTTACTGTCCTACGGCTGCAGAAGAAGTTTTTAGTGGTTTCAAACGCTGCTGTCGCGTAAACAAAACGAGACCTAAAATGCGACTAAAGTTTTGCGTTGAAAAGGTTGTGTAAGCAGGTCCATAGTGAAAAGGGACTGGGAAATAATGTCGACTATACAGTTATGTAGGACAGTTGAAAGTTTCACACCATGTCAATATCGGATCATTTTCAGTCCACTATTCATTGTGTCAAAAAACAGAACCCCCCCCCCCCCCCCCCCCCCCCCCCCCACTAAAACTAATCTGTCCTGCAGATATGGATTCACATCACTGTGCTCACACTGAATAGACTAGCTTATTACTTATAAAGCACTTGGTTGAAAAAAATACTTTTCATTTTTCATTCATTTTGATGATCCAGTACAGGCTTTGAGACTTTATCCCTGAAGGAATGCCTGAAAGTCCACACTGTAAATTTTGCGGAGCCATTATTTGTTTGAGATTTAGGGATGATTCCTCAGTAATTCATATCAACAGAGCTATAATACATGAGAAATGAGGCCTTTTAACAGTAATAAATAAAGTTGTAGTCTCAGTGGACACACTCCTCTTGTCTGAGGATAACTCAGTGAAGCCAGGGCTCAGATATTAGAAAGACTCCGTCAAACTTATCTCACATGTTATCATTGATGTAATTACTGTGGTCATAATAATTATAAGGTAAAACTCACACTTGTTAGATTATTCTAACATATTAACCACAATTCACTGGTTACCAATGTTTTTTGGGGTTTGGCTTTCTCTGTGCAGGCTGCATGTCTGTGTGGGTTTTCTCCACGTTCTTCCTCTGTTTGAATGCTCTATTTTGTTTTCCTTTCCATTCTTTTTTTTAAATTTTTTTTTTTAGATTTCGCTAGATAATGCAATAAACATTGACTGATGACCTTTTGGCCAAATTTATAATGATGCTGTTTTTCATAAAGTGGGTGTGTGTAATTGAATTTCACTTTGTTCCGAAAGTGTCAGAGGATCTTGATGGTTTGCAGCAGGGATGTCGATCATAAGGCCCGGGGGCCAAAACAACGAGAGGCTCCAAATCTGGCCAAACCACCAAGCAAATTGTACAAACTTCAAAGAGAACATCGATTCTTCTAGACATTTTTCAGTCACGACACAACGCAACACTGAGACCCCAGCTGAGATCAGCAATATAAAAACATGCATAGTGCAATAGTTAAAAGAGAAGGTTTTGGGGGACTTTTCACTGTAATTTTCATCACAAGGTTTCATTAAAATTGGCTTTATGTTGAGATTGTAATAATTTTCAGAGCTAGATGTTTGGTTTTTCGGAAATATTTCCATCACATATACTAGAAAGACTTTAAAGTTGAAATATAAAGATTTTTATGTCTCTAGTATACCGGTCTAATCCACTCAAGATGAACTTGGGCTTTAAGTGCAACCACACTGCTTATCTCCTGGTATCTGTAACTCTCGAAGACCTTTAGAGGTTTCATAAAATCTGCGTCTCACCGATAACATCTACACATTATTGGACAGTTAAATCTTACAGAATATTCTTTACGATGCCATTAGCTTGAAAGAGGAGAACAATCCAAAAACATGTAGACAATGTCAATGCAGTCGAAATCACTGCAAAAGGCAAGGCTATATGACTTCTGAGGCCCCGTTTACACGTTTCATGTGACAACGCATTGTTTTTGCATTTTCATTCCACAAAAGTTTCTCGTTTACACAAAAACCTGCTTGAAAACAAACTTTCCTCATTTGGCATTTACCAATTGGTGGTTTTTCATATTTCTTTTATTGTTTTATTGTTGTGATGTTATTATTGTTTTGAACCATCATATTACTGTAAAGTACTTTGTAACCTAATTTTTTTTTAATGCCGCATGAATAAAGTTGTTATAACAAAGGAAGGAGGTTATGGAGTGAGTACTCTTTTAACAAACATGGTTTTTCTATTCTTCGGCTGTATAAAGTCAATTTCCTCTCCTTTAAACAATGTAAATAAATCAGATTCGGGTTTTGCTGGTAGAGGTCGCTGTGGTCTCTCTGTGTCTGCATGTAATGTCTTACAAAAAAACTTCAGTCTCCCTGAGATCTGTCAGTCCAGACACAAAAAAAAAACTGTATATCCAATGTACATCCCCGAACACAAATATAAAAATTCAAGCTTCAGTCCAGATATTACAAAAGCCCCATAAGGGGAGACACCAGAAAAGTGTTCAAGTTGTTTGACAACTTGTGTTTGTTTGCTGGATAACACTGGTTTCTAAAAAGGGAATACTGAGGTGTCAGCGCTGTGCATGGATGGTGAAAGTAGGGTTCAAATATGCACTTTCATGTAAACTCCAAATTCCACTCAGAGTCTGGTCAGGCCCTATGCCTGTTACGTAATGCATATTCTACATATTCTACATGTCAGCCCCACATTGCAGAGGAAATCCCTCAATTTATGGACCAGATCAAGACGAGTCACCCATTGTGGAATGTCTGCTGGTACAGGTCCCGTTGTATTCTAATTATAGCCTCCATTTAATGTTGGTATTTAAGTGTTTGAGGTAAAGTTCAGATGGAGTAAGGCACAGAAATCTAAACAGACTGAAGGCCGGCCGTTTTATTCCCATAGACTTCTTGCATGGATCAATTTTTGTGGTTATGCATTGTCCATGGCGCTCCCTCCCTACATCTGTCAAAACCTTTTCCACTGACTCATTACACAGCGTCTTCAAAGTGACGACACTGTCCACTCCTGACGAGGTATTTTTAAGAATCCCCAAAGCTTTGGTGAGTCCATTTTGATCACGTCCTCTGGAAAAACATCTGGAGGAAACTCGACAATAAAAGGAGTGATTTACATCAATTAGATAATCCCAACAGGACA
Organism: Blennius ocellaris; assembly: GCF_963422515.1. NCBI lineage: Eukaryota > Metazoa > Chordata > Actinopteri > Blenniiformes > Blenniidae > Blennius > Blennius ocellaris. Next base: position 18,970,563 of record NC_137652.1, read on the forward strand.
AATTCTGGGTCAAGCGCCCGCCTGCCCTCCTACGCTCCCTGTCAAGCCTCAGGTGAGCGCGATAGCCTGTTGGCAAGCAATGGGTTAGTGTCTGTCTCCCACCTACACCTCCTCGTCTCATCCCGTTCACCCCCCCCTTTATCTCCAGGGGCTATATATTGGAGGTGGTGACTCGTCTGCATCTTGAGCATCACTCGCACCCGCAGATGCTGTTCAGTCTGGTTTTGCAAAACGCAGACATGCAAGCGATTAGGTCCCTGTTGAAGCTGGTGGTAATTCTTTACTGCGTGCAGAGCGGAGAGGGCCACTGGCTCCGATCTCTGATTTGTAAGTTATGGTTGACAGGATGTTTCTGACCAATGACCTTTGTGGGGAATGTAATTTACATGAATACAGAGCTCACGTTTTTGTCTGTCTTTTCCAGATCAACGACAGGAAACAGCCTCTGCACACATGTCTGAAGCAGCAGAAGAGAGTCAAACAGAGGCTTCGGGATCACGTCTTCCTCCGGACCCCGTCGCTTCAGTCCGGGTCCGGGTCCGCCGCTCCACCGAGGCCCCCCCGTGTGGCCTGCGCTCAGTCCTGCTGCAGGTCCGGGACCTGGGGCTGGGCTACGACTCGGACGAGACAGTAGTGTTCAAGTACTGCGGTGGGACGTGTCCCCACGTCCGCTCCAACCACGACCTGGCCCTCTCCAACCTGCTGCTTGGTGGGACGCTGCCCCACCCGGCACCCGGTGAGCTGTGGCACAGCGCGCCCTGCTGCAGGCCCACGCACCACGAGGACATTGCATTCCTGGACAATTCGCACCGCTGGCACAAGGTGGAGAAGCTGTCGGCTGCCGGCTGCAGCTGTGTGGACTAGACGGTGGAGGGGGGTGGGGGGGGAAGAGCTCGGACTCTTTAACCAGACAAAGCTGTTTTTGAAAACCTCAGTGTCTTAAAGAAGAGTTTTGACCTGTTATCGGCATTAATAATGTGCAGGGCATTAAGCGAGAGCTCATTTCGTTTCTTTCATGACAATTGAAAGCTTTGCGTGTTGATTTTTCTGAAATATCTGAGGATGGAGGGGAAATGTTAAAATGAACAATTATACATCAGGGATGTCAAATTTAGTACAGGAGCCACATAAAGCTGAATTTCATCTTGAGTGGGCTGGACTGGTAAAATAGTGTCATAATAACCCTTAAATTTAAACTTTTCCTTTGTTGTGGTGCAAAGTAAATGTGACGAAAATGTTATTTTCATAAAATGAATACCAAAAAAGACCACAATCTCAACATAGAGCCAATTTTAATGAAACTTTCTGGTGGAAAATACAGTGAAATATCCAAAAACCTTCTCCTATAGCTGTTTCATTATATACCTTTTTACAAACTCACCCTGGCAACATGGCTTTGAGACTAAAGCTAGTTTGGCAGCATCACAGATATCACAGCTCGCACTCTGTGTTGTCGTGCTCACTGCTTTTATGAAATTAGTTTGAAAAAGAAATCGATGTTTTCTTGAAAATCTTGACAATTTCCTTGATGGTTTGGCGGCTGGATTGGAGCCTCTTGTGGACCCGTTTTGGCCCACAGGATTATTGTTTTACAACCCTGCCCTACATTCACTTGATCATTTTCTAACATGTATTTATTTAAGATGAAGTTTCATGTGTACAAAGCTGCAAGATCCATTCCAGTCAAAACTTTTACAGCCACAAATATGAACATGTATTTATGTAAGATAAGTTATTTATTTATTTGATTTTCTTGGTCATGGTGATTAACTTATTTTGATTTGTGGTATTTTTTTATGTGCTTGACAAAATAAAAATAAACAGACTTGCACACAACAGAAGATTCTTGGGAGTTTCATTGGAGTCGAAAATAGACATGATGTGATGTAATTTGACAATTTTATTGAAGGTTTTTTTTGTATAAAAAATTTAGAAATTGTGTGAATACATACATCCATCATTTAGTTATACTTTTTTTTTTTACTACAAAGGTACATTTTAATGAGAATGTTGTGTTTTAGTCCATCCATCTGAGCCAAAGCTCAGTATTTATTGTATGTCTTATAACTCTTGTGTTGTCTTCAATAATTGCTCCAATGAAAACAAACAAACAAAACAAACACAATCTCTCGGCATGCATCCAGTAATTTGCTAAATCTACAAATTTGAGCCAAAAATAAAGTAAACTTTGTCCCTCCTGTGACAATTTGTTGGTCTCGAGTTTCAATTTGATCCCTTTAATACTTACAGTATGAACGACCCAACACAAGCACAATCTATCATTGTGGCATTGTGGGATGAAAAGGACTAATTTCTCCCGAATAATCCCTGCTCATCCCGACCTCAAACCTCGGAAGATCTCCTCTGTTCGCGCGCTGAAGCTTAAAACACAGGGTCCGTGAGCTTTCCCAGTCTCTGTGTTTCCAGGACCAAAGACAGCAGAGTCCTTTCTTCACAGTTTGTCCGTCCTCTCTACATGGTCATGGCTTCCTCCTCCGTCTCCTCCGGCCCCCACACCTGGACAGACCCCTCCATGGCTGTGAGGAGGCAGGTCTCTGTCGGGTGGAAGGACAGTGATTGGACAACCGCCTTCCCCACGGGCAACTTCAAGGACAAAGAGCCCTGGAACGGAGAGCGAGAGAGAGAGAGATGGAGAACGATCTTGAACTTTCATGTTTTGACCAGCTTCAACGTCCAACACAGTCTGTGACCACAAAACTTGGGGTTGGAGTCGAGCCACTCCACCAAATGAGCCACAGTCGATTGTGTACCGACCTCCACCAGGTCCCAGCAGTAAACGTGTCCGTCCTCTGAACAGCTCAGGACGTGAGTGTCTTTGCTGGACAGGCAGCAGTCCAGCTTATAGCCCTTCATCTTATGTCCAGTGTACCTACACAAAAACAAGCATTATTATCAAAACATACAAGAACAGACCCACAATCATTAATGAATTCTGTGATAGCGTCAGTAGAATGGAGCAAAGTGTGTTAAGAGTGTCTGATACCGTTCGTTCACACAGTAATGCCAGTTTTCCTGTCAGAAGTCAAAGTTAAAGTTTTACTGTCTTTTCTGCTCTACACACAAGACACAGGGTGGAAACAAAATGTCGTCTTGCTTGCCTTATGACTGTGTCGACACACACACACACACACACACACACACACACACACACACACACACACACACACACACACACACACACACACACACACACACACACACACACACACACACACACACACACACACACACACACACACACACACACACACACACACACACACACACACACAATAGAATTGAATGAGAAAATAGAGATAAGCAAATAAATGCATGCAACAACATACTAAAATAGTAGTGAAAAAACTGAAATGTGCAATATATAACAAAATATACCTCTAAAATGTGCAATACATAACACAATAAACCCCTGAAATGTGGTAATGTTGCTCAATGGTGGTACGATGCTCACTAGACATACGCGAGTATTGCAAAGGTGTGTCTTCGGCTTCGTTCACACTGCAGGGACCCAATTCAGATTTTTGTCTCAGCAGCGACTCATATCTGACCCGTTTTGTGGCCGTGTGAAAGCTCCAATTCTGATTTTTCTTCACACCACACCCAGGCCAATTCGGGTAGTTTCTTTACATGCAACTGCCTCCTCATTGACGTGTGACTGATGTCACGGATAAGTGCGGGAGGAAGCAGTGCCGTTAAAATGTTAAAAGCTGTGCTCCCCCCCCCCCCCCATTCTCTTTCTTTCTTTCGTTATTTTGTCTGCTCGTATTTAACAACCACCTGAAAATGGATCTATGTGCACTGACCTGTGTTGCCAGATATGGCAGGTATGCCTCAGTTGGGGAGTCAAATTCTCTTACCTATTAACTTTGTTTATTTTCTAAAAGTGTAGATTTTAGTTCAGTGTATTAATTGTAATCAATAGTGACATTGACTTCAAATATAGAGCTCTTGGTTATATTAAGTGTGAAATCACTACTAAACCTAACTTAAATTGGTGAGCGTGTTCAGGAAACTAAAGTGTTCTTTTTAAAGATTTCAGCCTGAAATGCATTTGTAATGAAGTTGTGAGACTTTAGAGAGTTTTAATTAAGTTTACAGTATACATTGACTAATAAATGTCCATTGAGGACCTGGCCTATCCATAGTCTTCTGTCTAATACCTGCAAAGATAATCTCTGCGTCCTATAATCTCTCCAGGTGCAACCAGGTGAGGTAAATGACTGGATGAATAAATGGATGGGGAGTGAGTGCCAGTCTGATACGAGACTTACTCTCCCAGCATTTCCCCCGTGCTTTTATCCAGAAGTCTGACGGCGGAGTCCAAACTGGAGCTGAGGGTGCACTGACCGTCGTGACTGAAACACACACAGGTGATCGGACCTGAAAACACACAAACACACACGCGTTGAGATTGGAGTCATTTTCAGTAATAATTGGTCGGTTTGTGAAAATAGAGACATTTCCACAACAAAGAATAACTTTTCAGCTTAAATTTTAAAGGTAATTATGACACTTGGCCCACTCAAGATGCATTCACACTGCATGTGGCTCCTCAACTGAAATCAGTCTGACGCTCCTGCTCTAAAGACTTTAAAAGAGGTGACTAACTGCTGATGAAGTCCACATGCATCTGTCCCATCCTCAGGTCGTAGCGTCTCACTCTGCCGTCCACCGACCTGAAGACAAGGAGAACATGGTCCCCGTTAGATTGCTGCTTTGGCTGGATTGGAGCCTCTTGCGGGCCACTTTTGGCCCACGGGCCTGATGTTTGATACCCCCGGTTTACAGGTGACAGTCCTTTTACCCGACGGCGGTGAAAACGGCTTATCAAGCTGGAACTTTTTGAAAATGCTCCAACTCCGTGTCCCTGGACGCTGCTGCTGCGCATGCACCACAGCTGGAGTACTAGTTTTCTTTGCACAGGCGTGAGTAGATAGACAATAACAACAATGGCAGCCTCTAGAGTGTGATGACACTCGGTCAATATTCTCCTGGGACTTTGTAGTTTTCTAATTGAGTTATCCAGAACAGCGATCCGACTTGGTCGTCTGTCCATAGGAAGGTCCAGGTACTTGCCATTGTTAATATTTGTAGCGTTTTGTCCTCTGCGCTTGTGTTGTTTCATGGCAAACACAAAGTGACCACGAGTGGCCCAACATGAAAACGACGACGTTTCTGCCATTTCCATGTAAACAGGCATCGTTTTCAAAACGTTTTCGTGTCAACGGAAAAAAAACTTCACGGAGACAAAAATAATGCATGAAAAAGAACAAGCTATAGCACATTTTACAGTCGTTTTTGGAGCATTCGCTGCTGAACCAAACTTGTCTGTTGCTCACCCGGTGAGCAGCTCGTGCTTTTCCACCTTGATGCTGCTGACGCTGTCTCGAGCCTCGTCAAGAACCTGGATGGGGTCGTGTCGTCTGGACCGGGTGTCCCAGCACCGCACTGTCCCATCGATGGACCCTGTATGGACAAGATAGGATTAGGATTAATGAGCAGAATCTGATGATTAAGAAAAATGTACCCAAAAAGTTAAAGTCGTCACATATCTGATGTGTGTTTTCACATCAGTAAAGTACACAGTGGCGGAAAGTGTGTTATACACAGATCAGCCACTGTGCTCCGTTTATCATTCAGCAAGTGAACATTTTGTCTTTGATGTGTTGGAAGCAGGAAATATTTATGTGTCAATTGTTCGTGTCCTCCAGTATGCCAAAATGTGATGACTGAGACAGCTGACCTTCAGTTTTATGTGTCGACGAGACAAGTTTGATAATCACATTGCAGAAGCCCTTGTCTGCCCTTTTCAAAGCCGCGACAGATAAATAAATAAAATATACGTACAGTTTATTATGGTGTATCTTTTATAATTTTTTACATTTATTTTGCTACTTTCTACTTGTGCACTTGTATGTTCTTGCCTTATATGGACCTGTGTCTGCAATAAAGATTATCGTTATTGATTTGACGGAATTTGATAAGTGGAAAATGTGTGGGTGAGACGACTGAGTCACTGCAGGTTTTGCTCCCAGTTCCCGGCCTACAGCGGTCGATCAGGTGGGATTCAAGACAGAGAAGGCAGTGGCCATCTGTAAAACGGTTACCAGTAGAGGCGCCACCTTGCATGTTGCAGGACTTAAATGATCGTCGGGTGTCTGGTGGAGTCCAAGCAGTCGGGATTGTTTAGTGCCAAAAATGGGACATAGGGATTTTTTTTTTTTTTATTTAAGTGGTCGTAATGTTATGGCTGATCGGCGTACCACAGCTTACCAGATAAGATGACGGTCGCCTCCTCATTGAACTGCACACAGTTGACTTTCTAGAAAAGTGAGAAAATAGTTGAAAGGAACACACGAAATAGAAGCTCAAAGATGTAAAACGATCAAAACCGGAGGATCAACAATGAAGCAGTGAAGAATAACTCAGCAAGTAATAAGAGTAACAACGAACCCCGGCGTGGCCTCTGAGCTTGCGTGTGACCTGTCCAGTTCCCACGTCCCACAGAATCACCGACTTGTCTGAGCTGCAGGAGCAGACATGACAGTTGTCGTAGGAACTGTGGAAACAAATAGCAGAGAGTTATTCCGTGAAGGGACTGTTATTTTGTTAGAGTTTTCTTCCTTCACAGCTGTCAACACTCCTCTCACCCGTCAGCATCCAGAACTTCATATCCGTGTCCGCTGTACGTCTTCAGCAGGGTCCCGCTGCTCACGCTCCACAGCTTTAAAGACTTGTCTGCTCCACAGGAGAGCAGGTAGTTCCCGTCAGCTGAGCAGGGAGGGAGAAAGAAAACGAGATTAGGATGACTCACCATGGATGGATTACACCGAGGAGGCTACAATCCACCACATTGAGGGCCCCTGCATACTTCCATAAGCTGTCGAGCCCACAGGCCACGCCCCCTTACAACAGGCACACTTCTATGAAGCAGCGTTTTAACTTTTCAACGGCAGAGCTTACTTCTCGTTCCAAATGTTTTCAGAAAAACCTTTCAATGAACTGTTTCAGTAACAAAAGAGAAAGTTTGTGTCCGAACCGACATGTTGGTCCGGTTTTGACTGCAGGAGCTGACAGATTTCTTCAAAATGACTTTTGTTCTTATGGAGTATGAGTTGGCCTGAAGACCCTGTCAACACGGCAATGTTTCAAGTGAAAAGGCATCGTTTTTGTTTTTTCGTTTCAGTTTCATTTTGAAAACAATGTCCATTTACGGTGAAATGTCAGAAACGCTGAAAATTATGTGGGTAGCATGCCAGGCCAGGAGGTGGTCTTGTTGGTTGTTTTCAAAAAGTTGCACCTTCGGAGCCATTTTCAATAAGCTGTGTTTTCAGTGGCTCCGAGCACCGTTGCCGTGTAAACGGACAACCAAAACGCAATCAAAGTTTTGCATTTTTAAATGAAAATGTTGCGGTGTAAACAGGCCTAAGATGTTGTCTTTACCATAAAATCATTTGATGGCAAAGTATCTTTTGCTGCTTAATATTGGTCTTGTAAAGTGGAAATAAATTTTTTCAGGTCTGTATATTTCGGTTAAAAGACTTTAATTGTCAAGACGGCTCTACTGAGTGAGATGTTCTCATGAAGAGTGTTTTTAATCTTTTTTTGACCATTGCAATGACTTTTTACGACATTTCTACTACATTATTGTTTGTTCCTCCTCAGTTTCTTCAATCGTATGAAGTTAAAGTCAGCATTATTTCCAACAAATGATTTTCACGCAGCGCACCATTAAAACGAACCGCCCTGACGGGTCCTTGGCGACAGTCGATGGTCCGCAGGAGATGTCGAGGGAGCTGAGGAACCTGAGGTCTGGGCTCAGGAAACGCCATCGTATGACCTAGGTAGGAAAACAGTCAAACAGACTAGTCGTACCTTCAGATTCCAGTTAATCCTGTTGTAAAAACAATGAGTATATTTATACAGCGGATAGAATAACTATTGAACACATCAATATTTTCCTCAGTAAAGAGATTTCTCAAGGCGCTACTGACATGAGATTTTTACCAGATATTGTGGTATCAAGGAATTAAACAGTGGCTGTCCATAAATTATGTGTAATAATGTGAAATGACACAGGGGAAAAGTATTGAATACGCTTACTGAACTTCCTTAAATTTCTGAAATTTTCCTTGCAGAATTTTTTTTGAATGAATCTTTAACCTCTATGGAATGATGCGGACCTGCAGTGTTTGTATCTGAATCTGGATCGTAACTTAGGCTATTATTCACTTTGGTGCATTTAACGTAGATGTAATTGAATGCCTTAGCTTACACAAGAAGCTAAATTTATATAAATAACAGAACTGTGCATATTATGTTTTAGTATATACGTGATAAATGTATGTCTATTTCTAATACACTTATGACCATTTTTGTGTATATATGATACTTTTATGTCCATTTCTGATCAGTTTGTCAATTTTGTATTGATGTGATAAACACGTGTCTATTTTTTATGCAAGTAAAACATGCACGTCTATTTCTGATAAACATGTGCCTACTTCTACATGCATGTGATAAAAGTATGTCTACTTCTGTATGTAAATTATGCATTTGTCTATTTCAGATGAATTTAAGTCTATTTCTGCACCAGTGAGTAGTCTTGAACGTGGTTACTTCGACAGTAACATTGTTAACTTTGGACTTCCTGAAGTAATTAAATATAAAAAAAACAAAAACTAAAGAACAAACAAATAAACTTACTTGAGTGAACCCGATAGTTGCAGTAAAACCTCAAAGACGTGTCACAACGGTCTCTGCTGAAGTTAAAGCAATAATCGACGTCTCCATTTACACATCCATTTCTCCATGTTGTTCCATCGCCGGAAGAAAATTGTCATTTCAAGCTAAAAGTTCAAAATGATTTCACTCCCATTTGTTTTGTCCTTTGAACCGATGCCTTGAACTGTCCAAAGCTTTTAGTTTGAAACACCGTCCGCTTGCTCTTTCTTCTTCCGGTTCGCTGCTGCTGCTCAGCTGAGTGTTGGCACTCACTGGACTTTAAATTATACAATTTAATTGAAAACGCGACTTTAAAGCATGTCTACCAACAATATGGCAGACCCGAGGAGGCAGAACAAGATTTTGAGGTTCGTAATGTCTTCCTATAGGAAAAGGGTGTTGTTTTTGTCGTGTAATTGTTTCATTTAGCGACTGTTAGCTCAGTTTGAAGGGGATTAGCATTAGCGTGGTGATTTAGCAATGGGATGTAATGCAACTCACTCAAGAATTATAAACGGGTATTACACCGAAGTTTTCTTTGTTTTTGCTATTTATGATGTCCCTATTTACGTTTGTGATCTTGTCAATGGGCTTCTCTATGACTGAATGTTAGTTATTGTGTAGAAATACAACCTGAAAGTTAAGAAGCTGTGATATGTATCAGGCTTTCATGGAAAAAAACAAACTCTGCTCATTTAGTCAAGGTATTTCATCCAAATCGTACTCTTTATGATTATTCTGTAAGAATATGACACTCATTCTGGATCATTTTCCAATGAAAGAGTATTAGCTCTGGCTTAAACCCCACCTAATGCATGCAGGAATTGCTACATCTAAACCTGAACTAAAGTGTCTAAATAATTTAGACATTAATTTTGCAAATGCAGGAAAAACGTATGCCTGATTATGGTTATAACAGGAGAAACATGTCAGAGAATCTGCAATGACAGTGTCTTTCTGTGTCTGTTATGACCTTGATAGGAGTCTGCCATCAGTGTATCAATTCAATTTTATTTCTATAGCGCCAAATACAAAAACCTTAATTTTAAGGCATTTTTTGTAGGAGAAAGAGGTGGTCCTTTATTGAAACTGTTTCAGTCGATCGATTTCACAGTGTCAATTGTTTACTGTTCTGTTTGTTTTATTTCTGTACTTTTATCTTGTTTTATTTATGTACTTTTAATTAATGTTGTTTTATGGCTGTACCTGTCTTGTGCACACTGGGGACTTTTACAAATGTATTCCAATGTGGTTTTACTGCAAATGGCAAATAAAATTAATCATGAATCATGAATCATGGTCCAGGGTGACCTGCTCTGAACCAAGTGTCATCTTTATTAAATGGAAAGGTCTCAGTCTTAACCTTTTAAAAGGAGAGATTCTACATTGTAACTTTGGTTGATTTGAATTTGTCATGTGACAGGTACAAACCTCCCAGCACTGAGACCAACCCCACACTGGAGGACCCCACCCCCGACTACATGAACCTGCTCGGCATGATCTTCAGCATGTGTGGCCTGATGCTCAAGGTGACTTACACACACATGAAGCCACTTTCTACATGTGCCTACATTAGATGTGAAACCTTGGCCCGTCCCATTCACTCCATTTAGGAGATTAAAGGTGAAATCACCTTTCAGATGGACGAATGAAGGACAGCTGCTGACTTTCAGCGCATAGGACACAATAAACAAAACGAAGGAGAAGGAGAAGGAGAAGCAAGCTGGGTCTTGATGGATTTTCTATGATTGACTTCCAGTTGGTTTTCTGTTTTACATTCAACAAAAAACAAACAAACAAACTCGGCAGGTTCAGTCTTCCTGATCCCTGATCCTCTCAATGCTAACGTGTGTGTGTGTGTGTGTGTGTGTGTGTGTGTGTGTGTGTGTGTGTGTGTGTGTGTGTGTGTGTGTGTGTGTCTGTGTTTCAGCTGAAGTGGTGTGCCTGGATAGCAGTCTACTGCTCTTTCATCAGCTTTGCAAACTCCAGAAGCTCAGAGGACACCAAACAGATGATGAGCAGCTTCATGTGAGTACGGCGCTCCCACCAGTCCCAGTAGCAGCTGGATGCGAGTGCACACGTTTGAAACCCCTGCCAAACTTCCCCTGCACAGCTGTTTGATTTAAGGCTGTAAGGACACTGGTGTTAAAATGTTTTCATCTACGACCGTGACTTTAGATGCAGTGGTGAAATTATGCTGTTATTGCTTTTATATACACAACTCTTTAAATTGTACCTCACATTTTTTGGAGAACATAAATGCGCCCACATTAAATGTATAAATACACCATTAAATAAATGCCTAAAGGTGTCATTAATTAATTAATGACACCTTTAATTAATAGTTAATTAAATATGCAATACATTTCTTAAAATGCCAATTTTAAATGAAAAAATGGATATTATTTTAATATTTTTAATTATTTAGTGGTCTGATGCTGTAGTACTTAATGAATCAAAGTCAGTGGGAGAGGCTAACGTGAATCTCATCAAATCCTTTGCTTTGATCGGAAGAGTTTTGAAACATGGTGGCAACGTTCCCGGAGGATCTGCATGAATTTTGTAGGGAATTGGTGAGATATGTTTTAGAGTGTCAAATTTCTCTCACCACTGAGGCAGCAGAACTGAATCTTCACCTTGGTTTTTGTCAGTTGCAAATAAATTTCTCTGAAATACGGTATCCAAACCAATGCATAGTTTCTTTGTCGGCAGATTTCGATATTATGTAATGCATCTGTACCACTTTTTTAAAGGACGTGTAAGAGCAGTAACCCTTTGCTACTTGCCGATACTGAGTACTGATACCAGTACTTTTAAATGCTATTTAAACTAATCATAATCCAAACGCAAACGAGGACTATGTATTGCAATACACAATACGTCCACCTCCAATAGCCTTGAAGGCTCCAGGATACTATTGTGTCAACAGTACACTATTACATGCACTGCCCAATGCGAACTGCAGACTGTAGACCGAGGGACCGAGCTCGCTGTTTGACTGGATCAGTCATACTTTAATCATGTCCAACATGTATCCCACTGTCACTGCTGACTGTTGCAGGTGTTGTAGGAACCAGCTATCAGCTCCTCTTGATATTTTGCCAGAACATAATTTACCGTCTTTTACTGTTGCCATTCTCCTTAATATCAAAGAATCTCCCAAATGCTCGTCCTCTCCTGTCTACCCGCTCCTGACGTCTCTGACGGATGATGTCACGTAATACTCGCCGGGGTTGTATCGGGGAGCTTTCACAAGTCCAGCGCAGTATCGGTCTCCGGTGCATCCCGAGTTTTCAGTTTTCATCTGTACTTTTGAATTAAGTTTGTCCACGTTCGTTGTGCTGTAAAGTATTCATCTCTACTTAACTGTGAGCCAATGCGGTTTACATCGAGTCTGAGCCTCATGCATTTTAAACACTGGAGGTTAAACCTTGCCTCCGCCTCTTATTGGGACTCCAGACGACTCTAATGTCCAAAAGCTTTTAAGTGAGCGACCTCGCCGAGTGATGCATTTGCTTATAAAAAGAGCCCCGCCGTGGGCCCGGGGCACTCGTCCAGGCTTCACAGACAGATTTACAATGAGGGGAAAACCTTCTGCTCCATCGTCTAGATGAGTTTGTATCATAAGGTGAGCTCCAGCCACTCCCAGTTTAGCGACGCCAAAACGTCGCGCTCAGCAAATAATGTCAGCCGGCGAACCTGATGCACCGGCCAGGAGTGTGTGTCGTAAGTGGTTCAAGGCCAGTTTTAGGACGTTGGGTCTGGAGCCAAGATACAATCCGAGTCGCCGTGTGTTATTAAACAAAGGTGAGTGCCTATACAGGATAAATGAGGCGTGGAGGGCAGGCATGTCATTGAGCTGAACAGGTGAAGCTGGCTTCACACGTGTTTCGAGGGGAATTCTCCACAGAGCTGCCGGCTTGAGTTCAGACAAAATCTGGTAAAAAAAAAAAAATGCATCATTTTCGTTGCATGTACCAAAGTCAGCAAGTTATCCTACTTGGTTAGTTCTCTTGACGCAATATTAAGCACAGCAAGTTTACGTAACATTTCAAGTGAAAACGCTTAATTTTTGAGTCTTCATTTCAGATTTCACATTTACAAGGCAATGTTTTGGAAACGGTGCCCGCTTACGTCCAAATAGCACAAACGCGATGGACGACGTCGTTTTCATGTTGGGCCACTATTTGGTGGTGTAAACGACAACAATATGCTGTAAATATTAACAATGACTAGTACACGGACATTGAAATGGACAAACAATTGAGTCAGATTGCTATTCCGGGTGACTGTTGACTATAAAACTACCATGTCCCAGGAGAATATGGACTGGGAGTCATGACATTCAGGAGGCAAACACTGTTGTTATTGACCATCTACTCACGCATGTGCAGAAGAACTATTTCGCACGACTGTGGTGGACATATGCGGCAGTAGCCTTTTTGAAATGTTGCGTTTTCTCCGATTCCAGGAAGACTGAACTGGAATGTTTTCAAAAAAATTGCATTTCCGCCATTTCCATGGAGACTGAGTCGAAGCATTTTTAAAAAGTTGCGTTTTCAGTGGCATCAAGCAACGTTGACACCGAAAACTCAACAAAGGTTTTCTCTTTTCCACTGAAAAATGTCGTCGTGTAAACAGGCCTTCAATGTTTTTCGATTCCGTCATTAATTCGCCATGAGCGCTAAGACTGTAGGCGAATTTTCTCTGCGGAAAAAATGTTTTGGCGGGATTGCAACACTGACTAATATATCACCTTGCTCATTGTAATTGTAATACCCTGAAATACAATACGTATCATATTACCAGCTTCATTTTTACGTTTCAACATGCAGAATTCAATAATCGTGTATAAATGCATGAATATAAATGATTACGTTTGTCTTGTACAATTGGGCAAGTTCACTTCTGGATAAGAGTTTTAATAAATGTGGTCACAATGAAAACGGGATTCCATTTCTTTCCCTGTTGTTTTCAGGCTCTCCATCTCAGCGGTGGTGATGTCTTACCTCCAGAACCCACAGCCAATGTCGCCGCCATGGTAACCAGGAGCCAAGCAACGAGGGAAGTGAATTGTAGACGCTGGAGTGGGGGACGGGACAGCTGATTGACCCGCCCCACCCCACCTCATCCCCCGGTCATCTATGAGGAAAAGCAGAGACAGAAAGGAAGATCACGAGATAGAAGGCGAAAACAGACACAGGTGGACATTAACAAGGATGTTGCGTCAAGATGGAAAAGATCAGACGTCAGAATTCTGTTTTTAACTGCTAAGTCTGCTGTTGGTTAATTTAGAACGTCAAAACATTAACGTTCAAGTTATCTGTTTCATAATATAAATAAAGATGTCTTTTAAAGAAAAATGAAGGGTTTTTTTTGTCTTGGAACAATAACAGATACTCATGTATTACATCAGTGAATCTCACTTCATCTTTAAAGTAGAAAACGTCACAAGGCTTGAACTGACTATTGACATATTTCACTTCAATGCCTTTGTGTACTTCTAACTTGTTATGTACTGGTTTCAGCAGTGTCAATATTTACCATGTAGCTCTTTGGTCTATAGCAGAACATGGTTTGGGCATGTTTCATTTTTTCTAATACTTTTACTAACAAATCAAAATAGATATGAAGCACTTCAATGAGATGAAGCTCTGAAAGATGACGCCTGTCAAAGTCACCAAGCCAGGCAAATTGCCCCGACTCATTAAGCCCAGTGTACGTAACAATTTTCAAGTGAAATCGTTTTTCAGACCGTCCCCACTTTCTGTGTAAACGCAAATCTTTTTCAAAACGTGGCCGTGTAAATATTAAACTTTTCTGAAGCAAGCAGACATTTTCATATGAAACCTCATGGGGCCTTCGTCTTGCAGTACATGCCTTCACCAGTAGGTGCTGCATTGGGTCATTTAAATAAACAGCTGGAGTAATAGGAAAAAAAAAAACATTGGTTCCAGTTGTGTACTGTAATCAATTCCTATTAGTGTTGATTTCAGATGACCAAACCAGCATCAAAGTTTCAGTGGGAGAAAACATGAACTCAGATGTCGTGAAAGGTTTACGCATCTTTCCCTGAATCGGGACCAGAGTCATAGACTCCAATTCAAATTGTACCAAAGTCTCTTGATTCATAATTTACATGGTGTAAATATTAGGTTGCCATTTGTACACAAACCTGGTCCTCAAGGATTCAATCGAAGTGTCTGATTCCAATTCATTTCATATTTTCAAGTTATCCGTCCATTACTTCATTAATCCTCCTTGTGCGTTCCCTCAATAAGAGACTGTGGTTGTGTGTTTATAGTTTCTCACCAGGTACGGCCATTGACAACCAGGCCATAAACGTCGTGTGTGTGTGTGTGTGTGTGTGTGTGTGTGTGTGTGTGTGTGTGTGTGTGTGTGTGTGTGTGTGTGTGTGTGTGTGTGTGTGTGTGTGTGTGTGTGTGTGTGTGTGTGTGTGTGTGTGTGTGTGTGTGTGTGTGTGTGTTGGTGTTGGATAAGGGAGTCTGCAGGACGTGAGACTGATTAAGTGGCCTGTAACTCATGTCCCTCCAGGCTTGGCTCGGCAGCAGCAGCAGCAATCGGCCGACCACTATTGGGCTCTCTGCCACATCTCCACCACTGGATGTTATCCCGATTTCATCTCCTCGCAAACTTCTGTGTGATTTTATTTTCCTCCCTACCAGACACTTGAACGCTGCCCTTTATTCCATTGTGGAAGGTTCTCCCCATTCTTTCTGCCCCCGGCGTGATAGTGCAATTGTTGTTGATTGCTATCAGAAGGGAGGATATTGAATTTGTCCGACTCAGCGGTTGCTGTTGGCATTGATCTGTGGGCCACGTAATTTCGATATTAAAAACTGTCACAGTTTGCTGAATGGAGTTGTTAAGTTCAGTGGATTACCCCTGGGAGCGATTTTAATTAAATCTGATTTGGATAATTCAGTCTCACTGGGAGGGAGGAAAAAAGGCCAGTATCACAATAAAACACTAGAGGGCAGGACGGTATCACAAATGAAGGCATATTGAACCAGCAGGTCTTCATATGGTTCCCCTATTTATAGGTGAAAATCTTCCAACTCTACCAACTGCTTTATTGATGAGACGGAAAGAAATCTGTTATGTGACTTTCAGACAGAGTCATTGTTTTCTGTTCATTTGTGCCCAAAGTGAATTCTTCAGGCTTGAAACTTGGTCCACAAGAGGACAAAAAAAAAAAAAAAAAAATATCCATTTGGTGATGTGTCAAGTTTCTTTGTGCCGTCTTAGATTGATTTCCTTTGCCTCATAGTGTTGTGTTGACTGTGAACGATTCGCTCATCTTCCGGGTGAATGAGCTCAACTGGATCTCTTTGAAACGATGCGTTCATTACTCAGTCCAGCTAAGTTCACAGTCCTGAGTGAGCGAGCTGCAACGTCTCCCTGTCTGGAACCTCGCATTGCCAGATGTTGGCGGTTGTTGGAAGTTGCGATGTGACCCATGCAACTAAACTCTTTGTTCAGTTTGATCTACCCCCTTACCTTCATCGACAGCCATGACCTTTGGGTAGCAACTAAAAGAAAGACATTGTCGATACAAGGAGTGAAAATTAGTTTTCTTTACAGCGGTTACGTTTTGTGATAAGATTATGAATTCAGCCAGCAAACAACGGGGAGCTACTTGAGCTACTTGAGGCTGTTGGGGAAAGTGATAAGGATGTCCCCTCGTTGGCTTTCGCTGGAAGTACACAGCATATCCGGGATGAGACTTTAAGATTGCTCCAAGAGCGAGTGTGACTGGTGTTTGACCTGGAAGTGTTTCTCTAGGACATGTTTCAGGGCGCTGCAGGGCACATAATAAGAGGTCTGGGCCTCTCATGGACAAAGAGGGTAATAAAAACCAGGAATTAACAGACAGCTGTTCTAATGACAAGGTTGCTCTTAATCAGATGAAGGTTGAGTTTCTAGTGCTTTCACTTGTCCAACGAATGCATGAAGTCGTCATTTTCTTCGGACCCAAATCAGAAGACTGTGGAATGTTTCCATTCAAGCTTCGTTTTCAGACAATCTTAAAAACGAAGACCTTTTGACTTGTACCTTGTTTTTGTCTCCTCTCTAAAATGTACATGTACGGAGGAGACAGACCAGATAATCACCTCTGGATGATGTGAATTAATTTGCAATCAAACATGCTTTTAACAAATTTGCATGATAGCTGTAGACATCTTTGGAGTTTGCATGTTCTCAGTGTCCTGGTGTGAGATTTCTCCAGGTATGTAGCCTTCCTTCCTTGATACATGAACTTGTTTGCTAAGTTTTTTTGGCCTGTCCTGTCCATTCCCCAATTCTCACTCAGTGTTTGCTTGCATTAAATCTCAATTTCCGTCAAGTATGGAAGACGTTATGATTCAGGGGTGGGGATGAATATATGCTATTTGAATAAATCCAATTCCAAATGGAACTCTTTGTTAGTCCAGCAAAAAGTAGGACCATTCAACACAAGTCCTTTATCACATCAAAACTGAACGCGTTTCCTTGCATGACAAGAGACATGAAGTTTGTACACTAATGCCTATTTGGGATGAACCCGGTTTGATTAGGGTGTATCAATTAGAAATCACGCAGCTGGACGGTGTTAAAGTTCAGTAAACGGGACGACAAAGTGGAAGAAGCTCCAGGAAACTGAATGATCCACCGATCGAGTCTTTTGAACGACTCCGCTCAATGATCTAATTCCAGTGCTTGGAGGTGCAGGTTTGCACCTTTTGCTTAATGAAGCAGTTAATCCCCTGATGAGCACACATTAAAATGTAAACCTCTGGGAGCTAATCTTACATGTCACCTTAGAAACACAACTGTCATACCCTCCTCGGTTAAAGGAGGTCACTTCGACTGAAGCGTTGCATATTTGGAATACAGAGCAAGTACATCTTTCTAGTTTGCTAGCGTCACATTTTGGAAACGTCTTTAGACGAATGATTCAAAATACTATGTCTCATCGAAGGGCTCCTTCAGTTTGGATTTATATGAAATCCTGCAAATTACAGCAGTACCACCCTATAAACACATATAATGAGGCGCTGCAAGGGCCATGAAGCATTTTAATAGAGATGTTGACGTTGGTTAATGCCGTAACACTACATTCTGTGTGAATTTGCGTGAGATTGTACTTGTGCACCAAACCCCACTTACTCCAGCTTTTTCTGCCTCCTCAAACGAGGTTAAACTGCACTCGGGCTCTGCAATAATTCACATTTTTTTTTTGCATGTGTGCGAATGTGTGTGATGGAGGGAGTGCGCATGCACATCACCAGGCTTTCATTTTCATGAGTGAGGCGCTATTGCTGGGACCACCGGAGCTGGGAAGATGCTGAGGCTGGCATCCTGCCGCACGCACACACACACACACACACACACACACACACACACACACACACACACACACACACACACACACACACACACACACACACACACACACACACACACACACACACACACACACACACACACACACACACACAAAGAAATGCTAACATGTGAAAATAGCACGTTCATATGATGGAGTGCATACACTGTAACCAGGAATACTACGAGGTGAGTTTGCCATCTGTATCACAGCTGGATGTTGGATTAAAAAAAACCCAAAAACAAACAGTCAGATCTGACTTTGGCAACGTCGGTCCGATGTAACAGTGAGCCTATTCATCTGGAATGATTGGAATATTTATCCACCGTTGTCCACTATCTGCTGTCTCTCCAGCTGTATGACACACTCCAGCGGAGCGAGCAGAAGAGACTGAGAGACACTCAACAGAATGATGGCTTTCTGGACCCCATTGAACAAGAACTATTAGGAGAAAAATGTCCTATTTTGCATTTAAGGTGGATTGGTAATTAAAAAAAAAAAAAGAAGCAATACAAAATAAAAATAACACTGCAAATATATTTTGAGAATTTGGACTTTCCTACACATTTGACTCTCATTCACAACATTTAAATCCCAATACCATATTTTTCACCATTTACTTTGTCAGTTTAATCTTCTCTTCCACTTCATCCAACTAGATTCCAGCTGAATACGCTTGAAGGCTGAAGAGTACAGCCTGGGGGTGTCAATCACAGGACACACAACCAATGTCACCCATTTAGAGTCGGTTTATATGTTTTTTAGCATTCGTAAGAAAACTAGAGCGAATACATGTATGCACAGGGAGAACATGCTAACCCACATATCATTGTGTAATAGGAGTACTAACCACTAAACCATTGTGCAGCCCAAAATCCAGCACGTACATTTCAATATTTGGTTTTAGGCGCATATTTACTATGTATCTAGTGATCCAACATGGTACGTATCTATTGTGATATAGCAAGCTCTACATACACAATGTTTCAATTGAAACCACATTATTTTAGAACTTTCATTTTAGGAAAGGTTTGCTTTTACACTGCAATGCTTGAAAATGTCTATTTATAAAGAAATGCTGCTGTTAGGTTTTATTGATCATGAAACCACACACATATAGTGAACAATACACTATGAACATTAACGATGGTGAGTATCCGGGCATTCGTATGGACAGACAACCAATTTGGATTGCTGTCATGGATGACAGTCAACGGAGTCACTTGGGAGTCCGCCATTGTTATTGTCTGTCTACTTTTGCATGT
This sequence comes from Blennius ocellaris, assembly GCF_963422515.1. Lineage (NCBI taxonomy): Eukaryota > Metazoa > Chordata > Actinopteri > Blenniiformes > Blenniidae > Blennius > Blennius ocellaris. The sequence goes on from NC_137652.1 coordinate 18,989,961, forward strand.
GCAGGTTAGCTATTAACGCGCAGTAGCAACATTTCAGAAAAGTTGCATTTTCCACCAGCGACACGAAGACAGAGTTGGAGCAATTTAAAAAAAAGAAGTTGCGTTTATCCACGTTTCCATGGAGATGGAGTTAGAGCATTTAAAATAAGTTGCTTTCCAAATGTTGTGTTTTCAGTGGCTCCGAGCATCATTGTCGTGTAAACGGACACCTAAAAAGTTTTCCATTTTCACTTGAAATGTAAACAGGGCCTCAGTTTACTTTTATCAACTCTATTTGTGTCAACGTTATATTTCAAAATATTGTGGTTTTCCTTAAAAGATGGATATATTTATTTTTTTGCGAAAGCAGGATTCGGACTTCCCTTTCTATTAAACCGTGGAAAGTCGTGAGAAATCCAACAAGTATCATACTTGTTTCACAGAATGATGGACACACGAGGAAAAAGTGGTCAGAGCTGCAGGCTAGTTTGAAATACAGCATGGCAATATATCACACACAGGCTGATGTAATAACACAGGCTGATGTAATAAAGTGAAACTATTGACGGAAGAAAATGCACCAGACAGCGAGAAGTGTACACAGTCAAAGGTCTGCAACATTTAAAGTTACTCTACTTACTCTCTGACATCTTGCAGTCACAGAAAGGCCAGAAGATTTCCGAAACAAGGTCCCGTTTGTACACTCGGTCTCGTGACATCCCTGATTCACACTGGAAAAAGGATCAACAGACTTATGAAAGTAGCATCAGAAACCTTCCACTTTCCCAGTGGGAAGCTTCCAGTTTGACAGTGTTCATATGCATTTTTGTATTGGTATAGATATGATGTATTGGTGTAAGATATTTTCCCACTTGAGGATTTTCCTTGACCAGTCACATTCACACACAGTAATGGTGACAGCTGCAATTTGGGGTTCAATACTTTCCAAATGACACTTTATTTTTTAATTATTTTTTTTTTTAACCAACTGAGCCACAGAGACGTTAACAGGAAGAAGAAAAACATAATTAATAGATGATGATACAGTAATTGCCAACAAAACAGTTTTTTTTAAAAGCTCATTTTCTGTGAATCTATATCACAGAAAATATATCACAACATATTCTCAATGGCCAAACACTGTACACGCCACAATTCCGAAAATGGACATTGTTTTCAAAACATTTCCACGTAAACACAAAACAGAAATGCCTTTTCTCTTGATGTGGTGTCAAGCAAACGGAGCCGCTGCCACAATTCTTTTAATGCATTTTACTATTGAAGCTGCAAAAGCATGGGGTTAAAATCAGTCTTAAACATACTGATCAGCACATGGCCAGTGTTGCGCCAATGTCAGCCTGATAAGTAGTCATTTCCTACTGCATTTCTATTGGTTTGATAGTTGATGTCGCAGCAGCCACAATCACCACAAATATCTGACACGGTCAGGATTTTATCGCAGGTTGTCTTTGTTAGAAAAAACCATGAAAACGACCATCGCCGAACCCGTCTCACAGTGCAACGGAATCCATCTACTGAGAGCCAAGACCGAAGATATCACCCACCATCTTTCGTTTAGGATGGCCAGAGATCGTACAGTCGGTTGTATGCAATGTATGGCGTGCTCCTCTTCTGGGGGCCGGCGGGGAGCCTCAGGAGGTCTTACAGCATCTGGGTGAATCTGAAGGGTCAGTCTATAGTCTCCCAGCTTGATTTCTTCCTTTAGAGATGAAATCATGACAAAAAAAAAAGAAATAGGTGGAAGGTGTAAAACATCACATCATGCTGAATTCATTTTCTTTATTTAAAAAAACAGACTAACCCTCAAACAAATATTCAATTTTTAATATGAATACATTGAAGTGAGTGCAAAAAGTCTTCTGGGAGAGAGATAGAGAGAGAGAGAGAGAGAGAGAGAGCGAGAGAGAGAGAGAGAGAGAGAGAGAGAGAGAGAGAGAGAGGGAGAGAGGGAGAGAGAGAGAGCTCCTGAGTAGTGGATGACTCTCGGAGCTCACTGACCGACTCGCCCCCCTCCAGACCCGGACACACACACACACACACACACACACACACACACACACACACACACACACGCGCGCGCGCGCGCGCACACAGCGTTACCGGGAGGAAGACTAACCCTCGGAGCGCAGCACTCACCCCCCTCCGGCCGCTCCTCAGACTCCTCGCCGGCGGACATCACTTTAATCGGGATGTTCCTCGCGTGAACATGGAGTTGTCCTCCCCTCCGGCGGCCAGCACGGTACCGATTCTCCTCCGCCGGTCCGCCAGTCCTCCGAGCACCGCCGCCCGGCTCCCAGCCGCCTCCGCCGCCCGACAGGTGAGCGGGTCGCGGCCGCCGGAGATCCCGCGGGCAGATCTGGAGTCCCGGAAGCCCGCAAGGTTAGAAGCAGTCCCCGGGGAGAGGAGCACCTGACAGGCAGGTGAGGCTGCAAACATTTCACTGCAAAAAACAGTAGTTTGTGGTGGACTTCATGCTTCACCACCTCTGGAGAAGCAGCTGCTGCAGGACAGCGAGCGTTGCACCATATATCGTCAGTAAATCCTTATTTTGATATCGCAAAAAGACTGAACTTAATAAATTAGTTTGTCGTACACTGCATTCATGCTTTGCAAAATGCATGCTTTGCAGACCCAGTTTACGCATTATTTTTGTGTTTTCCTTTCAGAAAAGTTTTGCATTTATATGGCAACATTTTGAAAAGGATGTAGTGAGCATGCCGGACCATTCGTTGGCGTGGTAGGTAGGTTTTGTAATGAAACCACACACGCGATACTCTATACAAATTGAAAATGGTAATTACACAGACATTTGTATGAACAGATCACGAAGTTGGATTGTTATAAGGGGTGACCTTATGATAAAACCACCAAGTCCTAGGACAGTATGGACTGGGAGTCACGACCCTCCGGAGGCTGGCATTATTGTTATTCCATCTACTCCAGCAATGGCAGAAGAACTATTTATGACAGCCATGGTACGTATTGACTATAGCAAAAACGTTTCAGAAAAGGTGCGTTTTACTCCGTTTGCACAGAGATGAAATCAGACCATTTTCAAAAAGTTACATTTCTCCTGATTTGGGAGCTGTTTTCAGTGGCTCCAAGCACCATGGCTGTGTAAACCGACCGCCGAATCACATGAAAATGTTCCATTTTCTCTTGAACACATTGTCGTGTAAACAGCCTCAGAATGATAGAATTTTAAATGTGCAAGACATTATAAATAGTTCTCAAAACTAATAAAAAAAATAACAAAAATTGGCAGTCCTAATTATTTTAGGCCGAGTGGTACAACTAGGACAGAATTCAGTAGTTCAGAAATCAAGGGAAAAATTACAAAAAGCTCAAAAGTCACTATATGTATGTTTTCAGTCACCCTGCTCAAGCACACGTCAATCAAATGAACGTCATATAATCAATTCTGCAGACAGCCTAACAACAAGCCACTCGTGACAATCAAGGGTTTTGAAGCAGGAATCCCACTAAAGCAAGGTGGTCGCGTTGTGCTTGTGGTCGTGTGGTGCTTGTTGATGATCATTCGATTGAGGGGTGTTGAAGCAGGGAAACCCCTGAAATGTGCTGGATAGGCACTGCCGGGGCCTGAATTCATGTCTAACTCCATACTATGGAAGCGATTGATCGTGAAATGCACAGTCATACTCAAATCTATGAAATTATGAAACCTATAAAGTCCCAGTTTGAAGGAGACTTTTAACACGCAGGATTATAGATCTTTAAGACCAGGAATTAAGACATTGTGGCCAACTCTCGTGATCATTGGACAAATAATAGTCGTTCAACTGACAGATTAGTCTTTAAGAGATTTGTAGTGCAGAGAAGGTACCATTTACTGTTTTTTGATTTAGAATAATGAATAACCCCCCCAGAAGGACCAGTACAATTTGTGCAAACAATCATAACCTCATCCCTCTGTTGTGTGTCTTGCTAGTGAAGTCAGGCAAATAACCAACTAACACTGGCTCATTTGATCTGTTCATACACATTTCTTCAGCAAGATGGTCGAGTGAGTCACTCTTAACATGTAGCCTCGTCCCCCAGTCCAATCACCAACTGGAGAATATGGCAGAAAAAAGAAAAAAAAAATCCTGATGGCTGATCAGTAGTTCTGGATTCACAGGGCCACTCCATTCTGACTAAAGTTAAAATTCAGTTGGTCTTCGTTTTTAGCATTTTGGCTGTATGAAAAAATGTGTTGATGTCATTTACCAGCAGTTTGTGCAGCCTCTTAGCGCAGTGTTAGCTGGAATGCTTTTGTAATGTTGCTTTAATTGGATATGCCACTGTTATGTAAACCTTTTACACAGCATGAATTTGGGATGGAGCTCGCTTCATTTATACAAAATTGGATTGATCCTTCATGACAAGTGACACATTTGGCTAATAAGCAGCACTAATGGTTGAGGCATAACAAGTGAAATTTTATAAGAAAATGTCTCCACACATTTACTATGTTTGAAATGGAAAAAAGAAACGGAAGGTAAAAGTTCCTCAGATTTTGTAATTGAAGTTAAATCAAACTTTGACTTGTTAATTCCTGACCACTTGGTTTTGTCCATTGGGTAGGACTGAACGCGTGAATAGATTCTCGAGTAGGCAGACAGAGGAGTGCTTAATAAGCTTTTAGCTTAACAATTTCAAGTCAAAATGCAAAACATTTGTTGGTGTAGGTTTGCACGACAACGATGACAACGAGCTACTGAAAATGCAACTTTTAGAAAACGTCTCCTAAGGTGGAAATTTTCGAAAATGCTCTGGATCCATCGCCATGTAAAACACCCTCTGAAAAAGCTTTGACTCTGTCCCGACAAGACGCCACCGCCATGGTAAATAGAATAGAAAAACACTAAGGGGTGGCCTCCAGAGTGCCATGACTCCAAGTCCATATTCTCCTGGAACTTTGTCGTTTTAGAGTTGAAAGTCGCCCAGAATATCAGTCCAACTTTGTTGTCTGTCCATATGAATGTCTGTGCACTTGCTCGTTAAGGTTTATTGTGTATTGTAAGCATGCTCGTGTGGTTTTATAAGAAAATACCCCATCAACAGTGCTGACTACAGTGTTTTCAATGTTTCTGCCATTGCTGTGTAAACGGACATCCTTTTAAGTGTGAAACTTTTCTGCAACAAAAATGCAAAAACTGCATTTTCACTTGAAAAATTGTCATGTGAGCATGCAGTTAATCAGGACGAGGTCAGGGGTTGTTGAGTTTGCTTTCTTAGAAACACATCTGACCGCTATGTTTATTGAAAATGAGAAAAGCAGTTCAGATTTCACATTACATGTTGTGAGAGACATGGCTAAAAAAACAACTAATGTACCGATGTAAAACAGGAAACGTAAGCTGCTCAGGCCCTGGAGCATTTCCATCTCAATGTAATAAAAACTGTTTGCCTTTTGCTCAGTCACTGTTGATAAAGGAGACGCCAAGAGAGGGAGAGCAGTCTATTTACTGTTGCTGGGAACTTTGCTCTTTTTTTATTGGTTCCTTTTTCTATTAATAAAGAAAAACCAACCCCTCAAGATAAATCTTGCAACTATATGTTTAAAGGCTCAATGTGAATGAGAACAATGTGGAAAAACACAACACTGACAGAAATATAACTTTCGACTACATTCTGCTTAAAAAAAAAAAAAAAAAGCCTCCCACAATGATCTCACAATGATCTCTCATAATCTATCTAAGCCCTTGAGGGTGATTCGGTACTTCAAATATAGTTGAGGTGGGGGCAAACTGAACTGGTGCTTCAAATGTGAGACCATCTTGTAGCTGCACAGAGAACAAGCAGCTCTCCTACTCCTGTTGAAGGAAAAGAAAACCACAAATCTGAGCTCTGAATCCAAAGGAGTCAAGCTTGTGGCAGACGGTGTGGTTTTTCTTCCCAAGGCTATTATTGAACACAGTCAGCGAGTGTCGAATCTACTGTCGGATAAGTGAGTTATGTAAAGTCTCTATGAACAGATCACTTGAAGGTACTTCAGTGCCCCTTTGCCAAGAATACGCCCTCTTCTTTTTGTTCCTTTACTATTTCGACATGTGCTGGTCCAAACCTGGCATCAGTGTTACATCGACAGATCGAACCTTCAGGGAGGGGAGGATTCCTTCTACCTACACACAAACTCTTGCCTGTTGTTTCTGGGTCATTTTTTTGCCCGACTCTTCTTTTTCCATGAAGCCTTCATCCTCTTATCTCCAAGTGCATCTCTGTGCTTTTTCGTCCTTCAGCTTTACTCAACTGAATAGGACCATATAGACTTATTGCCATGACAATAAACAGTGCACGTTGTTAAAGTCTGTTGCCGTCAAATTAAGCGGACAAGAAACAGAAGTGGCCAATGATGAAAAGTCAACAATGTCCCGTAAAGGGGACAAACCACAGACCTGCTTAAATATACATGTCTATAGAAAACAGCGAGGCCAAGCACCTCCATGTAAACAGATAAGCAGGATAATGAGTGGACTCTGTGCTGGCAGCACACATTGTTTGAAGGTGATCCTCTGCCATAAGTAATAATTGTATCCTGGAGTAATTGTTGGTCTTTTGACACTAGCCAACCATAACATTGTTACCACTGACCGGTGAAGTGGAGAACATTGATTAACTCATTACAAGGTCATCTATCTGAGAGTGGGCTAAATTAGGTAGCAGGTGAACACTATGTTCTCAAAGTTGATGCGTTGAGATCAGGGAAGCTAGACAAGCGTGACGGATGGGAGCAAATGTGACGACGGCCAAATACTGACGGCGAGACGGCTGAGTTGGAGCATCGTCAAAAGTCCAGGGGGGCGTTTCTTGTCTGTGGTCTGTGTCACACCAAAATGTTCCACCCAAAGACAAATGTTAAAACGGTTTCTCAGTGATGAGTGTGAATCCCGGTCCTCATAGTGAATAGACGAGCGTCTGCAGCTCAGATGTTGATGTTTGTTAGCGTATATGCGTCCATCGACCTGTCAATCGGGCTGCGTAACATTAAGTTAACATGTGATGATCTTGTTGAGTATGGTGTTAACAATATGAGCGATAAGTGCAAATATTTACATTGATGATGTGAAATTTTGGCGCTGATGTCTTTTCTTCAAAATAACAGTGACCTTTCTCTTCACAGCACATTCACATTCACATATATATATATTATATATATATATATATATATATATATATATGTCTATTTAATGTTTTAATTGTTCATTAAAATGAGTTTCATTTGAAAAATGGAGCTTTTTATATCAGATACATATGTGATGACGATGTGATTAATAACATACCCCTTATTATTCTCTTTTTTGTTTTAATACTCACAGTACCGGTGAATACATGGAACTATCCTTTAAAATCAGTTTGAGAAACATGAAATCAGCAACAATACATAACAACGTATTTGATATTCTATTTCTTTGCATTGCGTTGCGTTGATTAAATATACCTCATGTCTGACCCTTTATTGTAGTTTGCTGGTTTTTGAACTAAATATATATTCATACACAGGCCTCTTCCATCTGAATGGTCCTGTTGTGTTGTTGCAGATGCTTTTGCGATTAGATTTATTTGATGATCTGCTCATCCGCTGGTCGAGTTCTCCGCTGTTTATATTTCCTCTCTGTGATCCAGGTAGATCTGCTTACTGACAGTATGACGTAAATCCAATGTGGTTTTAATGGGCGTGCGGGGCTCGGTGGGGTAAACAGCAGCCGCCATTTGTGGTTTTGTGCTGAAAGTAAGTAGTGAGTCAGTGTGTCGTTACACCCTTGGGTGAAACCTGAAGTGAATACTTCCACTGCAGGCTTGAGAGGAGCAGTGATGCGGATGGCGGCTCCAAGCCTGATTTTTTTTTTTTTCTTTTTCTAAGATCTGTTTCATCTGCCTTTGTCTGGCTCAGTGTCTCTTTGTGTAATTCGTAAGCTGCAGTAATAACACTGCTGCCCCATAGCTTTGGCTACCTCTCCCACCAGGATAATGGATGTCAGCCGTGTTGCCAGAAGGTTTTATTCATGTCCGGAGCTGATTGGGTGACTCATTTAGACAGTTTACAATTTAATTACCCTTTCACAAGCCAATCATTCGATCTCTATTTGTCAACTGGGACTTGCTTTTGTGTTTTCAAACTGACATGTTAAGGTGACGTACACATAGCCCATGATGTAGTATTCACTTAAAAAATGAATGAGGTCAAAAGAGGCAGCCTCAAACAAGAACGAGAGTAGAATATTGCTTTATCATGGTTTCATACATCCACTTTTTATGCTGACTTGCCCATGCTTTAGTTTTGGAAAGCAGGAATCTTTCATTTCAAAATAAACTTTGAGTCCACATTAAACCACTAAAACATAATTGCACTACTGTCAAGAGACAAGTCAGCAGACTTTGGCCTCGTTTATCAATTGTATTAAGTGAAAAGGCATTGTTGTTTTGTTTTTTTCAGAAACATTTTGCATTTATATGACAACGTTTTCAAAACACTGTCCATTTGTATGGAAATGGCAGCAATGCTGAAAATGTAGTTGTTATGTTGGGTCACTAGTGGGCACTGTTTCTGCCATGAAACCACACACATATGTGCAGAGAGCAACATGCTATCAAAATCAACAATGGTGTGTATACAGACATTTATATGGACAGATGACCAAGATGGATTGCAACTATTAAACTCAGTCCCAGGAGAAAATGGATTAATAGTCATGACACTCTAGATGCCGCCATTGTTGTTGTTGTTGTTATTGTCCATCTACTCATGCAGAAGTGTTTATTAAGGCCATGGTGTGCATGTGCAGTATCAGCATTTCTGAAAAGGTGCATCGGAGCGCTTTCAAAAAGTAGAATTCCTCCCCGTTCACACGAAGACAAACACGAAGTGACAACGGCAATGGGCTTGAAGTAGCTATTAAAGTTCCGTTTCATTTGTAGAGGTGACCTTGTTGACTCATTCAAAGGAAATCTGATTCAAAAAGTCAAAACCGACTAAATTGGACTTTAAAAATTAAACCCATCCAAATTCTAAAACTGTCCCTTTACAGGGAAATGGTTCCAGGGTCTCACTCTCTTTTTGCTCATTGACTCCTGAAGGTTTCCCCAGAGGTCATTTCTGCTTATGCTAGTCATACATTTTATCGCTTCCTTTGCAATTAATATCCAATATTTTGTACACTTATTGACACGGCCACTGAGAAAATCTTTATTTCATTACTGCCCCCTCGGTGACCATGAAGGTGAAACCCTGATGTGACCCTCGCTTTCTGACACATATGATTTATGTATAGAGTCATATGCAAATCTTAGTTCATTCCCAAACATGTTTTTTTATACATTGGCAGAATATCAAACATATGGTACTGTCTTTAATCTATTAATAAAAGGGAAATGTCAAAGAGGGTCAGACTTAAAACTGACGCTTTGCATGCGTTTTGACTGAAACATGTAAAATACAGTCGCTTGTTTCTTTCTTCCTCTCATGTTTTATCTGTCACCGAATAATAACCTTTAGTTAAAAGCAGAGCTTCCTAATGTTTTCCATGTTATTAGATATAATTGGTAATGACTGTTTGACTCTCCTCAAATAAGAAATCGAAGAAACACGAACATATTTAGAATTTCTGAATATGGCCATGCCAGATAAAGGGTTCATGAAATTAGTAATAGTTCTCATTTTGCATTTCTCATCTCATATTCTCATTTATATCTTGTTATTATGATTTCTTTTCAAAACTTTGATGGGAAAACCTTCATGGAAAAGGAATCCCACCCTAAAACGGTTGTTTATTGGTTGCCAATGTGGAACTTGAGCTGTCATCTGTCAAAATCATCTGCTTTCCATTGATCAGTCAACATTCACAACCGGCACCCAACTTTGGGTCTTGACTGAAACCATGTTGTGAACGATCCCCATTCATGGCGAGGTAAAGCGTTTGGGCCTTTTTAGGAGGAGGTCAACATACTATAGCTGCTGTTCCTCGATATTGAGAGGTGACTTGGGCAGCTGAAGAGGAAGCCCCCTGGCCACTATCTGTTGAAGATTAACCAGACATGAACAATTGGTACGAAGCCCCAAAGACGACTCAGGAGATTAGATCTCTCAGCTGGTCTGGTCTGGGAAACATTCATACTGTTACACAGGATTGGATGTTTTGTGTGTGCATCAGAACTACCCTCCCCAACCTGCAGGACATTTGCGACAAACGATGCAGGTTAAAGGCCAGGAAGATGAGTGAGTGAGTTCGCCCACCCCAGCCATAGACTGTTCTCTGAAGGCAAACACCGAGAGAATGAGGAGGAGCTTCTTCCCTCAGGCTGTCCGCTTGCTGATGAGAAAATAAACCCCACAATTTGCCTTGCATATATTGCGTACTGTCCGTATTGACATGGGTCTACCTATGTTTATCTATATCTATTTATCTTTCATAGTTCATGTGCCTTAATTTCCTTCCTCATTTGTGTTCTAAATTTTTTTATATTTCTTATTTTTCCATCCCACAAAAAACAGTTGTTGCAGTTCAGAACATGTACTCTAAGCATTTCACAGCACATTATGCTATGCACATTTGTTTTGTGATGAATTAAAGGCTTGACTTCACCTTTTTGCACCATTGTTACATGGACCAGATCAAGCCGCTCCTCATGAGGCGTTTCCTGAACACGTCATACACATCACTATAGTATAGTAGTGCGTTTATAAAGACATCTTCATTGTTAATCTGACTAAAGAAACCTTTTTATTCTTCAAACTTGCATGTGTGAGACATTTGATCCACAGTACACAGTGATCGCTTTCAGGCCATACCAGTTGGACTGCAGAGATCACTTCTTTAAGGGACTCCAAGTCTCAGAGTGATTTCTTTAAGCCCCTTTTCTCATTTCAGTGAAAATGAATAACTTTTTTGCACTTTAGCTGTCCGTTTAAATGACAATGGTGCTCAACACATTGCTGGGTTTTTTCTCTAAAACACAAAAATAATGCGTTTACATTTGAAACGTCTTGTAGGTGAAGTGGGGCCTTGTTGTGGTTTAGAATTGAGTTTTACTGTTTTGCTGTCACAGCTGCACCACATTAGACAAAAATCTCTACGAGGTGGATATAAAAATATCTTCCGATGTTTTGTTTTTTTATATCCGTATTCTCATAAACAATTCTTGTGTTTCCTCTTGTGGCAAAACCTCCACATTACATCTTGTGTAGCACCTTTTTATAGGTTCAATGTCTTTTGTCTCCAATCCAAGCAAGTCCCAAATTATTTCTGTACTGTCCAATGAATGAACTCGACTGGCTCTGCAGACGCCACTATTACTCACACCACTCCTGGTTTATTTGTTGTTGGTGAGCAGATATATATGCCGCCCTGTCTGTGGTGGATGATGAGTTAGAAACAAGGCGAAGCGCTCACTTTGGTGTGTGTGTGTGTGTGTGTGTGTGTGTGTGTGTGTGGCTAGATAGAAATACTGGACCGAAGTTCTTTTCAATGAATAAATATCGCTCGCAATGGAAACAGATACAATCAAAAGACTGCTTCATTGATGTCCGATGCTGTTTCCTATATGTGGGTAAAATGTGTTGGTTGTTAGCATTCTCTTGCCCCTCGACTGATGTAGCAGTCAGAGAGCTGTGACCGGAGAGATCAGAGTCTGTTTTTTTTTGGGGGGGTGGGGTGTTTGACAGGCAGAAAGAGGTCAGCGGCAGTCAGACGGTCAGAACACCTCGAGACCAAAAGGTGTGTTTGGCTTCTCAATGAAAAGCTGGATCATTTTTCATCCCTGCAGAATGAGCGATGGGCTGACTGAGAGGCTCTGACACTCTCAATGGCTGAATTGGAAATTTGTCATAAGTGGGTGCGTGGACATGATAAATGATTACATAAAATTATTGTGCTTGCCCTGCCCTGAGTTTCCGAGGAAATGGCCATTCAGGTCGCTTCAATGTGACTTCAGTCACTTGTTGGGTAATTTCCTGTGGCGGGAGGGCTTGATTTCACCATAATTAATCACTCTAGGCTCATGTATCCAGCTGCTCTGACACTGCAGTCAGCAGTAAGGTTATGTTAGACAGTGCATATTTGTTTTTGTTTTTTTTCTGAAGACGTACTATATATTACCGAGTCGCACTGGGATTGTCTTATAATTAAAATTCTAATTATGTTGATCTCAGTCATCAAATTATTAAGGCTGAAAAAGCCAGAAGAGTTTAACCCTCCCATGACTAACACACATGGATTTTATTTAGATTTTATGGCACAGTTGTCAAAAAAATGTACAATGAATGAGTCCTTTTACTGTTTTTGACAATTTAGCATGATATGTTACAAGTTATTGCAATATTACTGTCTTTTTTTTGACAGTGAGACACATGTTAAAAATTTAGCATCTTTCTTAAGAGCTGCTCAGCCTAAATTGGGAAAGGTCTTTGAGTTTAGTGTCTTCCCCAAGAACACTGACAAAGCCGCAGTTGCCTACTCATGACCACTTTGAATGTTGAACATTGTCTGTTTTTATAGTTTCCTGGATATCATGACAGCTGAATTGTATCGGCTTTGAAAATGCAATTCAAACAGGACCAGGACTGTAAAAGTGGCTAACATTTAATTAGCTGACATCGACACCAAACCGGCCTGCAAACTCAGGCTTTCTTAATTGGTCCATGTCTGCTGAGAATGGTAAAGCATGATAAATGCACCTCTTGGAAAAGTGTGAGATTGTGAACACATTCCTTTTAACTCCTCGGGGGATCGGAGGAGCACCGTTGAGCCTCTCGACTGTCCCGAAACCATCGGTACAGGTTTGACCTGAATTTGGACTTTGTGGTGTTTGTCATTTGGACAATAAGATAAATGGTGAGTTCCTCTTTTACATTTTGAGAAGTAAGAACCTTTATCATGCTTCGTTCATCTTGTGGTGAGATTTCTGCACGGTGACTTTCGGTGTTCGACACCTTAAATGCAACCAGCGGTGAATTTCAATGTCATTCCTATAACTCACATGTGCAAAATACTTTTGTTTGTCAGCTGCTGAGTGCCGGTTCCTTTCTGCACTGGTGGTAAATTTTGAGGAAATACGGCCCAAGTGGCTGCTTTGAGGGAAGGAAAATGATTTTACTTGTCTACTTTCCCTGGCCAGATTTTTCCTCGGCTGCCCAGGGATTCAGTTCAATGACCTTCTAATCAAAATCCTTCCTTAGGTGACATTGAGATATTGCTGCCTGTTTTACATCCATTTATTATGAGTTGCACCAAACCAACGCACCCATATTACTTCATCCAGTTCCCCTGATAGATGTGTGCCTTCTCATGTTGCGAGGAGCAAACGTTTCAGTTGTGGTCAAAGTGGCACTGGTCTTCTTGAGAAACTCAACTGAGTCATCCCTTGAAAAATGACTTTGAATAGGGCCCCAATTATTAATACAGGGTGGGGCGCTTTTAATTGATTGAGCTGAGTCTGGATGTTCATCTCTACTGTTTTTTATTGGTGTCACATTGAAAAGTGAAGCTTCTGACGTCAGTGTAGCAGGAGTCAGCAGGATGAATGAATTCATTCATTTAAGTGTCTGGTGCCAGGTCCTTTCCTAATTGCCAAGTGAGCATTTCTGTCACTCAGGAATAAAATACCAGATTTCTTTTTTTTTTTTACTGTAACTATTGTGCTTTGAATTTTGTTTTAGGTTCTATCAGAGGAGTTCGCCCCACAATACATTTAGATCCAAATGTATGTAAACCATTTTGAGGTTCCTGCCTGAATTGGTCATAAATGAGATATGCCTGGACGGAGTTAACAAAATGCCATGCCATTTTTTTTTTTGACAACAGTAATAAACATCAACATTGATGCTGGGAAACTTTAACCAAGCTCTTCTAGCAGCTGCTGATTGTACTTGCACAAAGTTCAAGGGTTATATTTGGCCAATTTCTCGTCACAGAGCAGCTTTAGCTCAGCCAGGTTCCAAGGATGTCTGCTGTGAGCAGCTCTCTGAGCTCATGCCACAGCATATCTGCTTGATTCGGACAGGGGTTAGACTGACCCACTCCAGAAGCTGAATTTCTCTTTCATTCCGTTCGGGATTCGCATCTATTTCAGCTAATTGTTTTGCTGGATCCCATCTCTGCCTGCCTACATGCTGAAGTGTCCTTATGCAAGACACTGAACCCTAAACTGCTCCCATTGGAGTGACAGTGCCTTGTACACGGTGTGTGAATGGGTGAATGCAATGAGCTCTGCAACGTGCTTTGGGGCTGCTCTCACGGCTATAAAGTGCTATATAAGTGAAGTCCATTTACCATTTTTATCATTTTTCAAATTGTAGACTAGTGACTTGAGATGTAAACCTGCTCCAATCATTCATTCACTATTTCTGGTAGCCTCTTTGTTACCCCTCAGTCTTCTGCAACCCTGAATTGGAGTTTGAAGATGAATTGATGGATGTATGGTATGGAGGAATAGCATTTAAGAGTCATCAAAGTCTGGTTTACATACTGGAAAATAGGGAATGTTAGATTGCTGTCATCTATAAAGAAAACAAATAATGCATATTGTGACTTAGTTAGGTCCACATTCACTGACAATTTCATGCTGACCCCCCCCTAAAAAAAAAAGAAATTTAAATGGCACTCTTTGAGACAAATTCTACAATTTCACTTGTGTGGAAATGTGAGTTGTAATTCAATTTTAATAACAGTTGTAACAGTTTCTGCACCAAGGCAGGTTTTAAGTGGCTCAAATGTCAGAAGATCTTAGATTTTGACTTAATCATTAATTGATTTGACCGAATTGTGACATATGAATACCCCATTTAGCCCACTGTTGAATATCATCCTACTCAAATAAGAAGTATCTCATTTATTTGACTGGTATAACACTACACACAGACACTTGAAACGCGACTCTCACAGACGGTTAGCTGTGAACTTCTCCACTTGTATTTACAGTTTGTGACTGAGACGCTGGGTTTGGCTTGTCTTCTTTGATGGACACCTTATATTTATACTCTGTGGAGTTGTCTCAGCTCCGAGAGCTCTTTCTCTCTTATGTTGTCATTCCCAGAGCGTGAACGCGATGGACACAATGAGTGAAAGCGAGAGAGGATTGTGCCTCTTCCGCATGTCTCTGCCTCTCTGTCTTTAATTCACTCTCAGCAATCAGTCTTTCTTCCACTCGTGTGTCTTGGTCACTCATCGCTTCCACTCTTTCTCACTCATCCTGCTGACATTTGTGCCTTTTATTCAAGTACTTCTTCCACTATTGCACCTTTAGGGTAGATGTTAGTTTGCTGTTTTCTCAAGTCATGCCTATCTCTTTATTTGCCTATACTCTCCCTCACTTCTTTGTGAAATCTCTGCAACCTTGCTCGTGTTGTAGTTTGCCCTTGCTCTGTGTTTTTTCTTTTTCTTTTTTTGTGCACAGTTTCCAAGTTTGTCCGTTCTCAGCTGCTGCCACTAATACAACCAGACCTGTGTTATTCAAGCCCTGCGGTGTGTGCGCTCACGCACACCCACCCTCAATCACCCAACAAAGTCCTTACCATAGCAGTATGTCTCATCATTGTACCTGCAGTGTGTGAACGTAAATCTGTGTGTGTGTGCGGCTGTCTCCATGAATTAGTTTTCACTTTACACCATGTCAGGGAGAAATAATGTGTAATGCACTCTCAGCAGATAACTGGTGAGGAAAAAAATACTGTTTCCCCATTCGTTTGCACACACTTCTCTCGCATGCCTCTAGACGAGCTTAGGTGCACTCGCACTCGTGTAC
The DNA here is from genome assembly GCF_963422515.1 of Blennius ocellaris. NCBI lineage: Eukaryota > Metazoa > Chordata > Actinopteri > Blenniiformes > Blenniidae > Blennius > Blennius ocellaris. Next base: position 19,005,699 of record NC_137652.1, read on the forward strand.
ACAAGCAGGGGAAGAGGTTTTCTTTTTTTTTGGGGGGGGGGGGGGGGGGGGGGAATTAAGTAGCAAAAATTGATATTTGGGGCAGTGTAATTACTCTTACCAGACATTTCTTTAAGAGTGTTTCTTTATCTTCCTGTCCACCCTCTTTTTTCGTTGTTGTTTGTCCTCTGCGGTTGCATAGAATGTCTGGTTTATTAATGTCCCACCGTTGCTGTGTGAATTTCTCTTCTTTCATTATTTATTTATTTTCTGTTTTACGTCAAATATGTTGGCCAACTTATCGAGGCTCAGTTCCGGAAGTTGATGAGTCTGAGGCTGGACAACTGTAGGAATCCAAGTGAGCCTAAGAGGAACCTCATTTTGTCAAAGCATCTCTATAATAGCATGTGTTTTAGGTTTCTAGCCTTTGAGTTTGCTGTCTACCAAATAAGGTCCTCAGAGGAAGGATAAATGGGAACTTGTAGGTGATTGGGGCTCATAGATATATCTGAGGAATGACTAAATGCCACTACTCTAAAAACTTTGTTTTAAGCTGTTACAAAGTCAGTCCAAATTGCATCCAGATGTGCAAACGGATCGCCAGAGACCACTGAGACTGCCATTGTTAGACCTGTTCAGCTCTGAAAGCACCAACATTGACCAGCACAGTGTCAAGACTGGTGCAAATACCAATGAACGGCGGTCTGGTTTTGATGATTGTTACAAAAATCTGGGACAATAAGTCCAAACCCCCAGTTTTGGAACAAATTGCTGGAAATATTGCTGGTCCCCTGCGTTAACAGAGCCTCAGGATTAGAGTGCCACAACATTTGCTCACTTTTGACAAATATATTAACACGGCTTCCCTCGGCATTTGTGTTGCAATTACAGCAATCACAAGGGGCCCCCTTACTGTCTACGACTGGGGTCCGTGAACTAAATATATATTTGCAGTCAGAAAAGGTGAGTATTGAACCTATCCTTGCATTGCAGAAAGGTAGAAACGTTATCCTTGCGACTGGTTGCTTTCACTGAGCATGCAGCCATTGTCCCTGCTTTTACAGCTGAAGTGCATACATGATTACTTAGCATCCCTGAGATAAGCACTGGCCGTGTCAGAGTGCCCCCAACGTGACAGTAAAATAGGAATTCAGCAAAGTTACAGATTATGTTTAGTGACAGTATTTTTAAACTGAATGTCTGCATAATCTCTCCATGAAAGCAGGAATGTATTATCCTGACTGTTGTTCTTTGCAAACTGACAGCAAAATATAATTCAACTCATCCTATGTTCCGTCAAAACAAATGGAGGATTTCAACCATATTTGTTAAATTGACAATAATGCATACCTTTTTAGTGCAGTGTTCTTAATAAAAGACACTCCGATCTTCAAACATGCTGACATGGTCAAGCTGCTAAAACTCTGGAAGGTAGTATTAGTGGCTAATGGGACAATATCTGCCGTGTTTATTCTGCTGCTATTACTTACCTTTGAAACTTGTTTGGAGAAAATTGATCTGTGAAAGCTCCTTACTGGAGACGTGTTCAACACAATTTTGTATTGAAGCTGCTTTATGCCGAGTTGACAAAAGATTAAGGCAACTTTTGGGACCATTCTTTCAAAGTACTATTGCTGAGGGAACATTTTTGCAGTATAAAGATGCTTGTCCCGGGAATATACTGTGAGCAGGGTTGACTTTCGAATCTGGTCATGTTTCCTTTATTTTCCCCTCTAAAACCAGATTTCTACTCTTTATACCTCAGTTGTCCCTCTGAAATCTCTCTGGACATCATTTCTTCCATTTCCCTGTCAGGTGTAGAGTATTCCTCTCTCAAGTAATTCCCTCTGTGTTCCAGTCTGAACACAAAACCTTTTAAGTAAATTTGATGCAGCAGAGCTTGACATTATTTCTTGGATTGGTTTGAGGAGAAGTTTTCCTTTGTTTCTGAAAATAGTGCCCTTTATATGTGTCATAGTATATATCAAAATATCACCCATTCTAAGAAGACTTGTGTTTTCTGAAGGCGGAGTCACAAAAAGTTGTGTTGCCATCTGTTTCCATGGAGACGGAGTCAGAGCCGCTACACACATTTGCAATGTCCCTTATGGACACAGAGTCCGTTTCTATGGAGATGGAGTCTAAGCATTTTCCAAAAGAGCCACGTTGGGAGCCATTTTCAAAGAAATGTGTTTTCAGTGGCTCCAAGCACCATTGTTGTGAAAATAAGCCTCAAAAACGCAATGAATGTTTTCTTTTTACATTTGAAAAAAATCCTGTAAACAAGGCCTAACATGTATTAGTTAACGCCTGTTGAGATTCATCATCAATAAGAAGTTCAGGGGTTTTATTTAGTAATGTAATCATATAATGTGCAGCTGTGGTCGAACTCACGATTTTGCTGTAAAGCTTATTTTTGAAATTGTAATTTACCTCTGTGTATGTTTTATTATCAAAAACAATAGTTTTACCTTCGCCCTTCTCTGCCACCTTCCTCCCTCCCCAGCTCCATGCTGTCCCCCCTCTATCCGGACCATGGCGGCTCGGTGGCGTGGCCTCAAACTTCGTCCTGTTCCTCCTCGTCCCCGGGCCTCCACCGGCCGCTGCGCTGCCGCCCTCCACCCATCAGCGGGAGCAGCGTGGGCCCAAACCCCACCTACTACCACACTGTGTACGACGTCCGGGTGGAGCAGTACAGCGAGGTGCCCTTCAGCAGCGGGGGCGGCAGCTATGGAGTTCGCTCCAGCCGCGGCTCCATCTCCCTGGTTGCCAGCAACAGTGACCCCACGGTCCCACTGATTCGCCGGAGGGGAGGACTGGTGGATCACCGCGATGTCATTCTGGCTCACCAAGCACACAAGCTGCACAACACACCGCAGGCCAGGAGGAAACAATGGGAGTGAGTACTTTTCACTTTATAAGATCACATTGGAGTGAATTAGCTCACACTCTCACTGTCCAATATACTGGAATTACACTTTGCTTATGTATCACTCATATTTTGCCGCAGGCGACTCCAAATACAACTTCACCCATCAGCCTTGGATAACACAAAAGAACTGTAAAATCCTTTATGCTTGAAATGATTGCCTTTACAATCTGTCTGTATGCATCTGTATGATGGTATTGTCTTTGAAGCGATATCTCAACACCTTCAAAGTTGACTTGCACGTTCGCTCACTCTCGAAAGGGACTCATCTATTGGTGGCTAAAGGGGAAAAATCAAGGTGACCAAGTCTACACAAAATTGTCTTTCATCTAATATCCCTGGATAGACGTCACTCATATGCAGCTCATGTGTTAACCGTCGCCCAATAATAAATCCACTGGGTTTAAGTGAATCTCTAATACACAATCGGATCTTATTGATCCGTGTAAACCAGAACGATCCCAAAATGACATTGACTCATGCAAACTCCCATTGAACGGCCTCTCCCTGAATTGATGCTGAAGCCTCAGGCTGTAAGACAATAGTGCTCACTACTGCATCCTCGTTATTGGTGTAACACGTTTTGACCTAAACAGAGTACAGGCAATATTATGTGATTCAGCAAGCAAAGGGAAAATAGATCTGTTTATTTTTGGTTCAGTACAAAAATGTGAGGTTTTCACAGTTGAATAAATAAAATAAAAATAAATAAAAAGATGTGAAATGCTGACCTTTTGCGTTCATGTTTTTCATGATCTGAGCAATATCAAAGACAACTTCTAACAGGTAATTTTAATAGAGACGTACACATATTGCTGTTTTGGCAGTATCCGTCCCGAGCCACACTGACTGCAGGTCTTGAGGTTTTTCTTGCAATTACATTCTCCGGCAGTCAATTTGACTGACTATCGCACCATCAGGGGAGAGCCAGTAATCAGTGAAATGAAAGTGATTGTGGCGACCATGTGAACATGCAAACTCGTCACTTCGGGCTGAAATCGGCTTAGACCAGTAGCTATGATCGCTTACCTGGCTTGACCTTCTCACCGCCCGCTGGCAGAGGTTGACCTGATGTGTCCTTGAGCCTGTCGAGGGCCGGGGCTTCACGGAGGCCGCGGGTGGTGACAGAAAGACACTTTATGCTGCCTTGTTTTTTTTCATTTTGTTGACAGATGAACAAGCAGGCAGCTGCTGACCCAGTTGCGGATCAGACCAGGTGTGTCAGCGAAGCCCGGAGGGGCGAAGCTGATTTTTATTACAGATGACAGGTTAAAACCCCATTTACCCTGTCACACAGTAGATCCATGGATGCAGAGCTCACCCATGTCCTGGAGAGAGTTTCTTTTATTTACCCTTTGGTCCTGTCTTGTGTCTCAGTGCCTCAACTGTCTTTCTCCCATTTGCATCCTTCTTTAGGACTCCCCACGGTAGAACACGGCGAGCGTATCACACGCAAATGGCAAATACTTCAAAAAGACCCATAGCTGCTATAGCTCATCATCTGTCCCCTGCTTTTACTCTCCACTAATTATGATGGAGAGCATGCTCACAGCTTCTGCTGCATCACCTGTCTGCTGCCTCGCGCTCTCTGGCACCACGGCAGCTCACTGAGTTCATTATTAGCAGAATACCGGGCGCCATATGTTGCCAGAAAGGATGGAATTAATCAGACGACACTCCGTTATTGAATAACAACATATTACTTCATTAAGGTCGGTTGAGACGTGGTAAGAACCACGTAATGAGAAGGGACAAGTTTAATAACACTAAATTATTTCACAATTACATAAAATGTGGAATTACATTTTGATTATCTTCACTGCTGGTTCGTTTGAAGTTTGGTATCTCGAATTTTTTATTTCTCGCTTTTCACTTAAGACACATTAGAAAACATTTCCACGGAAATGACCGGTTTGAAAAACGTGTTTTTGAAAAGTTGTGTTATGTCCCAATGTACATGCGACAGTCAAAACGAGTCAAATTGTGGGTTTTTTTGCTAGTTGAATTTAGGAGTCTGAGATTTAAAAAAGATTCCACCCACTTTGAATGCTGAAGATGATGTATTGTTTCAGGAGAAGATTTTGCCAGACATAACAGTACAATTGTTCAATTGTTAGAGCAGAAAACAATCATTTGGATTTCCTAACAGGAAAACCTTTCAGAACCTTGAGAATTGACACTAACCACCAAAATATAGAAGTAGCATGAAGCCAGTAGTCTGAAGTCAGCCAGTCGGTCAATTTGGCTCAATTTAGGGCAATCGCATTGTATATCTTTGTTATTTTTTCCGATACGTGTAAAATTCTCTTCTCATGGCGATTTCAGTGAAAAAGACTGAAGTTACTGCACAGCCATGTCGGTAAGTCCCAGCAGCTGTATTTGGCCACTGCAGGACCTTGAGATTAAAGCTAACATCAGCAGTTTAACATGCTCTATAGGGAAAAAAAAAAAAAAAAAAAAAGAACGCAGGGGAACACCGAAGACATTCGACTCATTGCTCCTTCACATTCTGATTAGGGGGCAAAACTGTCTGTCTGCTTTCTTCTTGGCTTAATTTTGTTTTCTTTTGGTGGTATTTTAAGATTTCTCACAACTTTATTAACATTAACATTTATTTTTGTGCTTTTTTTTTGGGGGGGGGGGGGAAACTGAGCAGAACAGTAATATCAACCCTTTCATTTTATAAATTCCAGCAAATATCCAACATCATTACATTTTATAAAACTCAGAAAACCTGAAAAATACTTTGTCCATGAACTTACTGGATCACAGTGTTTTAAACTATCACCATTTTCCCAGGAAGCCAAGCCACGCTTCGTTTGCTGCTTTTTCACGGTGATCTTGATGAGTTTTGACCTGGAGTGTTGGGAAATCCTGATGTGACAGGAAGAGCATCCAATGACCAGCCCAGTTGCCGTTGGGAATTGAATAACGAAGCAGCCGAATAGACTATCATCACAATTTTAGATGTATCCAAATGATTTAAATACGTAATGTTCAGTTTTTTTGTGGTTGAGAGAGAAGTAACCTTTCATTTTGACTTCCTGACCCCCCCCCCTCCCCAAAAGCCTTGAAAGTGAACCCAGTTCCCCGTCTCACTCCTCTTGCCCTCGACTGTCACCAGCACTCGGTTACTGTAGATGACTTTTTAGACTGTGACATTGCTTGAGGTCAGAGTAAGCTGAGAAAGCTTGTGGTTTGTGGGAAAAAAAAACCACACACAGGGCAAAAATAGGCCAAGGCAGGGTCGGAGGGAAGAGTTAACCGCTGCAGGTATTGACTTGTCATGTTGTCCTGAAACGATTTCACTCCTTTCAGAATCTTGAGGGTGATTAATTAAAAATGCTTCAGTAAACTCGAGTTGGCTAATTCCTGATTAACAAAGATTTAGAAGGATGTATTTTGGGTTGGTCTGTTTACACAACAATATTGATTGGAGCACCTGAAAATGCAACTTTTTGAAAACGGCTCCCAAGATGGAACTTTTCCAAAAACACTCCGTCTCTGTGTAAATGGGTGAAAAAACACAACTTTTCTTCAACGCTGCTACTGTGCATGACGACATAATCTTTGTTGCAAAATTTAACCCAATTTTAACAATTTCAACCCACAAATACTTAAGTAATGATTTGTGTGAATGCATTCAGGTTTATTTATCACAATGTTCACATGAACGGAACCAAAAAAAGCGTTTCCAGATTATGCGACAAACCACGAGTTAGCAAGTTCACCGCAAACCGAATAACCGTACTTCTTTTAGCCTTTGGATATTTCCCTCTCCACTATTGTCTTTCCCTCTCTTGGAGTTGACTGATTTCTCCACTCTTCCTCAGTAGCGACCATTTGCAGTGTCCTCACGCCGAAGCCTTGAGCTCTGTGCCAAAATCTGCCGCCGCCACATCGCCAACACACATTCCCGCAGACAGCGTTGCACAACAAGCAACCTCTGGGCCCCCGAGTACACAGCGTAAGATTTCATCAGTCACGTGACTCGTTCCTGTAATTCACTCATCGGCAGTTTATCATCCTCACACTCTCGTACAGTGTGTGATCATCAGGGCTGAAGAGAAGAGACGTACCTCAGCACAATCACTCATGGAGAAGTGTCCTTACTGGATGACTTTCTTTTGGAAGAGCACCAGCTCTTCCTTGTTTTTATGTCCATCCTGTAACTTTTCTCAACAGCACGTCTTTTTAAATGATCCCTTTGCCTTTTTTATTGAAGATAAAAATGAAGAATGAGGGAATATTTCCCTCCCGTCTGCAATTTTTCAAATGCATTTGCAGCAACAAATCCATCACAAAAATTCCTTGTTTTTATCAAGAGAACTACAATATGAGGGTCTTTCAGCATGTTAAATAGTCATTAAAAACAAGACACAATACTCCTCATGCTATACAGTATATAATAAAAACCCATTTCATTTAGTATACTCATAACTTAGCATGATCCACTGACAACTCTGCATGAATTCCAGCATTTAAAGAGGCAATAAACCTCAGTTTAGCTTGAGATAATTAAATGTTGTGACCGGTACATATTTTTAGTCTATGGCCTTTTTTTTTTATTAGCGAAAGGAAATAGATTCAAATTTCTCCAAGATAATTGAGCCCCTGGTTTGGATTTCTTTTTTAAATATATGCTGTATATTACACGTAATAGAGCCTACAATATAGGAAATTAAAGTTCACCCATTCATCCATCTATCGTCTTTATCCAGCTTAGGGTTGAGGGGGGCTTAAGCCAATCCCAGCTGACTGTGGGCCAAGTGAGATTGCACCCTGGACAGGTCTCCAGTCCATCATAGGACAAACATTTTGAGACGGACAACCACACACACTCTTTGAAACCTACTTACAAATTTAGGAACTGTTTACACATTTTCAAATGAAAACTAAAAACTTTTGTTGCATCTTGGATGTTTGTTGACATGACAACATTGCTCCGTGCCACTGAAAATGAAAAAAAAAAAAAAAAAATTGAAACGACTTCCAAGGTGGAACTTTTTGAAAACGCTCCAACTCCGTCTCAATGAAAAGGGGGAAAATGCTGCTTTTGAAAAATGCACAGGCTCTAGGATGCGGAGGTGCAGCCACATTAGGGCGCTCCAGGGAGCTGATGGGTGTCGAGGGTCTTCCTCAGGGACCCACAGTGGTGACCCCCTCAGCTGAAGGATTTAAACCTGCAACTATTCGGATCCCAAATCTGTTTCTCTAACCTCTAGTCTAGTTATGTGTATGTGAGTTCATTACACCATGAAAGCGATATCATTTTCAGCATTTCTAAGGTTTTCATGTAAACGGACATCGTTTTCAAAACATTGCTGTGTCAACACAGAGGTTTTCCTGAACAAAATGCAAAAACAAAATGTTTTCACTTGAAATATTGTCATGGAAACGGGGCACAACAGTCACACATTAGCCTCAAAACGCATGTTTTTGGACTGTGGTAGAGTATCTGAGTACCCGGAGGGAAACCACCGGAAGGTCTCCAAGTTGGAAGTCAGGCAATATTAACCAATGCAAACTTTTAATACATTCATGTATTATTACAGCTTTAGATTTTCCTGTAAATACAAAATATTTGTCACTTGATTGGGCATGAAAAGGTCGACGAGATTGGATGTGCATTATTCCGTAAAGAGACCAAAATGCCTGGAGTTTGAAGGGTTCATACAAACCAGACATTTCATCTTTCAGGCACCGTGTTGTGAGAATGGCAGTTGCTGGGGGGGATTTAAAACAAACCAAAAAAAAGGTAAAACGTCTCTGTCTCCGTCCCTCCCCCGGTGGCTGTCTCTCTGTTGTTTTGTATTAGTGCCAGCATCAGTCAGTTAGTTACGCTGGCTTGACGACGCCACTCTGCTGCCAGCTGCACTTTCTGCCCGCAGAGTGCACATCATTCATTTTAATATTTACCACCTCTCCTTCCTCCCCGAGTCCACCTTTCCTCTCCTCGTTCACTCAACAGTCCTTTCCTTTCCACCGTTCCACCATTTCTTAAATCCATCCGTCACCCGACCACGAGTTTCTCCACTTATCAATTGTGGCCGCTTCCCTCCTTCCCTCTTCTGTCCGTCCTTTACTGTCCACATCATTTGTTCATACATGCCACTTCTCTTCATCATTTGTCTTCTTTTCTTTTCTTATTTTTTTTAACATGCATTCCAGCTCATAGAAACAGTTTATTGGTCTTCTTGAGCACGGATGGTTGTTGTTTGTTTGTTTATGAGGCATATTAGTAACATCAATATTTTACTAAGGTCAACTAAAACATGATTTAATGAAATAGACAGAAGTTCATTTCAGTCACAACTGTACAGCCTGTGTTCATTTTTGTGGCTTTAAAGGTAACTGCTGTTACTTTGTGAATGAGCACACTGTTCTGGTTAATGTTTTATTTTTCTCATTTAATATTTGGAAGTTCTCGATTGAACCTTTTTCATCCTACAGTGGAACAGAGCATCTTGATGATCGATGAGTTCAAACATCCAAATATGATAGGATGGGAGCCAGAAAATATCAGCATAATAATCTTTAAAAAAAAAACCAACTTAAAAGTGTTCCCTATCTTCAGATAAACACATGTGAATTTTGAAATAGTTCCCATCTCATGAACTTTTTCAAAAATGTATAAACAACGTAAACATTACAGTGAAATTCAAGCTGGAATCCTGTTTGTCTTTACAGAACACAGCTCGCTGTCAATGCTGCTCGTTCAGTTCTGGACCTCTACTCTTTATGAAACAGAGCAATCCCTAGTAAAAACAAAGCTCAAACAAACTTAAAAAAAAAAAAAACATTTACTTTTGATAAGAAAAACTACAGTCAATAATTTTTTGGTCATGGACTTTACGAACAGACAATCTGGTTTTGGCCTACAGATTGTTCACTATTTTGACACGCTATGTTAGATGGACCATGCAGGCCTCCTGCGATGTTCATAATATCTTTTTGCCACTGAAGGTTGTCATTTAACTTTCTTTCATCACAGTTTTTAAGTTAAAATGACAAACTTCCTTTGCGTTTTGGGTGTCTGACGACAGTGCTTGGAAACACTGAATATGCAACTTTTTGAAAATGGCTTCCAAGGTGGAAGTATTATTTTTTATTTTAAACTCTCCAACTTATCAACGATGACAGCCTCCAGCGTGTCATGACTCTCAGTCCATATTCTCCTGGGACTTGGTGGTTTAATAGTTGAGAGTCACTTTGATCCTAATCCAACTTGGTCGTCTCTCCACACGAATGTCCATGTTCTCGCCATTGTTAATGTTTATAGTGTATTGGTTTCTGCTTGCACGTGTGTGTGGTTTCATTAAGCAAAACCCAACCAAAACAGTTCCCACCAGTGACCTGGCATGCTAACTACATTGTTTTCCGGCGTTCCTATGTAAATCTCATTGTTTTTTAAACTTTTTAGGTTAAGCCTTTAATTTGAACAAAAAAAGCATTGAAACAATCCAAAATCCTCTATGAAGCAATTCAAAAACAAAGGTTTAGCAGCTTTAAAGTTTAATGTAAGACCAAGCTGCTAATAAAAAAATCAGAGAGGACACTTGTCAGCATTCATATTTTAATCTCGCCAGGTAGTTTTAGTATTCAAACTTAACCGTGGTGATGGACCATGTTGCTACTCTGCTCGTAATGTCTTTTGATTGATCCTCTCATGCCGTTTAGGTGTGATGACATGTTGGTCCCAGAGGGGTTATATATTCCTTGTCACCCCCCGGTCACCTCACATCATCTACCAGGCATATCAAACTGGGCCTGATTACAAAAGCTGGAAGAAACGGGCATGTCTGTTGTATTTCCACTGAGAGCCCCTCTGGACTAACAAGGAAATGGAAGAATGGGTTGAATATAAGTTCTGCTGGTGATGTTTCGAACCCAAGTCCAACCATTGACCGTATCCTTTCTTGACCTGCTTCAACCTATCAGAACAAATCTGCAGTGTGAGGTTCTTAAAAATACAGGACAAAACATCTTGTTGCACAGAATGGTAACACGGTAGCTTACACGAAAGACTTCATTGCAAGTTCCACTCACCTGTTCTCACGCGAGCATCATATAGGGAGCCTCTCTCAGACGCGACTATTCTCAAGCAAAACATCCAGTGCTGATTGAGAGTATCACCTCTTCCGCAATCTACAACCCTCTTTCCTAGTGACCAACACCCAAACCTTCTATGATTCATTTCTTCCTCGCTTTTATTCTGCTTCGATCTGTCTACCTACCGACACACACCCAACACCCCACTGACAGTCGAGGTAGATCAAAGCTCTGACCGTTCAATACTTGTTTGACTGACGACTACTCTGAGAGACAAACAGGCGCACGCACTGTCACCATGTTTATATGTACGGTATACATTCATTACATTCCAGGTACTTTGCATTGACTCACTAATTCAACCCCTGTGATATCTACTTCTCCCCAACTAATACTCAACACACCTTAACCTTAAGGTGTGTTTTAACGTCACTTATAAAGATAAACAGGTCCTCATAATGCGAGCAATAAGTACATGTCATTCTAACACACAAACATAAGGGCTATATTTACGTGCCACCCTCACCTAACCTTAGCCCTAAAATCTTATCTTAACCTAAGTACTGCATTTTGAGCCGATCAGCGCTCACACATTTCAGATGTCTATAAGAGAGAGCCACACAAGACACACAATTTATGTTTATATGCTTTATGGGGACAATCTGAAAAGTAACCCTAAAAGCCACTTTTCTAAACCTTACCTCGAACTTATCCTCATGCCTTCACCTCACATTTCATTGATTTCCCCACTGGGCCTCTCTATTTTTACCCCTACAATGACATGAGTCCCTACGGTCAAGGGGGCCGAGAACATACACACACACATAAACACTCTCCTTCAGCGATGGAGTCGTCCGATGGAAAAGTGCTGCCCTCTTGTGTTCATGCTGATGAAGTGATTTTCCCCCACAGTGACGTGCGTTTGATTTTATGTGCTCAAGAGAATAAATCACAGTTCTTTCAGCGTGTGTGTGTGTGTGTGTGTGTGTGTGTGTGTGTGTGTGTGTGTGTGTGTGTGTGTGTGTGTGTGTGTGTGTGTGTGTGTGTGTGTGTGTGTGTGTGTGTGTGTGTGTGTGTGTGTGTGTGTGTGTGTGTGTGTGTGTGTGTGTGTGTGACTGTGCGTATTCGCTCCAGCAAGGTGATAGAGGACTAAATGCGTCATGGTGACACACACACTGACGCAGGCAGGCTCTGTGCCCACACAGTGGACATGATTCAAGGATTAGGACTAACACTTTGAAGGGTTCCGAAGGTCTGGGGGCCCGTGACCGGGGTGGTTTTTTTTTTTCTGTACAGTGGCCCACATGGGGCTCATCTGTGTTGTATCTGCTCAGAGGGCAGAACAGACGCTATGTTTTATTATTATGATTTGAAGCACTGTTCTTTCTTCACTGGGGACTTTGTCACTGCGCCTCATAGTTATTCTTCGCCTTGTTAACTTAAGTGCAGCTAAAACCCATCTGACATCCAAGCTCATTGCTGTTTCTGACATTTGTAACAATTAGGAAGCTTGAAGGACTTGTTTTGTGTTTTTACATCCTTTGACTAAGCTGAAAACCAGCTCCTTCAGGGCAGACTCCCACAGCCACCATCCAGGAAGGAGCACTTCTGTTGAGCCTTTCCAACGGCAGAAACTGAGAAATAAACTGTGTAAATACCACTGTCCTGGCACTGTTACACTGTGAATACTGTAAATATTATTTCTACTGACTATTTTCCACCCATATTTCTCCCCTGTATTTCCATACGTCTACATACTGTATATATACACCATTATCTATTAATATACATAATCTATTCTCCTGTGTGCATCTATCCTTATGATCTTTAAGCATTTGAGTGATGTTCGGCTGATGTGATGACTGAATATTCCCATGTGGGATGAATAAAGTCCGATCACATCTTATCTTAGATGCAATACTCAAACATCTTGTTTCCTCTTTTTCACATTTATTTGGTTTCTTGGTGGCACTCAGTGGAGGCCTCTTCTCCCGAGTGTTGTAGATGGTCTTGGTCTCCAAAACATATTTTCATGGTATTTGTCTTGACTGCCCCTCAAAGTTTTGGTCTTGGGATGCTCTGGCCTTTTACTGATCATCTCTTCAGCCCATCTGCAGTGGTTCCCTGACATTTTCATGAAAGTATTTTTAAATAAAGATTTGGTTTACATTTATATTTCATTTTCATTCCACACTGATTTTCACAATTTTCAAATCTCAGTTCAAAACAGCTAAATTAATTTAAACAGCTAAAACATCCAGAATACCAAGAATTGCCCATTAACTAACTAACTAACTAACCAACCAAGTAACTAATTAACTGGATGGATGGAATTGCTAAATCTACTCAAACATTAATTATTAAAAAAAATACAGTAAAAATGATTAAACGAAAATAATTAAAGTTGGTAGTACATAGTTATTTTTCAGCAAAAGAAAATGGGTAAAGATTTCCTCAAAAAATGAAAATAAATAAATTTTTGTTAACTTTTACTCTTTAGTACTACTTTCATGGGGATACATTGTGTGAAGGCGTGTTTAGTTGTCCTGACTCTAAAAACTAAGATACTTTTTTATGAAGTATTTCCAGTACTTTAAATACTTTTCTTGAGCGAGACATGCTCTGAAGTCTTTTCTCGCATTCATTCTGGGTTTTGCACTGGTATTCATGTCTTCCTTCACTGAGAAATCCAGGGGTGTTACAGTACTCTGTGAGACCGCTAGGTGTCAGTAGACACACATCTGAGAGTTCTACTGCATCGGGTTGAAGTTGCCATGTTGTCTGATGAGGTCCTTTCCCAAAGGCCAGGAGCTGGTTCGATACTAATGGTGGCATTTTGTTTCCTCCTGTAAATGGTTTTGTTAAAACTTTTGTTCAGCTCCAGATTATATGACACAAATCATAGTATGAACTTGCTACTGTATCCTAAATGAAAGAAATTGTATGAATAGAGTACCTCCCTTGGCAGCCTCCATGTGAATGCATGTGTGAATGTGTGTGTATATGGGTGAATGTGGTTAACAGTTTAAAGCACTTTGGGGGCTCAAGTGGTGGAAAAGCATTATATATGTGGAATGCATTTTAAGCAGTAACAATGGCAGATAATGAAGTTGGATTGCTATTAGAGTGACTCTGAACTATAAAAAACTACCAAGTCTCAGAAGAATATGGACAGGGAGTCGTGGCACTGTGGAGATAGCCATTGTTGTTATTGTCCATCTCCTCCACATGTGTCGAAAAACTATTTTTTCCGGCCGTGGTGCACATGCGCAGGAGCAGCGTTTCTGAAAACTTGCATTTTCCCATGTGTCTGAGCAGTTTTGAAATGATTCGTTTTCATGTAAATGGTCTCCGAAAATGTAAACAAGTTTTCCGTTTTCTCTTGAAACCATTGATGTGTGAACAGGGTCTAAGATGTTCTTGTTTATACCGGGACTCATCTCAATAACACGAGAAGAGTTGCATTGTTGATGGTCATTGGTCCTAATAGCAATATCTCAGAAGGGGGAAGCACAATATAGTTTGTCCTCTCACACTTTGAAAACAATGTAGAATCCATCTGCAGTACCTGCAGGTATCCGCAAGTCCTTATGTGACCACAGGGTGTCAGCAGAGGTTTACACTCAGGAATCAATCCTTTTTTCAGGGAGACGCTGAGTACAACTTCGCATCTGTGCTATAATGACTCTGGAATAATCATGGGGAAGAGGTGTGAATTCTTCACATTTTCAACAAATGCCATGTTTTCTGTAGGTGTTTTAGGCTCCTGTATACATCTAAGACCTTGTTCTTGTTTTCAACGTTTGGATTTTTCCACTAGATGAGCCAAATCATCAACTGAACTGGGTTGAATACAGTGGGAACATTTCAGATGTAAATATACATGAGATGTAAGGTGTGTAAATGTGCAGCCCACGCTGTGAAGTTTTTCTATAAGAGAAAAAAGAAAAGCAAGAAGAAAAAAAAGAAGCATGAAAGCTCAGCAATTTCTTCTCCAGGATAAATAGAGGGTTTAGAAATCATCGATTCGTCCTTTATTTTAATGAGGAGAAATCCACCGAGAGCGTATTTGTTTTCTCAGAGGAGTGAACTCCGTACAAGGCAAGCAGTTTAAACAACCGTCAGACACACACACACACACACACACCATGTGACGCACAATCAGAAAGACTAAATACAAGCTTAGTCACTGCATTTGGATTCTTCCTTTTCATTCTTCTATGAAAGTTTTTGGCCTTCCTTTAACATTTTTCTTGTTACCCCACAAAGCAAATTTCTGCCTCCACTTCCTGTTCTATTACAGTCTCGGGGCTGTAAATCAAAAGGTGTGCTCAGATGTGGAGGTTTTGGGCCGTAGCCCAGCAAGGGGTTCATTCTTTTAGGAAGCATCATTTGGCTACTTCATCTACTCTATTTCCATCAGATCCCTTTCTTTTTTTTTGGCTTGCGAGAGCATCGTTGCTTTTTCAACATTTAAAAAAAAATTTCATTTTTTAAATGTCCACTGTGATGGAAAATGCAGAGATTCAAGAAAACCATCTCATTTTATATTTTATGCTTTTTGCTTTTCTTCCTTTTCTTTGCTGAAGCAAAGAAAGACGTTTTTCTTCACGTTGGAGGAAATCATCTCCCGGAATCTGGAGAGATTGTTGCAGTGGGCCGATGTGGTTGGTTCTGTCGTGTCAGCCTGGACTGACGACGGCGGCGGCGGCCAACACAGCCAGCCTATCAATTAGTTAATAGTCTTAGTCACAGCTATCTTCCTGTAATGACGCAGCTCTTTCTATGCTGTGGAGACAAGGTCTTGGACGGTGGTGCGTTTCGGGTTGGAGATTTGGAAGGCACCCTCCTGTTCATCTTACAATGAAACTGGGTAACTCTAAAAAAAAAAGAGTGTTGGGCAAAATGATCTAACCTATTGTTGAAATTGAAGCTGGACTCTCACAACATAACTGTCACTTACACAAATATGAATTCATTGCTTTGCTAAATTAGTATACACTGATTAGCCTTTCTGATATTTCTGACTATTGTGTTTCTAGGTATTTGTGCATTCTGTCGGTTAATTTCTACATTTCCTTAAATTTTTGGCGCCAGTCTTGATGTTTTTGAGTGTGTTTAGAGGGTCAAACTTGGGCTCAATGAGGTGTCAGGAGTAAGAAAAAACAATAAGAAACATTACAAATACAATAAGGTCCTGGCCTCCAGAGGAGGCCTGGCCTTTCTGCTCGGTCCCAAACAACGTAGCCACTAGAACAGCTGGTGCAGCAGTCCTTAAAACTCTCCAGAGTACAAACGACCCCGCCACAAAATGAGCACAGTTAAAGGCTCATATTGTCGTCTACTCTGTTTGGAGTGAGGACTCTTGGGGGAGCCTGTAGTCTGGATATCGTAGGGGAAAGGTCAAATGAGTTGACACACTCTCTGGTCCCAAATGATCTGCTGTCATTCAGCAAATGTACGTCTGTGACAAGGATGGAGGTCACTGCCTCAGTGGAAAGGGTCAGTTTTCAGGCACAGATACTTCAGAATCACTTGTCTGTACCATTCATGGTGTTTTGTCACTTAGTACTGTTCACCAAAGGTGGTCATTCTTGCTTTAGGAGGAGTGAGCAGTTTGTCCTTCCTGTATTGAGGGCTTGCACTTGTTGTCCAAGGTTCTGCATCCTTTGGTTTGTATTCAACCTGTGGGATTTAAGCAGGAAGTGTCAGAAAAATCTGGGATAACTGGCTTCATGGATCCTGCAACAGGATGGACAAAGTGTCTACGTTTACCAAGTTCAGTAACTATTTTCAGATAAATTCATTCTTCATTGGACCACTTTTTGTAGGCTGTGATTACCATGGCCATCGTCTGTCAACACATCAACTTCAAGAACTGAATGTGGTGTTGTGATAATGAGATAATAACTGTTTACCACCTCAGTCTTCAACCTCCGTTTGAGTGCAACACAATCACATGACTGACTAAAGCAACTGCCATTGCTATTTTAGGCCCATTTTACATTACAATGTAAAACTTTCATTGTGTTTTGGGGGTACATTTGCAAAATAGGAGCGCTTTGAGCTGCTGAAAATGCAATTTATTGCAATTATCCATAGTGGCCCAAGGTGAAAACTACATAACGTTCAGTGTTTCTGCTGTTTCCATGTCAAACGGACATAATTTTCAAAACGTTGCAGTGTAAATGCAAAACATATTTGAAATGGCTACATAAATTATTTTTTTTTGAGCTGTGGACAAGCTTTGCGATGTAGGACAGGTTGAATCGGGCAAATCATGATTAAAAACATGCTGGTTTCAGTTTTCAACCACACCATCACCACCATCACGCTTCTGGTGAGAACCGCTCATCGAAATCTGACCACACAGCTCTTTGATTGTGACAGAAGTAAAAGTTACCGCAATGCAACACTGCACCTTAATGGTTATTCAAAACCATGACTCACGTTTTCCCCAAATTTCAATTGACTGCTCCCCGTAGAGTGAACTGGAGAGCGTTTTATGAAGAGAATAATGAATGAGTCAACAAGGGAGTGCTCCATCGTGATTGGTTCAAGGGTGACCACATCATTTAGATGACATTCCCTCTCTCTTATGGTCTCTCTTGCTCTCTCACTCTCTCTCTCTCTCTCTCTCTCTGGAGCTGTCACCCCCTCTTTGTAATTGGCCGGCTGCCAGGCACTCCCATTTAGTGAGGGTGCCGTGTACACTTTGTGCTTCAGCTTTTTCTCAATGAAATCTTTACACCAGGGACATTTATCACACACACACACACACACACACACACACACACACACACACACACACACACACACACACACACACACACACACACACACACACACACACACACACACACACACACACACACACACACACACACACACACACACACACTCAAGTAACAGTTCTCGCAAAACAAGCAGTGACATACAGGGTGTCAACAAAGATGGGAGTGAGGAGTTCAAAGTTGCTCTATTTTTTATTTGTCAGTTCTGCTGTACATTTTCACACATATAAAGAACTGAAATAACATTTCCCTCTCACACAACATTTAAAAAAAACGAATTTAAATTACGCACGGGAAAATATACAGGCGAGAATATAATTTAGTAATTTAGTTAATTTCATTTCGAGCACTGTTTACATGGCATGGTTATTTAAAATGAGAAAAAGAACCGTGGTAATATTACAAGCAAATGTATTTTCAGCCAAGTTTGGTAAACACTATTCAATGTTCTTTCAAGGACAAGATTATACAAGGTGAAATTCGTAAAATGCATATACAATTTTAAAATTGCTTAATTTAATCCTTGTAATCTTATTTCAAGTACAAGACAGTCTTACATCTAGAGAAGTGTCACTATAATACAACTCAAAATAAGTTGAAAATATCTTAATATCTTGAAGGGAGACGTTGAAGATGAATATTATTAAATCAAACATCTTTTTTTTAAGAGAAAAAGTAAATTTTTTTAGCATTTATGTCTTATTACAAGACAGAAAGCTTGAAAATGCTGGTAAAATATAGCTTACACAAAACAATTCTACAGGTTCACAAAACGATCCTACAGAAGTACACAACTCACAGTATACATCTACAAATTCACTTTTTCACCAATAATACCTCCATATTTGTTCTGCTGCTGCGCATTCGTACCATTACGTGTTTGACATGCAAACACATCCACTTTATTCTTGCTTGATGTATTGACTTTGCAAATGACTGTCAACCAACAATGGCTTTCAAACACATTGAAGCATGGCTTTCACTTAAAAATCCACCTGTGTTCCGACAAAAAGTAAATATTGGCTGAATGTTTGCCCACCTGTCCTCTGTGGGAGATCATATTCAGTAGAGCTTTAGAGCTACGAGCACAATCAAGTCTTTACTGGTCAGTTTATTTATCTTTAGGTGCATTTAATAAGATTTTCCTATGTACAATGTCATCCGGTTGTTATTTGAATGTGGGGATATTGAAGACTTGCAAGCCACCAGATTTCTTACATTTTTGTAAGTTATTGTGATTGAAAAAAACGTGTGGCCTGGTGTGTAGAAGTGAAAATGCAAGTTTTTTGCATTTTCAACTCAGATTTTGGTCTTGAAGACAATGTCAGTTTACATAAAAATGGCAGAAATGTAGAAAACAATGTAGTTTTCAGTGAGTGCTGTTGTTTGTATTTGGAATGAAACCAGACACATTTATGCGAAAAACAATGAGCAATCAACAATGGCAAGTGCACGAACATGAGCATAGACAGACAATGAATTCAGTTTGCTATTACGGCGACGCTCAACCATAAAACTACCAAGTCCAAGGAGAATCTGGTCTGGGAGTCATGACACTCTGGAGGCCGCCATTGTGGACTGTCTTGTGCATGTTCAAAACGCTGCTGTGTAAGCGCAAAATCGTCCCGAAACAAATGCAAAAACAATGCATTTACACGCAATGCACATGTGCAGTTGCAGCATTTCAGAAAAATTTTGTTTCTCTCCATTTCCATAGAGACGGTTTTCATGAAGTTCCACCTTGAGCTCCATTTTGAGAAAATGATCATTTAAAGGGCTGAGCATTGTTGTCATGTCAACTGACATCCAAAATGCATAAAGATGTCGTGTAAACACGGCCGAAGTGAGCCTGTAACCAGACTTCATCAGTTGGGGCATTGGGCCTTTTAATGATGCGCTGTGGAAATCTCACGGGGGGGAAAAAAGGCGCAAAGAAAATGCATCACGACTTGGATAGCAAGATGGCAATATATTGAACGGCGTATACTGCAATTAGGGTACATTTCCGATTTGCTTCCAATGCTCTCGATTCTTGAGGTTGTGTCCTTAACCAAGACACTTTATGACTCATTCTCATTGAGAAAACAAGCAGTGTTCAGGATGTTGAACAGCAGCTGTCACTAGTCGACAGGTACTCAGCAACAGCTGCTGGAGAACGAAACGCAGGATTCTGATGTGTACGCTTAATTCCAAAGCGGCATGGAGGTTGGCACTCTTAGCCATGACGGCCTCTAACTTTACTTTTTGCAAAATTACAATTATCAGTGAACAGGCATCAGCTGCGCAGAGCTTTTACAATCATGGATAAAAGGAGAAAAAAAATTCACATTTGGTATATTTTGGTTTTGTTGTATAAGAAACCTCTTTGGGTCTAAAACAACCTTGTTTGTTCTTTCATGCTCCTCTCATCAAATCCATCCAGGACTTGCATTTCTGCTCCGGATTACGTTTCACAGAATGCTTTATATTGTAGCCACACAGTATTCAACATTTCACAAAGTAGCATCCATTCATTCAAATCCGTTCTTCAGAAAGTTCCATCGCAAATGAAGTGTTTGATTGTTCAGAGTGTTTTTTTTCCTGTGTAAACAGATAAAATGCTAATCGCGTTCATAAATGTGAGAAAGCTGTACCCTTATATGCTTTTACATCAGCTACCATTGAAAAGCCATCGGTGACGGATGTGTACATCCATATTGCTGTGGAGAAGCGCTGGACTTGGAGCAAATTGTCGGGAGGAGTTTCTTGGGCATTTAAATTCTGTTTTGTCGTGTGCTCTAAATATCTCATGAAAACGTGAGATCGGATGGCAGACGAAAGACTTCCTGGACATGCTTGAGTGGGTAGACAATCTGAGGATAGCTTCTCAAATCCAAACTTCACTCGTGCCCACAAGCACGTTTGAGCCCCGGCAGCTGTAGTGGGACGGAAGTGTAAAGAAATAGCAGAACGGAAAGCAAAATTGATAAAATGGCAGATGTAGGAGGAAGGACAAAGGGATGAAAAAAGAAAAGGAGATATGTGAGACTGAAGGTAAAGAGAGGGAAAGAAAGAGAGAGAGAGATGCTAAAAAAAAATAATGGCGAGTGGACAAAGTGAGGTATGGTGTGTGTGTGTGTGTGTGTGTGTGTGTGTGTGTGAGGGGGGTTAAAGAGTTGATAATGTGAAGAGAGGATAAATGACGAGGCAGGTGGTGTGGAGAGAACGGAACTAAAAAGACCAAGAGGCATGTGAGGACACCAAAAGCAACAGAGAGGAGAAAGTGCACAGATTTATCCAGTCACTTTATCACTGACTGGTTTACCTTTGTTGCGCAGGATTACTTACTGAACACACACACTCCTGCAGTTAGGAGAACCCCAGTGTATTTCACAAACAATGAACGTGTAGAACGCTGCACTTCAAACAAACCTGTCATTGTATGTTGAAAGGGCCTTTATAGCTCATGCTGCGTATTGTGGGGGGAAAAAAAAAATCACAAATAAGAGGGACATCGTGACAGATTCAGTAACCTGGCATGAACTCAAAGTAAAGGCTGGAGGAGCAAGTTGAGACAGTTTACCTCATGCTTCCCAGAGTGAACCCGATGGAGCCCATTGGGTGGAGGGCTTTTGGGTCAGACTCGGACGTGCGAGAAAGGTTATTTCACCTGGTAGAGCCGGAAGACGGTTTATTGACAGTGAAGAGAAAACAAGTTGTTCCTTGACCCTCCCATCTTGTTCCCTGCTTTCATATCAGCTCTTCTCCTCCTCCTCCTCCTCCTCCTCACCCTCTCTCTATCTCCCATTCTGTCCCCGTTCTCTATCCTTTTCACCTTCCTCCACCTCCTTATCGTTCCCATCCAATCGCTCGCTTGCCCCGCTCCTCTCCTCGCATCCTTTTTGTCATTTCACTATCTCTGCTCTCTCTCTTCCTATCTGGCTTTATTTCCTGCCTCCTCTTCATCTCCCCCTCCTCCCTGCCTTGTCTTTCACCTTCCGCTCGGATTCTTTCCTCACACTTTCTTCTCAGCGTCTCCACTTTTCGTCATACCCTTATGGCCAGATGTCTTGTCACCTTCTGTTGTTCCTATCCTCCCTCTTTTTCTAATTTCACCCCTCCATCCCACTCCTCCTGGTCATTCCATCCATTCTTCCATTTCCTACAGTTACAATAAAAAAACAGAACAATTAAAAATATAGATAAGAAAATGAAAGCTAAAAAACCAGCATATGAGCTTAGAAACATTAGTTTTAAGAAGAGACTTAAAAGAGAATGCTAAGTTTACTTGTCTGAGATACTCTTTACTATTCATCCTGCAGTGTCTTGAAATAACTCAATACACCATCTTGTGGTGCAAACTTGCTCCGCATGACTAAATGAGCTGAAGAAAACTTGTAACAGCAGCAACTCACAAAGTTGTATTTGAGAATATGTAGATTCAAATCAAACAGAATGCATATTTCACCTTTTAAGCCGAGTTAAGTCATTTCATAAAGCCAAAGGGAAAACTGAGATTAGAATACATAATTAAGATGTTTTACTGGATGACACTACGCAGAATAATTCAAGCTGTTCGTTCTAAACTGTCTAGGTTGTCATTTCCCTAATTAGATATTCCTACAGACCCCAGTAAAAAGTGTAGTTATTTTTAACATCAATCAGAAGCTCTCGTTTGAAAACACAGTGAAAAGGGGGAAACCAACCAGAGCATATTTAGCAGACTTATTTGGGCTGATTGTCTCGTAAATTTAACATTCCTCCAAGTGGATGGTTCTTACAGCCCCTCGGTGGGCATTAGACATCCTGAGACATATGGACTTGACGTGCTTGACTTGCCTTCATGTTGGCCATCCCTCACACTCTGGCAGGCTGCCGCGCATTGTGCCGCACTGAAACGAGCGTTTGGGGTTTTCGCCCGAAAGGTGCAGGATCTGGGATTGGTCTGTGTGGGATTCTGCTGGATAATTGCTGCTGATTTTATACAAACGTACTTTCCACTGCTGAGAAATCCTTTGCCCATAAAAGAATCAGTGGGGGTTTTTTTTGTTTGTGGATGAGCTTCTATTCCTGAGCAAAAGCCGGATTATTCGTTATTATTATTAACTGGAGATTATCGAAACATCTTCTTGTGAACGCTGTCCACAAGTGACATAGTGATTTCAACAGTTACATATTTCAATGTGCTTTGTGAACCACATTATGTTGTGAAAAGTGTAGTTTCTTTAAGATTATGTCAACCAAACACTTAAATAACATCGTGTGCCAACTCTTAAAGCAAGTCACGAGAATGAAAACGTTATGCCAGTTTAATGTGGCTTTCCTTTAAATGCATCACCTTGAGGATCAAACTCAACTATTGATATAGGGTACTTTTTCTTATTCTCTGATGCAGCTCATTATAAATCATGAGAATCTGTTCCTTTTTGTCACACTCAACTCCCGGGTCTCTGATCTCCCTCCCTCCCTCCCCGTCTTAACTTCTTTCTTATAGTGCTGATTCTTTGACTAGAATGCTTACTCCACATGCCAAAGCCAGGCCCATTAGCTGAGACCAGCACACTCATCTTCCTCTTCTCTCGCCTCCTCCTCCTCCTCCTCCTCCAGCGTTCCTCCTCTCCATTTCCATTAAGCAGCCAATCAATTAATCCAGGTTGAGTTGGCGAGAGAGGCGGCCAAAAAAAAAAAGAAGCAATCTTCTAATTAGCTTGGACGCTACATCAGCTCGCTACATCTCTCTGACTGTCTGCACAACCCCCCCCCCCCCCCCACACACACACACACCAACATCATCATTCAACCTATCAGATACACGCATTCCATATGTTGATGATCAATAAATCATGATAAAGATGATTTAAAGTAAATCTATTAATGTATCTTCTGAACTACAAGTCACACTTTGTTTTACTTTAAAGAAAGCGTTTCCATCTGGGATTAATAGTCTTTCAATTCCATCCAGTCTATTCCTTTTAGTTGCTTTGTTTGACCAGGTGGCTTATATTAACAAATAGCTTCTTCTATCAACATACATTGGAGCGAGAAAACTGTGTTACCGTGACGAAGAAAACACAGAAGGCTAATCGTGTTCTAAAAGCATGACGAAGAAATTCACAGAAGGTTCTGGAACAGCAGCTGCTGGACCAGGATTATCAACACTGCGTTTACCTGGACATAGAGAAATATATACAAGTTATTCACCAGTGCAACATATTTTTGACAGATGCAACTTATAGTCCAGGTATTACAGTAGGGCGAATTGTCATTTCTTCATCAGTGGATGTTTTTAATCTGCCATTCATATATTAAGTGTCCTAATTATCAACAATATACTTGTGCAATAGACCATGAGGATTGCCTTCAATTTTTCAATTCCTAATTACTGGTGAAGGAAGGACCACAGGTGAAACAGCAAACAAACAAAATGAATGCTTTTTACATTTTTACATTCACAGTCTACTTCTGTGTAAAGTCATGTACCTTTATCATAATCTGGAAACGATTCCCATTTCTGACAGTTTCTGACATTTGAATTTTGAAATCTAAGCGAGGATAACTGAACTTCAACTTGTCTGGTGGAGCATGTCGTGCTCTTTTTTTTTTTTAATAAAAAAAAAAGTTGTCCTCCACAACATCCCGTATGTTAACAGTAAACAGTGCACACCGCTCAGTACAGGATGTCTGCTCTCTTTGGGATAGTTATCTGTAGTTTACCTTAGTGCTCACAACAAGGCCAACTGACAATTTGCTGGGGGCCTAGGATGTGCCTTCTTTGCAAGTGTCTGATCAGTTGTGCACCAGCCTGCTCAGACCCTCTGACCCACACGTCACATGGAAATAGACCTGCTGCTGGTTAAACTGGCTTTAGCGAGACAAAATACTGCCTGTGTTCAGACTCTTGCAAATGAATAAAGAAACTTAAAGGAGCGGCAGCGAGGATTTAGGAAAGGGTTTTAGAAATTGAAAATTCCTCCATGGGTGACAGCTCTTCTTTATTTTGATTTAAAATCAGTTTATTTAGATGTATTTTGTTGGAGTAGCTTTAATCTCTGCAGAGTAGTTCAACTTTATCAGTAATGGAGCGTAGATCAGAGAGGGAGGGGTCTGTCCTCTCCTTTCCCTCATTGTTAGAGTGAATTTTTAAGCATTTCTCCTTTCCCTCAGTTGGAAGGTGGTCTGACCCCCCCCGCCCCCCCGCCTCCCTCTCATTCTCTCAGACAGCGCTGTAGCTCTGGCCTGCTGCGCGAGATCAGAGAGGGATGGGTGAGTAGGGAGCAGAGGGGAGGGGTAAGGATGGGAGAGAGTAAAAAGGAGGTTGTGGGGGGGGGGGATTTCAAGAGGAAGGTGCCAGGGCTTCCTGCGGGGGTTGCCTGTGTGAACGCTGCCTGAATGATAATGCTGCGCATTGGGGCCTCAGCACGACTCCCCCTCGGCAGCGCATGCACTGATCTGAAACCCTCCCTCACACACACACACACACACACACACACACACACACACACACACACACACACACACACACACACACACACACACACACACACACACACACACAGTGCCTGCGAAAGCTGCATGGCCGCAGCAGCAGCTGACAAGGCAGAGAAATATGAAAAAAAAGCAAACAAGCGAGACTTGAGACACCCCCCCCCAAGCCGTCACCTTCCACTGCGTCTGTCCCCGAGTATTAGCGAGGTATCGAGCACCTCGTCATCCGCCCACCGCCCCCACCATTCCTCAACTCCTTCCCGACACTCTCTCTCCGCACTGTCAGCGGGCTTTTATCAAACCCTGTTAGCAGCCGCTGGTCTGCAGGAATCGGATGACGAGCTGCACGCGTAGTGACGCTGAAGAGGCATCTCGTAAATACCGGCAGAGCTCTGACTCTGCAGCGTGTGGGCCGAGCAGATCTCTGACCTCAGGCTAACGCCGCAGTCCTCCTGTGAAACCGATCTGTTGCATGGAAAACTGATCTGAAACCGCTTTAGGGGAACGATTCAGACAGGATTAACCTTCACCGTTTGACTGGGAAGTGGGGAAGTTTAGACATCTCAATGGGGGAGAGAAATACATCTGTCAAACTGCAACTGCTCCAAGTAGCTAATTTAACATTCACCTGTTAAAATCCACAGGTAAAAAAAGAAAAAAAAAAAATATATATATTATATACCCATTACCCATTATTATTTTTATTTTTTTAAATTTTTTTCATTGTTAACTAATATATATATATATATATATATATATATATATATATATATATATATATATATATATATATATATATATATATATATATTAGTTGAAAGCATTAGTTAACAATGAAAATGTCACATTTGTATTCACACAGGTGGAAAACTATAAGCAGTTACCTGATGGGAAATCGCCACTTCCCAGTTTACATGACAAGACACATTTATCACATCAGTCCGACATACTTTTGCAGATAAATGCCAAATTATATTCTCATCACCTATATAATTAATTGATTAATTAATTACTGGTTGAAATATCAATATTATCTTTAACATTTACACATTCAGAATTCGTGATTTTGATTTTGAGTGATTTCAGATTGGCTTCTCTGAGCTTTTTCCAAGTTTTGAGTTAGACAGCATTGAACATTTCACGTTATTATGGCAACCTTTTGAAAACTATGTGTTTACATGGAGATGACCAACGCACTGAAACAGATGTAGTTATCATGCCAGACCACAAGTTGGTGCAGTTGTTTATTTTTGTCATAAAACCACGCACACATGGCACGTGTATATAATAGCAATAATAGCTGCAATTTCTACAGCTTGTATTCCTAAAACTTGCTACTTGTTTTAAACTTCTACAGATGATTTGAAGAGGGAAAGTGACTTGTAGAGAGAAAGTCAAGTTTATGGTGCTGTAAAAATTGAAGACAAACATCCTGTGGTTCACCACCAAATGCGTTGAATTAAATTGGGCTTGAATGTCCTGACGTGACTTATGAGTCAGGCTTTTAGTAGAAGTGTTTTTAATTCTTTAGTATGTCTGTTCAATAACTTTTACTTTGTTCTCATTACATTTATTATATAATGTTCAACTGAAAACTCAACCGTGTTTTAATAATGTCAACTTGGGATAGTTTATGCAATTTGAGGAAGTAAATACATGTTTTTAAGATATTGCAATGCTTTTTTATCTGCTCCTTTTACATTTTAAAAGATCAAGTATGCTACACAAAATTCAACAATATTACTTTAATTCAGCATACGAACATGCAACCATTTAGGTTTATTTATTATTACGTTTCATACTGTTTTAAAAACAACATCTCTTACATCGTTTGTTTTTCCTTGTAACAATCACAAATCATTTTAAAACCTCTTTCCTTCTTACTAAGAAACACTCAAACTGTTACTTGTATCTACAGTAGTCCACTACATCTATCACAATATAACAGTAGTTTAATTGTTATAGATGCATAAATATCCATCTTCTTTTCCCATCAATGCAGTTTAAGAAAGGGAGTCCTTTGTTAAAGGACTGGTTTTGAAAAGTAATTAAGTTGATAGCTTAGAGCAGTACTTTTCCATTCGGGTTTTATACTAGTCGTTGTGTCTTTCTGCCACTGAGATGTACATACATTCCAGCAATATAATAAGTGACGCCAATTTATTCCTTAGATTATTTATAATTGATTCAAAAACTTTACTGGAAGGACTTAGAAAAGAAATAAAGTAATTAATTCACAATACAAGCATCAAACAAACCGTTTTGTCCATTTATAAGCATGTTAAGAATGTGAGCTGCTTGTGCAGAAAGGAATCATCGTACGTTACACAAACTAGGTTATCCCCTTTTATGAAGTTTTGTGACACTTTTTGAGCTCGTGCGCGGTTCTCCTTCAGATTCCTTTAAGGAATCTACCATATGGGCCTCTTTGACTGTTTTTCAGAGCCGAATCGGGCCTCCAAACAATGTGTGGTTATCTGCCAGAGGAGCTGCTGGATGAGACGAACCTGCAAATAGTAGTCAGCATTTAACAGATGGTGGGAGGTACGCTCACAAACCCACCTCAACGCACCGTGGAGGCAGTTGGTGGTGGTGGTGGTGGTGGTGGTGCACAGTGCTTTATCCTTTCAAAACTCATCAAAAAGGACTTTGGAGGCTGTTTCAGCACCAAGGACAGCGACAAAGTGGCCAAATGTGGTGGATTTCAGCCTCCTTTACCTTTACTGCTCTTCTTATTCTCCTCACTCATGTACAAACATGCACACACTACCTTTTTTTTTTCTCTTTCTCCCTGAGCTGGAGAGGTGACAGCTTGGTCGGTTTAGCCCAGGCAAACAGCTTGCTGAACTGCTTCAAAGACGGCTCAGATGCCTCAGCCAGGCTGACAGACGGCTCGGAGGAAGAGGAGGAATGAAGCGATATGAAAACCTCTTTCAAATTGTCCTCAAAATAACAGTCCGTCCTCAGAGAACAAAAATGAAAAAAAGAAAACAAATGAAATCCCAAAGTCTCCCAAAAGTTGGCAACCTTTGTTTTACATATAAACTAATGGAATGCGTTGGTAACATGTACGCATTGTCTTCAGGATCCCTTGACTGTTAGATTTGGCTTAGCACTCTGATTATATAACTGTCTGTCAGATGAGGGATAAAAGTAGTTGCTCAGGAAATATTGATCAAACATAATCATCCCTGTGCACTGGCCAAAAGATGGCAACTGAGCCCGACTCGCTTCTTTTTTGTGTTTGCTGAGAGGATCCCATGAAATCTCCTGTCCTGCTTCTATTTTTGGACAGAAACCTGATGGTGATTCATTTAAGGATTCCTCGTATCGGTCCCTCCACCTCCGTCTCTAAACACATCTCTGCTCATGGCAGAGCCTTCTGCTTTGAGTGAACAGCGAGCAGGGCGAATTGGACCTGTGTTTTTGACACTTGGCGTCCATGAGAGGAAGCCGCGAGAGGCGTCGCCTCAGGGCAATTCGAGTCACCGAAACCTAAAGCTCAGATTAAGCATTGGCAACCAATACTTTCCCAAACATGCTAATGAGGGAAGCACCCATCCATCCTCTATACATCAGCAGTGTCAAACACATTTTAGTTGAGGGGCCCCACACGTTCACTACTCAATTTCATCTTGAATGGGCCATATTGGCCTTTAGATTTAAACAATGCGTGGCTTTGAGGCTATCGCCTATTATTATCTTCTTATGATTATTTTTACTACTACTATTATTCTAATAATAATCTGTATTTCTCAACGAGGTAGCTTTCTTTCATTTCAGCATTACCAATACCTCAACTCAGATCGTAGAGTTGTGTTGTGTACTCTTAACACATTTGTTCATAAAAGGAAATATTTTCATGGACGTTTTTACCCCTTGGTGGTTCGTCAGACCGTATGTCTGACCTATTGCATTTTATGAAATGAATGGTCTTAGTAGTTGGTGCCAATCCAATTTAACTTTGTTTGAATGTTGGACAAACATGGACCCAGTCACCAAATAGCTTCAATTCATGTTTTATTGACGAGCAGCAGAAACGGACATTAATAAAGAAAACCAGCATGCAAATATTAAGCCTGGTTTTGATGCTCCTGCCGTGAGGTGAAGGCGCAAACTTTTACGTGACTCTGCCTCGTAAGAGACTCAATCATTCGTTATTAGACCAGAATAACCAATATAGCGACCATCGAAGGCCTTCAGGGCTCACGATTAGATAACTGTTTGATTCCCTTGAGTCCTTTGAGGTATAGGGGACCCAACTCGACGCTCATAGATCCCGGTCGTGTGCTATGGGGAGTGGGTTGGAGTGGGTTAAAGTTGGAGGGGGGGGGGGGCTCCAAGGAGGCGGCTTGTGTCGTGCGCTGCAAGGCTTGGCCACGGATGTGCGCATCGCGGCGCAGCGCAACGCTACGTTCCCGTCACACCGATGAGGTGCTCGGCACCAGAACCCGCTTCACTAATCTGGGTTCATATTTTTAGTTGTTTTAATGTTTTCTTTTTTTTTTCTAACTAAAACTGAGCTCCACAAACCCAGCCACTGTACCTGACTGCGCTCGCGCTGGCTCGCGTCCCCCTGGAGGGTCGAAGGAGGAAAGGGAAGAAATAATAAAAAAAAAAAAAAAAAAAACGGAAGGAGGGAGAGAGTGGGAGAGAGAGAGACGGAGGAGACGCTGGACTTGCTTTGGCTCTGCGGGGCTGGCCGCCTCTCTCTGCTTCGAGGAGCGATGCCTCTGGGCGGGGATGCTTCACGGTTTCTGCCCGGTGGCGAAGGAGACGATGCGAGTTGCCGCCACCGCCGCTTCTGCGGCCACAGCACACCCGCACCGCCGCCGTGTTTTCCGACCAAGAATTGATGATGATGATGATGATGGTGGTGCTGCTGCCTCCCCACACAGTGGTCTTCTTCTGCTCCTCCGGATCCAACGCGTCCGGGATTCTCCAAACGCTGGATTATAGATGATTGATGTGGACGTTCTTTTTTTATTTTACGCCTTTTTCATTTCATCCATTCATCTTGTGTACCATTTTTTGGAGAAGTTGAAAGAGGAGAGAACACAACAAGCGCCCGGTGGGAGGGGAAGGAAAGACATACATTTGGTCGATTGACTTATTTTCGTCCCTCCAAGTGCCGCGTAAAATCACGCCCAAAAATCGGTGACCGACGCCTTGGCGAGGAGCAGGAGGGGGTGGAGGAGGAGGAGGAGGAGAAGAGGAGAGGGTGGAGGAGGAGGAGAGGGGGGATGCCGCACCGTCCATCACCCAAATATCAACAAATGTCACCAGGCTCGGATTTTTGGGGAAGCCCCCCTTGGTTGGCGTTAACCGGCGCAGCGGCCGCGAGCGGGGCGCGCCGCATCCAACGCTGCAGATATATGGCACAAGAATAAATGCATTATTAAAGGTTTCACTCTTATCTTTTTTTCTTCTATTTTTATCCCGCTGGAGGAAGAAAAGGAAAGGGGAAAAAAAACAGAAGGTGGGGGGACCTGGGGAAGGAGAGAGTGAGAGAGAGAAAAACCTGCAGATCCTGTCAAGATGCTGGTGTGAGAGGGGAAAAGACGCAGTGGAGATGATCGCAATGTTTATTCTCACACACAGCTATGCATCTTGACCGCGTTAGTTTGAGGCGATTGATTGGTGTGTTGCTTTTTTTTTTTTAATCCACAGTCATCACTCCTGGAGAGGTTTCCCCCCCAAAAAAGAAGCATCTGAATAAAATGATGCCTTGTACTTGTACTACGGAGATCTACATTTTTTGGCTCTTTCCTATGGTGACAAGCTACTGAAGCCAATACTGATTGGAAAGAAATTACATAAATCTGATGCTTTATTTCCCCCCTCCATTTATATTCCAAACACACGATCAGAGACACCGTGAGTTTTCCCTCTCCCCTCTCCTCTCTTCTCCCTCCCCTCTGCTCCCCTCCCACACTCACTAATGGAGGTATCTTCTCAGCTCTGAAGATCTTGGGAAGGAGACACGGATAGATAAGAGGGGGAGAAAGACAAGGGGGAGAGAGAGAGACGCGAGGCCTCAGAATAAACTTCATTCTGCATGTGTGTTTGGAGCCGAGGCTGATGGGGTGGTGGCATGTGGAGGTGTCACTCTGAGGTTCCCCCGCGGCTCCTTCCTAACCTCTGGCGTTTGGTGTCTGCAGAATGGCGCGTTTTGGAGACGAGCTACCCAACAGGTATGGAGGAGGAGGAGGAGGAGGTGGTGGCGGTGGTGGCGGGGGTGCCGGCGGACAAGGGGGGCCCGGCCGTGGTGGCAGCAGGCAAGGGGGGCCCCCCGGAGCGCAGCGGATGTACAAGCAGTCGATGGCCCAGAGAGCCCGGACCATGGCCCTGTACAACCCCATACCCGTCCGGCAGAGCTGCCTAACGGTCAACCGCTCCCTCTTCCTCTTCAGCGAAGACAACCTGGTGAGGAAGTACGCCAAAAAGATCACCGAATGGCCATATCCTTTCAGAATGCAAAGCCAAGGTACTGTGTGTGTGTGTGTGTGTGTGTGTGTGTGTGTGTGTGTGTGTGTGTGTGTGTGTGTGTGTGTGTGTGTGTGTGTGTGTGTGTGTGTGTGTGTGTGTGTGTGTGTGTGTGTGTGTGTGTGTGTGCGTGCAGGAGTGCTTGGCTCTAAGGTGTGGCCTAGTGTGGAGTGCTCTCACTGGATCCAGGAGTGAAAGTTGTTTGTTGTGCATTGAAGTGCATGTTTCTTCAATCTGAGAAGTTGCATGCTGTGTTTTATCCTCAGTGTTGATTGATACATGACAGAAGCCATGATTCCCCCCCCTTCCTCCTCCTCCTCCTCCTCCTCCTTTCTCCTTCCTCCTCTCCCACTGCCGCCCCGCAGGCTGCAGGCTCATCTGATAAATGCCTCCACTGAAGGAATGAGAGATGTTGTTGACGATGGCGGCTGTCATGACACCATGCAGTCACAAACTACGCTGATGCTGCTGTTGATTGGGATGCATCTTGAATTTAGCTGTTAGTGACCTGTGTGTGTGTGTGTGTGTGTGTGTGTGCGTGCGTGCGTGCGTGCGCGCGCGCGCGTGCGTGCGTGCGCGCGTGTGCGTTGGGGCTGTTGTAGCTGAGTGCTGATGTCAGCATTATGAAGGCTTAAGCACCATGCCACCAGAAGGGAGAGGAAATGACTCTCTCCCACTCTCTCTCTCTCTCTCTCTCTCTCTCGCTCTCTCTCTCTCTCGCTCTCTCTCTAATTACTACTGACCATATATGGGTTTTGGCCTGTGGCTTGTCCAACAGGACAGCAGTGGAAAAAGCTGTAATCGTCAGGACATATTGGTCTTCTGTTGTTGGAGCACTGCTATCAAGCCCTGTTTTAAGAAAAAAGAGAATTGTATGTCCTGCAGTGTCGAAGCTTATTATACATTTTTGTTACTTTTGGTATATTATATTGACTTGGAATGACACTAATTTAACATTTCAAGCCTGATTTGAGCAATGGCAGTTATGTTGGGTAGCCATTATACATGTAAACTCCTCGCATACAAAGATAGATGCCTTGATGTTAACTTCTCCTTTACCAATACAGAAGCATCAAATGTGGTTCTTCTTTAAAATCCAGCTGTTGGTGCCAAAGTGAGTAGTAAAATCTGATATATGCTATACTTGAGACCATTGCTATGCTGCCTGAGTTCAGCGAGGGACGTCATAATTTATCCGTCATTGTTTTGAGACTCCAAAGGGTTCAGAAAACACTGCCAAGAGATGTGCTCATTTAGTTTGTTTGTTTTTTGTTTTTTTTTAAAGTCTTGTTTCCATCTCAGAATTTTGGGCTGCTTTAGAAGGAGAAAAAAGTCAGGAGTGTACCCACTTCTCCAGGGAGCAATACACCAGTGGCAACAACCATGTTCCAAATCCAACAGAAATGGTTGGATTTCTCTGAGAATATTAATTAACAACACCTGCTGTCCGTATAAAGTAGCACGAGTCTGAGAGAAGTTGGGGAAAATGTCCAAAAGGAGCTTTAACATTAGCTCACAAGCTACAACAAACAGCAAGTTCATGTAGTTTTAATCTATCCAGACGTAACAAAAATGAACAGTTAGTCAAGTGGTAAAATGTTTTGCATGAATATAAAAATAATTTTATCGTAGGGCTGAACAATAACGATACAATATGAGGTGAATACTAAGGCATATGCAGATGATGTTCATATCGGCGTACTTTAAGAATTGTTCCTTCATGAAACAGTGCTCTTTCTCTTGCCCCAAATTTATACCAGTTGTGACTTGCCATGGTTTTTTTTAAACGTGATATCATGCTATGAACATGTGCAACATCCACAACTCGGTCTTGTTTGCCTGTGGAAGTTGCACGTGTTCATATCACGATTACGATACATCTGTGAAAAATTGCGTAGCCCGAGTTTAGCAGGCCTGATGTTGGTGCGACATGTTCCTCTATAGCCCAACTGCTGGTTTCGTCAATATTGTCACGCATTTCTGAAAGGTGATACCACAATAATAATTCAGCATTTTGGAAAGAAAGGTTTACTTCTGAAAAGTGCAATAATTGTTTAAAAAAAAAAAAAAAGAGAGAGAGAAAGTCAAGTTTTCCTGTGTCTTGTTCAAATGAACCCACCTGGACACGGAATCTGTTAGCCTGTGCTCATCTGATCCAACACCTCCAACCGTGTTTGTGATTTAACTGGAAAATAATTACGTCTTAAGACGACCGTTCGAGCACGTGGCGAGGCCGAGCAATAATTGCATCACAGGACTGATCTCCATTCGCTTTGTTGCATATTTTTCAAACTCGGGTGTAATTAGTCAAATAGCTGCGAGCGAACCAGCTTTCAGGGCCTCTGGACGGCTGAGGACCTGGAAGGGTTGAGGCCAGCTTCAGGTGGAAACAGGAGCTGAGCTTGGTTGTGTGTACCAGATTCACACGGTACCAGAGAAAAAAATAAAAACCTTGGCTTTCCTTCACTTCCTGTGGTTTCATGCCTCTATTTTTTTTTTTTTTTTTTAAACCTGCTTTTCAAGCAGCCGAATATGGAAGGCTTACATAATTTTTTGTCTTGGCATTATGGGAACTGTAGGAGCCACATACATAAGAACCATAACTGTGCGGGTAAAATAGTGCCACGATTACCTTTTACATTTTAACTTTCAAGGCTTTCTTTGTTGTAGCGCAAAGTATACATGATGAAAATGTCTGTATTTTCACAAAAACAAAAGAATTACAACTGAAAATGACAACGATCTAACTGAAGGACAATTTTACAATTTTACTTTTTCCATCTCTCTCTCCACGGTTTATTTGAAATCTATTTTCTGTCGTTTAGTTCTGTTTTCCTTCCACATTGAAATCATTGCACATTTAGAAAGTTAACTTTTTGTTGAGAACTGCTCACATATTTGAGAAGTGTTTTAACTTACAGGATGCTGAAACTGCTCGCCCTCCACTTTTGGAGTGCAGCGTTGGAGAAAAGGTTTTATTGGAAGAGAAAGGGAGCACTGTTTTTGGCAGACTGCCTTCGTAAAGGTTCCTTATCGTCCTGCCAAAATGATTTTGGATTTTTTTTTTTTGAAGAAAACCCAAAATCTTTTGAGGAAAGCCACCAGTTTGCTCTGTCTCTGCGGCTCGTTATATTCAGTTAATGCATGCCAGTTGCAAAGTGAAATGTTTCTTCTTTTTTTATTTTCACCTCGTGATTCAGAGTCTAAAAGTGTACAGAGCCGGTGAGTCGTAGTTACACTCAGCGGTGTTCTGTCAGACTATGAAAGTGTGAATCATAATGCTGAGTGTCTTATTTTGGATTTGATTCGTCATCCCGAACCTATGAAGAGCTGATTAAAGAGGACCTGCTGTTTGTAACCGTCTCTAAATACATACAAGTATTTACAGGTCGAGGTCGAAAAATGTGAACAAATACATACAGACTAAAGACAAAAATTTAATTACGTCCATGTTGTCACTTTGTGAAATCTACAACTGTGATGATCAGTCAGGTTAGAATAGGATATAAATTGCATGTTGGCCCAGGAGTTGGTGCAATGGTTTTGTTTTTGTAATGAAACCACACAGATGCACACAGAGAACAATACAATATAAACATGAACAGTGACAAGTTGAAATGTTATTACAGCGACTGTCAACTATAAAACTACCAAGTATCAGGAGAATATGGAATGGGAGTCAGGATACTCTGGAGGCAAACATTGTTGTACCTCGATGCCTTTATACCCTCCATACCATTAGCTGGCTCTAGGAATCCTTTACTACGTTCTCTGGCTCGTAGAGCAGGTAGCCTTTTAATTGCAAAGTTTTAGGTTCGATTGAATATCTCACCCAAAGTGTCCCTGAAAAAAGATATTGAACTTCTAGTTCCTCCCAGTGTAGGGTGAGTGAGTGCCAAACCCATTGGCGTGCATAGGGTTATAGGACAATTGAAGTAATTAAAAAAAAAAAAGTGTTGTATAAGTTCAATCCATTTTATCCTATTTAACACCTGTTAAGTTTCATCCTCATGCAAATAGATTGCGTTTTTAGTTTGCATGAGTATGAAGGGTGATCATCTCAGTGATGTGTGATCGGGAGGATTCAAATGGGCATTTTTGCATGTTTGTTTGCATTTACCATGCAGCGATTGGATGTGACACTGTGAGAAAAAGAAGACGATCTGTCACAAAGTCAAAACTATGGGGAAAAACAAGAGCAATAGAAGAGAGTTTGAGAGAAATGACTCGGAAGTCAAAAAAAAAAATTGTGCAGAGCCAGCTGGGGAAATGTGTCTATTTAAAGGCTGAGATTATTCACACCTCCTTTTCAAGCACATTGAAAATGATTGCATTGTTTATGATTGCATCCGCTTTTAGACATTGCGGCTCTTTATGTTCAATCGATCAGCATAAACTCCTCCCAGTATTTGTTGCGATCTAGAAAATGCTGAATATACTTCGGAAGACACAGCCCTCAGTGCATCCCGTTTGAAGACCATCTCCCATACGTCTGTGCAAGAAATATCAAGTTGGTATTATATATTGTCATTTCTGCATTACTGCTCATGTCCTTTGGAAAAACTGAATTTCTGATCATATCCAACATTTGTAATGTATTTCTAATTGCAGAATTATGCCTTTATCAAATATATAATAGTCAAGAAGTGTACCCAACAAGGATCTCGAAGATTCGTCAGATTGAACAGAAGGAACTACTTGCTGGTGTTGTGGTACTTGAGTGGTCTTGGGATACTCTGGTCTTGGTCTTGACTCGGTCTTCTGTCCAGAGGTGGACTACAACACAGCTACTTACAAAGAGCGTTTTCCTCAGAGTTAGTTGTTTCTTGTCCGTGCCCATGGTACTCTGAAGTTGGAGACGTGTGTTGAACTGAATCTGTTTGTCTGTGTTCAGGCAATGATTCTTGCTCTTCTGGTTTAGTTCGAAGACGAGTGCCACTCACCAAATCATTGTAGCATAGTTTCTCTTTGTGAGGATGAGAAAACAGAGAAAGTCATCAGTAAAGTCGCTCCTCAACTGAAGTTATTTTGAGAGTACAAGTTATGTCTTCTCCCTGATTTATTCTATCTGTGCTGATCCAAACAAAGTTAAAGTCTGTATTTCCAAGGGCAACCCGTGGTTGAGTTTTGGTACACAGCCATCGTCTAGACAATGCAATAAGGCACTATCCAGTGGCATCTATCAAGCTGACATCTTTCCATAAATAAATACCAGAATGTTAAATTTGATCATGGATGAGTAGCAGGTTACAAGGATGCAAGATATTCACTGTCATGGGCAGCCATTTCTCCGTTGGTAATGCAGGTTGTCTCTCAATCGAAATGTTAAAGGTTCAATCCAAGTTGCTCCCAGTGGACTGAGCACATTGCAGAAGTGTTACATAGGTCATCCCTATTTACCATTTACCATGGTGCCGCAAGTTAAATTCATCTGAATGCTTTGAAACGGTTTGATTTGTAGACGTAGATGTCAGTGTTAGCGAGTGATGCTACATACATCGTGTGCTGTCGATTGAATGCACAAGTGAGATTAATTCTAATTACCTTTTGTTTGCATTCTGACAAACTTCAGAGTGAAAATCCAGTGATTGGATTCTATAATGACCCTGAATTGACTCCCTCCAATAATAATATATAGCGAACTTAGACCCTGTTTAGACAACGTTTCAAGTGAAAATGCATAGTTTTTGCATTTCACGTTTTACATCAACATTTTGAAAACCGTGTACATTTACAAGGAAATGGCAGAAACGTTGAGAACAATGCAGTATGAGTGCCTAACTACTACACACACATGCGCAAAGAGAAAAATGTGCAATAGACATTAACAATGGCGAGTATACAAACATTTGTATAGACAGATGAGGAAGTTGGATGCAGTTAAAACAGTATCTGGAGCCACTCAAAACAACTCTTTGAAAAAAGCTCATGAGATGGAAGTTTTCGAAAACACTCCCTCTCCGTGGAAACGGAGGGGAAAAAATTACAGGTAAATAGTTCTGCACATGTGCAAGTAGTTGGATAATAACAACAATAGCAGCTTCCAGATTGTCATGACTCCCAGTCCATATTCTCCTGGGACTTGGTAGTTTTATTCTTGACCTGTAAAAACAATACAACCTGGTGGTCCGTCGATATGAATATCTGTCCTCCCCATTGTTACTGTTTCTAACCTGTTGTTCTCTCTGTGGTTTCACTATAAAAACAAACAATTGCACCAACTGCTGGTCCAACATGCAAACTGCATAATTTTCTGATGATTCTGTGTAAACAGACATAGTTTTTACAACATTACTGTGTAAATGTGAAACGTTTCTCAAACAAAAACAATAAGCTACTACTCACTTTCTATTTATCTATATATGTGCAGTTGTGTGAAGCCACTTGAGGCTGTAGGGTATTATTTTTTGAAGTCGTTAGAAAAACCGCACCTCGAAACTGAATTTTTTTTTTTTTTTTTTTTTACTACCAGCATACAAGGAGGTTTTTTTTCTTCTTTTTATTGCAGGGCATTTTCAAATGTAAAGAGCATCCACTTCCTGATTTGAAAGTGAACCGAGTGTCTCGCAGCATGCTGCCATCTGTGCAGAGCTGGGCTGTGTTGGCTGGCAGGCGCTGTGGCTTCTTCCACCAGAGACCCAAAGGACTTCATTATACCTCCTTCCTCTCTCTCTCTCTCTCTCTCTCTCTCTCTCTCTCTCTCTCTCTCTCTCTCTCTCTCTCTCTCTCTCTCTCTCTCTCTCTCTCTCTCTCTCTCTCTCTCTCTCTCTCTCTCTCTCTCTCTCTCTCTCTCTCTCTCTCTCTCTCTCTCTCTCTCTCTCTCTCTCTCTCTCTCTCGGTCTCGGTCTCGGTCTCGGTCTCTCCCTTTCATCTCCGCTGCTCCCCCCTTGGTGCAATCCAGTCTTAAATCTACTGTCCTCCATCTTCTTTCTCTCTCACTTCTCTTTACCAGTTTACATTTACGCAACCATCACTCTCCTCTCCTCAGTTCATTGTCACAATACACGGAATTTCAATAGAGGCAGGACAATTACTTTTGCATAGGGTAACCGTTGCCAAATTTCTACTGATTTTGGTGAATTCTGCAGAAAAAAAGACACATAACTGCATTGTCAGGAGCTTGTACAAGTTCTAGATTTTGTCTGCCAATGTTTTAGCTTAACAAACGTTTGAGTAACACTTAATTACTCAGTTTCTATCTCTCTTTTAAAAAAAATATAGAAACTCAGAAATAGTCTGACTATAACCATTTAGATGTACGCCACTAGCAGAAAGCACCACAACCCTGATTATATTATCTTGATATTTTCACCTAATTTCTTCCTTGACTTGAGCAGAAAAGCATGAAATGCCTGTACACTGTCCGAGCTGGACACAATGATCTGAAGTGACAGTACCAGCAGTCGTCACCTCTCTCTATGTCTCTGACTCGTTCTCTGACCATCTGTCCCGGTTGTCCATCGTCTGTGTGGGTTTCACACGTTACCAGCCGGGCTCTGGCTGCGCAGCCTGTTGTTATGCGAGTTCAGGGATTAGAGACGAATACCAAAGGCGAACAAAAAAAAAGAATCACACCTTTTTATTTCTAAATATTTCACATGAATAATCTGGAGATAAAGCAGGGAAATAGGCCTTTAAGATGCTAATTTTAGCTCAATAGAAAGAAGACTTCAGTTGTAGGAATCATTATGATTTTTAATTCAGTCATGTATGTGAAGATTTGGAAAATTATTAAAAAATTATACATAAAAAGCATCTGTAATTACAATTCAAAATCTTATCTGAGTTGAGTAGATCTATAGAATAAATGTGCTTATGTTATTTATGTATCAATTTTATATCATTTCAGTATATTTTTAGATGTTGTCATCATTGTTTTGGAAAATCTCTGCCAAATAGAAGCAACAGTGACCTTTAAAAATCTTATAAAAAAGAAAAATAATTTTTTTTTATTTTTTTTTTTATCAAAAAATACCACTAGACCACCAAACAAAGGGTAAAGATTTCAAGGAAAACATTGATTTTTTAAAAGATGGTTCTTAACATTAGCGGACATTACACGATACTAAGACCCGAGCTGCAATATAAGTGATGCTGCGAGGAAAGCTTGCTACTTTGTTGCTCTCAAACTTGCCTCCAAACCAAGCTGTCAGGGTGAGTTAGTCAAAACATGTATAATACAACAGCTAGAGGAAAAGTTTTTTTTGGACATTTCACTGTATTCCACCAACATGTTTCATTAAAATTGGCATTATATTGAGATTGTAGTCATTATTAATAGCAATTTTGGTGAAAATATAGCCATTTGTATCATGTGTACTCTGCGCCACAACAAAGAATATGTTCAAGTTTAAAGGTTATTATGGCACTATTTTAATGGTCCGACTCATTCAAGATAATATTGGTCTTTAAGCGGCTGCAGGGCTAAATGGATTTGACACCATTGATATAGATTGTGAAAAAGAAGTTATGCTTATTTTCATACAGAAACATTTGCTTCTGTATGTAGATATTTTAGGACTTGTTTGGGGTGGGCCAAGACTAAAATGTACAGTATTGAACTGGCCTGTTTATGGTGATCCAGGACTGCTCTCGATAGATTAATAGCTCAATGACCAATAGAAGCAACACACAATGTCACGCAAAGACTGCTGTAGACTGACAAGGGAGAAATCACATGAGATACCGGCTGGAAAAAGGTGGAAAAGTGTTGAAGGAGTGCAAGAGGGAAGGAGTCCATTCAAATATAACCCTTAAGAACACCACGCAGATAAATACATGAAACATAATTATTAATTCTAATTTCAGTGTTGGTTCATTGCTGGCCGTCTTCACAACTCAGTTTAAAGCTTTTGAGGCAACCATCGTAGAATAAAGAGAAGATCAGGATTGATGGAGAGATTAGCACCGTGTGTGGAGTCCTGCTCAGCATTTGTTGCAATCTCCACAGATTCTGTTGTTCATTTGGTAAGATAATAGCTGACTCCATGAAACTGAGGTTTGGAGTGTGTGTGTGTGTGTGTGTGTGTGTGTGTGTGTGTGTGTGTGTGTGTGTGTGTGTGTGTGTGTGTGTGTGTGTGTGTGTGTGTGTGTGTGTGTGTGTGTGTGTGTGTGTGTGTGTGTGTGTGTGGTGGGTGGTGGTGAGTGGGGGGCAGGTGATACTGTAACACCTGTTC
This sequence comes from Blennius ocellaris, assembly GCF_963422515.1. NCBI lineage: Eukaryota > Metazoa > Chordata > Actinopteri > Blenniiformes > Blenniidae > Blennius > Blennius ocellaris. The sequence goes on from NC_137652.1 coordinate 19,046,579, forward strand.
AGCAGGATCACTTACCTCAGGGGGCTTTGCTGCATCCCGCCACTAGACACACACACACACACACACACACACACACACACACACACACACACACACACACACACACACACACACACACACACACACACACATAGTCAATGCAGCCCAGTGGTTGGCAAAAAAAAGAGCCATTTGGGACGTTCGTGCTCCAATGCACAATCTCTCTCTCTCTCTCGCTCTCGCTCTCTCGCTCTCTCGCTCTCTCTCTCTCTCTCGCTCTCTCACACACACACACAACCTGAAGATGCAACAAGACACACATCACTCCATTTCACTGTCACCATGAATCACAATCTGAACTTGGATCATTGATTACAATCATTTATTCCTCACTTGTATGCTACACCTCAGAGTTCAGGCAAGTGATTTACCAAACTAACTTTTGTTACACCACCTAATGCTTTAAAAAAAAAAAAATACATAAAAGAATACAGTGTCAGGAAATTGGTCCATATGCCCTCAAAGTCCACACAAGTCCAGGCACAAACACATTTACATGAAGGACCAAAGGTGGAGTTCGTCTTTTTAATTCAAATGCAACTATTTTGATTGACCCCCTTCAAATATGATGAATATCACATGAATGCAACACCAGGCAGAGCTCGAAAAAGGCCCAGAAATGGAAATTGTCAACAAAAAAATGCCAGAATTCAATAAACTTAGGATAGCAAGTGAGTGCAGATAACTTCAGTGGTAAACTTAATCTTTATTAAGGAAACCCTTTCTCGGGGGTATTAGAGCTCGCAGCATCAACCAATAGGAGGTAAAGCCATATATCTACACAGCTTTTATCCAATTTAGGGATGCAGGAGCAGCTGATTATGGGTGACGGCAGGTTAAAGTCTGGACAGGTCACATTTAGTCATCAATTAACTGCAAATGCATATTACTACTGTAGGAGGAAACCAGAGGCGACATGCCATGTACACATCTGCTGGGTTCATGAACTCACTGGAAATTTCTACTGACAAAAAAAAAAATGTACAAGTAAAGCGACGTCTGCCAGACAAGATGACCGAGGCACTGTTCACATGACAATTAAAGATTTCCATTTTCACTTGATAACAAGGCCTAAATAAACCCAATAATCGCTAACTTAAAAAGTAGTTTTATTTCTAACCAAAAAAATCAATTTAATCAATTAAAGGAATTTGTAGCTAAAAAAGCGTGTTGCGTTCCGTTCTACCACTCCTTGTGGGTTTCTGTCGTTGCTGCTGCACTTTTGCTTAAATCAGGGTTAAAGCTTGAATTTGTTGAATGACAGTGCCTCATATACTTTCTGTTTAGTTTTTTTTATATGAATTTTAATGCTGAGAACAATCACAGCAATAAAGTCGCACTTTTGACAATATATTTGATGTTTGCAGTCTGTGCATTGAGGAAAAAAATAAAAAAAATTGAATCTAAACTCGAATCTTCCAGCCCAGCCCTAATATCCAGTTTAAGATGTAGGCACTGTGGAGAAGTGGTTAGAGCTTTTATGAGACATCAAGACCAACCAGTGTCAAGTTTGCATGTTATACTTTGAATTCGTCACACAAAGAAAATGCTGAGAGGCATCTCAGGTGTTCCTATCATGGTTCAATATTTGTGTATTTAAATGGCAAATTGACTTCACTGATACGGCGCTTTTCAGCAGTGTCAGCAGTCCCAAAGCGCTTTACATCATTAATCACATTCACCGATTAACACACACATTCACACACACACCAATCAACGCTGCGACCATGCAATGAGCTGGCAATCCATTGGGACCAATTTGGAGTTCAGTGTCTTGCTCAAAGAACACTTTGGTAATTGGGCAAGTGGAAATGGGGAATTGAACCTGCAAGCTTCCAATCGGGGGACGACCACTCGACCAACCAGTTTCATATTTAAGGACCTTGCACTTCGCCTGATGCTCACTTTGTGAGGATAACATACCAAAATATTTGTCTTTATCTTGATTGATTTGTCAAACCTCACTTTTATCTACATGCAGTGCAGGGATGTTTGTCCTCACTGGAAACGGCAACACAACAGACAGACGAGCTCCAGTGATGGTTGTTTTGACAGAACTCTACTCCAGATATGTGACCCTCGCAGACGATTCCCCCAGTGTGTGTGTGTGTGTGTGTGTGTGTGTGTGTGTGTGTGTGTGTGTGTGTGTGTGTGTGTGTGTGTGTGTGTGTGTGTGTGTGTGTGTGTGTGTGTGTGTGTGTGTGTGTGTGTGTGTGTGTGTGTGTGTGTGTGTGTGTGTGTGTGTGTCTGTCTCACTGTGGCGAAATCTGATGCCCCTGCTGTCCTCTCCTCAACTCACTGTGTGCATGTGTGTGTGTGTGTGTGTGTAAAAGTGATCTTAAAGAGGTCAAGATTAAGAAAATCTTCAAACAAATCATCTCAAAGGGATGGCAGACAAAAAAACTGAAGGTGTAGGAATGATGAAGATGAGGGAGAGATCGAGGGGAAGAGTGGACAAAAGATTGAATAGAAAAAAACACAGTTCAAAAGAATCAGTAGCGAGGAGAGAGATGAATAGTAGTGGAAGAAAAGAAGACTTGGAAAAGGGGAATAATGGATATGATATGCTTAAAAACTTTAAAGGCAGGCTATTATCCTACTTTATATTATTTTGACACTCCGCTGAATTTCCTTTTCATACAATAAATAACCTTTTATATTGAATTCCAAATTCTTTGCTGCAAAGCCTTCCATGATTGGTCTGAATCAAGCGGTCATTTTGAGCAGTCATTTCACACCAGAGTCTGGGACCATATAAGGAAATCTATAACGCTTGCATTATAGATTTATAGACTAATGGCATTATTTTGTATATGTTTAGTATTTTCCAACCTGCGGTTTTTGCCTGAACTATTTTACTAGTCTGGCCCACTGAAGATGAAATTGTGCTCTATGTGGCTCATGAACTAAAATGCACTTGAGTCCTCTGATATTGCTTGTGAAAAGTCAGAAATGCTTATTTTCATGCAGAAAAATGTGCCTCTCGTGGATTTAGTGGCTGTAGGATTGTATTTTTTTTTGTTCTGCACTTTTGTTCATTTTATTTGCACATCATCAACGTGACGGTCCAAGGGAAGACGGGGGCTGGAGAAAGTAGAGAGAGGTGAAGAGGAGAGAAAGAGATGTAGAAAAAAAGTTAAATTAAAGAGCCATAGAGGTTGAGACCCAAAGAGTTTTCCCCCATGTTGAGTCACTGATCTACATTCAATCTGCACTATGTGAATTATTGATTGGCCTTTAGCCTCTGTGTGTGTGTGTGTGTGTGTGTGTGTGTGTGTGTGTGTGTGTGTGTGTGTGTGTGTGTGTGTGTGTGTGTGTGTGTGTGTGTGTGTGTGTGTGTGTGTGTGTGTGTGTGTGTGTGTGTGTGTGTGTGTGTGTGTGTGTGTGTGTGTGTGTGTGCGCGCGCGCGCGCGGGCTGAGATGCTTTTTCTGAAAAGCACAGTGGTGCTGTTTTCTGGAGAGTGGGACACAGGAAATAGAAATGAATAGGACAGATGGACACACACAGACATGAGTGAATGTGTACACACCACACCTAGTCATTCATGCATGGACACACACACACACACACACACACACGCACACACACACACACACATTCATACACAGATTTGCAGGTGTCCCAATGCAGAAAAGACATGAGCACTGTCACCCATCCATTTACATTATACACTGGCACAGTAAACACACACACACACACACACACACACACACACACACACACAGAGAGAAACCAACAAGCTCTGACGCACAGCCGGTAACTAAATATCCCGTGAGGCACAATAAAGCACGCATGGCAGACTTGACCTTACAGACATTGTGTCCTCCCAGGCCAGATCCAGATCCAGAGCCAGACCCCCCCCCCCCAAAAAAAAAAAAACCCCAAAAAATGGTTTGCTGATAGCAAACATTTGAAATCAGTTTTCTCTCTCTCTCTCTCTCTCTCTCTCTCTCTCTCTCTCTCTCTCTCTCTCTCTCTCTCTCTCTCTCTCTCTCTCTCTCTCTCTCTCTCTCTCTCTCCTTCATGCACCTGCACAATGTCTGAGCTGGCACATCAGGATGTTATTAGTAGGCACTGCTTCTCCATGTGGGTGGCTTTTCTATATTTGCAGACTGTCTCATCTCCTTCTCTGTAGTCTGCGTCTCAGGTGCCCAAACAGTATCTTAGTCATCTTCTGGAAATCCATTATGCATCTATTTATGCTCCAAATTGTGCGAAGCTTGTTAAAAATGGCCGTTGGTTAAGATGTCTTCATTCCATCTGTATTCTGTGCCTGCTGCCAGATTTTTCATTGCCATGACGACGGTGGTAAAAAAAAAAAACGCTAAAATGTGGCTGTCAGATTATTTTTCTGACCCCAATATGTAGATTTAAGATGAAAATACATGGTTTCCTGAAGCGTTTTGAATATTGTTTGCATTTTTTTTTTTAAACATGTCTCGAAGGGAAAATAGAAAATTTTGTGTTTTGCGTGTCCGATTACACGACGAGAAGAGCCACTGATAATGCAACTTTTCGAAAAACGGCTCCTAAGGTCAAACCTTTTGAAAACATGTCTCCGTGGGAATAGATAAAAAGGCAACTTTCCAAAAATGCACCATCTCATGGAAATGGGGGGGGGAAATGCAACTTTTCGAAAACAATTTTTTGTGAAAACCTGCCCTTGTGGTAGAACAATAACAACGTCTGTCTCTGGAATGTCATGACTCCCAGTCCGTATTCTCCTGGGACTTGGTAGTTATATAGTGGGGAATAGCAAACCAACTTCATCGCATTGGTTCTCTGAAGCTTTTTGAAAATTCTGTGGAGAGCATATTTCACCCTATTATCTATTTTAAAATGTTATTTGAATGCCTAAGTCAATTTGCATACATAAATCAAAATGTCAAAAACTACCAAACTATGAAGTCGGATAAAACAATTAAACTGCCAAAAATGGCTACAAAAGTTAAAACAGCAAAATTAATTCAAAATTATAGTAATGAAGTGTTATGTTTAGCAAAACTACATACATAATTTAACACAAACGGTTCTTTTGTGGTTACATTGCAACAATAAGGACGTGTGGCCCAACATGCCAACTACATTGTTTCTGCTGGTTCTGCGTAAACGGACATCGTTTTCAAAACAAAATGTGCTTGTGAGAACCTTGTCTGAACTGCATTGTTAATGTGTTTCTTACTATATTTTACATAATTTTCTTTTGGAATTCATAGTTTGGTCGCTTTCTTTTTTTGACTAAAAACAGCCAATTGATGACAGATTGCATCTCATTAATGGAAGTGCTGCAGGATTTGATTACACAACCTTATGGATGCAAGGCTAATGAAGGGATATAGAATTGGGGAGGACGATGAATTTATGAATGAGTGTGTAAAAAGCGGGCAATCCACCCCTCCATCCCCTCCAGTCTTCCGCTAATAGCTATTTTGCCAAAGTAATGAACGGTGGCGTCGGGAAATGATCACCTTAATGATTGTAATCATTGTAATTGAGCTGCAATAGAACATTATTCCAGATTTCAGATAGATAATTGGAGAAGTAGGTTGGTGTGAGATGTGATGGTGGTGGGGAAAAAGGCTAGGCGAGGACAGCACGATAAAAGTAGAGGTCGATGATATTACCCAAAATAAATAAATAAATAAATAAGTAAAAGAGACTGAATGCTCTTCACAGCTTTTCATCTTCTCGCTTCATTTCTTCTCTTATCCAGCCCTTCCTGACCGAGCTGTTCCCTCCACCTCCTACTCTTCCTCCTTCATCGCTTGCGCCGTCTTACCCCACCCCTCACGGCTCTCCTCTGTTTCGCTCTCTTCCACCGCTCTCCCTCCATCTCCCCCCCTCCATCTCCCCCCCTCCATTTTACTTTCTTGCTGCTGTCGACTGCAGTGTGGAGAGCAGATCGCGGCGGTGAGAGACGGCAGAAAAGAGATATGCAGAGAGGAAAGTGAGGAATACGCAGTAGAAGGGAGGGAGGGGAATCGGGAGAAGAGGGGAGGAATGAAGGAGAAATGATGCTCTCAGTGTGTGTTTGATCTGAGATGGTTTTGCCCCCCCCCCCCCCCCCCCCCCCCCCCCCCCCCCCCCCCCCCCCCACCCCACCACACACACACACACACACACCACCACTAACTGAGCAGCCCTGGGCGCCTCTCCCCAGAAACAGGGCCAAGTGCAGGTGTGTGTGTGTGTGTGTGTGTGTGTGTGTGTGTGTGTGTGTGTGTGTGTGTGTGTGTGTGTGTGTGTGTGTGTGTGTGTGTGTGTGTGTGGGTGCGTGCGTGCGTGTGTGCGTGCGTGCGTGCGTGCGTGCATATTCCCAGAGTTAATTTAAAGTGGTTTTACTACAGTCAAATCAGCTGTTAGGATTTTTTGTCATTAGCCATCATTTTTACTGCCACTAATGATAGAATTAAACCCATCCACCCATAACTCACTTCAAGGGTGTAGTTTTACCTGATAAAGCCAGCCTTGGTGAACAAAATTGGTCAAGAAGTTCCTCTGGCCATGAGTTCAGGAATGTTTTTGTATTGTACACTATGTCATATACCTGAGTAGCATTCATTGTTATTTGTAGAATTGTTTTCAGTTTAGTTTAAACTCATTACCAGCTGAATCGTGGAAAGTAATGCTTATCGTAACACTTCTTTTACTTTCCGTGAAAGAGTAAATGTGAATAACGCTCAGTAGTTGCTTAACGAAAGCTACGTCACTTTTATTAATCCGATCTTCTACATTAATGTCAATATTGTCTAAGCTATTTGTGATATTGATCGCACAAGAAAGATGTCTTTTTGTTGGTAACTTCAGGGCATTCTTGAACCTTTTGGATTTTTTTTTTTTTTTTTTAATCTCCTCTTTGCAGGTAGTAGCAGTAAGCTCCCCTGATGTCTTGATGTGCAAATTCTGAAAGTGTGGGGGGGGAAAAAAACAACCACTCAATCATTTTCTTCCTGTTAACCTTTAATCTTAGGAGGAAAACAAGTTTTTCTTGGTCAGGTGTCGGCAGGTGTTTGCTCAGCGAAGCGACTGCAGGCAGCTGCCTGGGACACTGCAGCATCAGCAGCCTGCCAGTCGGCCTGACAATCAGTCCCACACATTAGCGTGTCACTTGGCCGAGCCGGGGGATTGGTCCTGACACTTTGTGAGGGTGGGCCCTCAGGTCAGCACGGTTGTCAATCAGCAGGCCCTGAAGCAAAGACGCTGAGGTAGATGAGTGGATAACAGAGAGCAGAAGAGTAGTCTGGTGACAGAGGAAGGAGGGAGATGGATGGATAAGTGACCTGACACTTAAATTAAGTAAATGGTTGCGTGAACTTTCTGGTGTTTGAATCGGTGAGACCAGCATCACGGTTTGCAAAAAATGGGCAGCACAAGAGATTGCACTTTGAGTTTGTGTGTGTTTTGCAGGTAATCAAGTAAGTATAACACCTGGAATATTAAAATGAATGTTTTGTATGCAGTCAGTCCTGTTAACCCGTGAATGGTCTGCTTGAACTATCGTTTCTATGTTCGTTTGCTTGTATCCGGAAATGTCATACCATTGATTTGTCATGGTGGAGGGACATAACAGACATGTTCAAGTGTTACAACCAATTGATCTGAATTTAGCAAACAAAACAAAAAAAACACTTGATATCTGCGGTATCTCAAGCTGGCCAAGCTTGAGAGCATCAAGTTGACCACAACTATAGCGACACAATATTGAGTTTTCAACTAATTGTATACACGCAAACCTTTACTAGCAGGTCCACTTTGGTGAAATTCAACATTTTGGTTTTGACATTTTCTCTCCATGATTGACCACATCTGTGAAACGTGAAAATGGATTCTCGAATTGCAAATATAATAATTATTCATGTAATCACACCACAACTAATGATCACAGACTTCTGAGCCAATTCCTGTGGGAATTATCACGAGTCACAACTGAATAGCTTAAAGAAATTAGATTTTTCTCTTTGGCAACATTTTATATTCTTATTACGCAAAGAAATTTGCTGCTTGTTGATTTTTTTTATGTCCTGATATAAAACATAGCATTGAAACAATGGATGTTGAAGTCACCTGCCATTAGGTTTCATATACAAGCGCGTAGGAGCTTTAATTGCGTTACTGTACCGGATCGTCTCGGCAGTGCCTGGACACACAGTCTCTTATCACAGTCTATCAGCAGGTCTACTACTCCAGCCGGGGTTGCAGCATCAATACCGTCCTCAGATCTTGGGGGTCAGAGGTCGCCTGTTTGAACCAGAGTGGATGAGACGTCGATGTCATTAAGTCTCCCAGAGCACCTTCCTCATGGCGTGCTCTGGGTGGTACGGTGGAGTGGATATGGTCGGAGAGAAGAGGCAAACTGAGGACAAAATCACACTGATTTGAGTCGAGGAATTGTTTAAATGCCGGTTTGAAGAAATAAAACAACATGGGCCGACAACTTCAGGCACGGGTTCCACCGCTGACACATCCCAGCATCATCATTGGCCCCTTAAAAAAGGCCCTCTTAGTATGCATATTGTTTAAAAATCAGTTGTCTTTGTGGTATATCCCTGCCAAAATCATCCTTCTCCTTTATATTCTGTGTGCATGGATCTCATTTGTGGATTTTGGCAAAGACCAGCTGTTTGTCATAAAGCATATGAAAACGTGCTATACATTCAACAAGTAATGATTATTTTAATTGTATAATGACCCTCTGTTGGAGTGAATGCACTGAAAGCAGTCAATGAGTTGTCTGTTTGTATCTGCTGTGTATGACCAGGAAGTGAAAGGAACTTACTCAGGTGCACGGTTGATGGCCAAGCCCCACTTGTTGTGTGATGTTTGCGTGTCATGGTTTAATTTAGTTTTAATCTGCTGGTAATAATGGCACAAAAACGTCAAACGTTTTGTCAAATTGCAAAACTTCTGTTGTGTTTTTACACGACAACGGTACTTGGAGCCACCGAAAGCATCTCGAAATCAAACGTCCACAGCTGGTTGGAAAGCCGGTGGAATATTTCAAGAGAAAATGGAAATGGGCTCCAGATGCAGTAACGATCTATCGTGTCACTGACTGGCGATGCTGATGATGTCAAACTCTTGAACGACACTGTGAGTCGCCGTATTGCTGACATGGCGTCATATTTGTCGCCTTTTAAAATGAAGAAAGCATAGCGAGCTTTTCTCTTCCACTGATGTCCCAAAAGCTGCACTGCCACTGGTTTTACCACAGCATTTTATTTTATCAGAATTTCTCTTCAGTTGTTTGAGTATTTAAATCAAAATATTTTGGGGTTTCTGATTTTTATTTTGTGTTAATATTGATTTGAGCCTTTATGTCAATCCTTTTAGCAACTTGAGTTGTTATAATTGCTCTCCTGCTCAGTGGTGTATGTGTAGGTTTACATAGCCGAGATCAAGAGATGTTTTTGAGATTATCACAGTGTATCGTATATTTCACAAGGTTTTACCTTGTTAATCTAAGTGGACTTGATTCAGTTACTGAATACAAATCAATCCAAGACTCGTTTCAGTTGAAATGAAACGTTAATTTTCAGACGGACCCCGGGCCACTTTGCACTGGGAAAATTGGGCCACGAGATCAAAAACGTTCAGGACTCCTGTTTTAGAGGAGACCTCCCATCGCCACATTTTGCTGCGGCAGACGGCAGTGTTTGCTGAGTCTGTTGTCTGGTGTCATGTGACCAAACACATTCCTCCTCATCACTGGAACAGAAACAAGTTTGGATTGCCCTCAAAATTGGGAAGATTTGGGGTGTTTCCATGGCAACACTACTGTAATCCAATTGGACAGAAACTTATATGAAGCTATTTTCAATCTCTTATGCGGCACTTGGGCCAAAAGAGGGAGAATGCCGACAATCTGGAAGGTAAAAGTTTCTCCCCTCGAACTCCAAAGGGCATCGGCGGATGTCATCGTCAATACTTTCTTGTCTTGGATTCTACCAGTGATGGATAAAGTCGATTTTCGAGTTGCGAGATAGTAGATGTGAGCAGTGAGAGCCTCAGACTGATCGCTCGACTCACTGCAGTGATAAGGAGACATCACTTTCTGTTAATTTGGCAGTTGGCACAAACTGAAGAAGCACCGTCGTCGCCCACTGTGGCCATATATGTGTAGAGGAAAGAGAATTGTGTGTGTTTGTAAAAATACCAAGAGACTACGTGTTCGGGGACGGGCAGGGTGGGGAAGAAGAGACGGAGAGGAGCGAACGTAATTATAATTACAGCCTTTAATCCTCCAGACACATGCATAAACCCAAACCGGGTGAGCTTTTAATTAACTATTTGGCGACAGGGGACTCTGGTATTGGGCTAATTATTTGAGGCGCACATCTCTGCACTTGTGTCATCCTCTGAAATGCTGCCAGAGCTGCAGACAGGTGTTTTCCTCGCTTTGAGCTCACCTGGTAATTGAAAGGCTTTTTCCCCCCCCTTTTTTTGCATGCAGATCAGCGTGCTCCTGAAATCCCTTGAAGCTGAAGTCAAAATCATCAGGGGGAGGGGAGGACGACGAGCGAGCTGAAGTTAGGCTCCTTTTCAGCTGTAGACTTATCCACAGTGTAATATGGATTTAGCGTTAAAGGAGGACAAGGAGGCAGAATAACTGGCTGTCGCCGCCTTATTAAAAGGTTTTTAGGCTCACTGACTATATCAGTGAGCACAATTCAGCTCGGTTTTTAACAGGGTCACATTCTGAATGGGATTTTGTTTGCAGAATGGATTTACAAGTGTATTACACAATGGGGAAACACTGCGGAGCACAATGAGCACCAGATGACACAAGCAGACACAATCACGGACAAAATGTTGTATTCAACACAAATGAGGCCAAATTATGTTCACAAAAAGCCAAAGAGGAATTGCTTGAATTTATGACAAGGTGGAAGGTTGTCCTTCTCAATTAGGATGGGCCAAACCAGTAAATTCGGAGCGCACAATCTTTGAATACCAGATTTTTTTTTGACAACTCAAAACTTGGGTTGAGGCATTCGCAGGATCACTGAGCAAGATCGTTTGACCTCCATCAGCTCTCTGGAGTGCCCCAATGTGTCAGAAAATTAATGGTAGTTTCAAAAATTTTCGACTGAAATTATCTCAATCCGTGTGTCTGGGGGGGAAAGAAACAACCCAACATCAACTATGAATCCTCATCAGTGTGTATTGTTGAGTGTGCAGAAATGTGCATACGTGGGTCTGCAGATCCACATGCACACACGTGCACAGTGGAATCAGCAGCCAGGTGGACGCAGTCTGTTTCTAAATCAAATCTCTGTGCGATTCACGGGGTTGATGAGTCACCGCAGCGGCACGAGCACAACCAGCCACACACACACACACGCGCATATTAAGTACCCCATTGCTGTGTACATGCATGTGAAGTTTCATTGTGTGTTCTCGTAAAGATATTTGTGTTTGTGTGTGTGTGAGTGTGCGTGCTTGCCTGCATGCGTGCAAGCACTAAATAATGGGATAGTGCTTCATTTTGCAGATGTGTTTTGGTGACTAATGTAAAAGCTGCTGATGTCATATGTTTGCTTCTCTTTGTTGCTGGACTTCTCATTTCCTGGATATTCATCATTGACATTGATCAGCCAATCACTGCATGCATGTACACACACACACACACACACACACACACACACACACACACACACACACACACACACACACACACACACACACACACACACACACACACACACACACACACACAAGCAGGCACATTCAGTCTCAAAGTTGCAGGCAGTACAATATGCAGGATATAAGCTATTGATACGATATGACAAGCTGCTTGTATTTAAGGGGCTGTGAGTAATGCGGAAGATAGGAAGTGAGGGACGAGAGATGAAGCAGTGGTATAGATGCGTGGCTCAGGCGAGCAGCCTGCAAGAGAGCGACTGAGAGGGTGTGAAATCAAACTAGTGACAGTAGTAGGTGCACTAGTAGTAGCATGCAGGTGTGTTAGATAACCTGCCTCTTCTTCAGACATTGATCAGAGCATCAGACTCATGAATATCATAGTGATTTGCAGTCTTAGTTTCTGTTTCTGTCTTATTGTGGCCCCTTTACATCTAATTCTAGTTCATGTGGATCAAGAAAAGATTCTTCAATGTAACATCAGTGTGAAGAAACAAGCTTTAGTGGCAGCAGTAATCTATTTCCTGCTGTTGGTGGTCTCTGATGATTCAGGTCATGATCTGATTCAGGTTGAATGGCGTACCTTCATTCATATTCCCCCTTCAAAAAAAAAAATGCATCTGTGCAAACGAGATGTTCAGATCCAGCTTCGATTTGCCAGTTGCACCATATGTTGGTTCAACAGGACCGACAAAAAAGACAAAGATTGCCCAAACCTCTATGTGGAACCAACACGTCAGGAATTGTTACCAACATCAGAAACAATTTAAACTCGTTTTTGCATCAACACACAGGAATAAACACAGATGATCACTCTGTTAGATTTTTAGTTCAGTGAAAACAAAAACACTTGTTTTCGATTTACAATTGATCACAGGACTCAGAATATGGCTTACAGACCCACTGCGGCCCCGTGCTCATTTTTAATTGGCCCGCTGGAAAATGGACCAAATATGAAACTTGCACTTGACTGTATAGTATGTTTGAGATTTAATAATCTCTGAAACATATGTTGTTATGCAAGAATAGACATTTAACATTAATCTGGAGTCGGCCCATTTTCCATCACACATCCCCAGTTAGTCCAGAACGCTGCAGCACGACTTCATTATCAACGTATGATCCTTGATAGTGAAGGATCAAGGATCCGTCACTATCTTATGATGCAGATATATGTAATTTGATTTTCTCGAGGAAGTTTTGCAGATTATTAAAATACTATACCAGCGTGTCTTGTTTCTGTACTGTTCATAGCACATGTTTTGACAAAGGTGACTAATATGGTACTTTATATAATCAATTCTGCTTTCATTACAAAAACAACCATCAGCAGCACCCACTAGTGGCCCAACATTAAATTTACTTTGTTTATTTTTTTACATTTCTGCCATTGTGTGTAAACGGGCATCATTTTCAAAACGTTTCCATGTAAATGCGAAACGTTTTTGAGACAAAAATGCTAAACGATGTGTCTTGTAAATGGGGTTTTAAGCTTTAACAAATTAAGATATTATCTGAGGCAATGGTTTCCAACTTATTGTGAGAAAGCTGGTCTATAGATTCGCCTGCATTAAGATTCCCCTACTTTTTTTCTTTTAAAGGCTCTTGTATGTTGGTAACTGCTGCCAGTGTTAACCTTCACTATAATATTTCAACCAATCACAGATTAGTGAGAGGTTCCACATCCCTTCTTGCATGAAGATGGTTTGTAGGCTAGTGCAAATTAGGCAGAGAAGCATTAACCTAAGATCTCAACTGATACTTGGCCATTTAGCACGAGCCTATATTCCTATAAGCCGACTGCACAGAGAGCCGACACCAAGATCATATTCACTTTTTGCCAGTGCAAACACTGGTCGGGGAAGGAATTAAAATTTCAGCAGCAAATACAGAATAGGACACAAGCCCAGCTTCGGTGTTATGAGAAAAGGTGTTATGTCCTCATCCGTCAGCACAACTTTCACACCTTTACTATTTGCAGTGGAGGTTGGCGTTGGATAAAAGCCGGCTTGCTTGTGTCGAAACCAGACAGAATTTGGGTTTGCTAGGAAAGTCATCATGCAAGAAACCTTCATTTAAAGCTGAAGGGAAACGAAAGCACAGAAGTTCCTTTCGACAAAACTTTCCATGTTTAAGTTTGGTATCAGTTTAATTCAATACGTTGGAATTACAGATTCAACCCTCAAAGATTGTGCATCAGTCCGATTCCAGGTGTTGGTCATGTCCTCAGTTGCAGATTCCTCATCAACATGCTCTGCCTTCATCATCCTTCGCACACTTTAGGTGAAATGTGTGAGCAATGTGCGAGTGCATATTTATGCCCACGCATGAGTGCGCACGGGTGTCGAGCGAGTGACAGCGGAGGAGGGGCGGCTGAAAGATTTGTGGCGAAGGTGAATGGCGTGTATGTGAGAGGGAAGGCAGACCGGTCGGTCATCGGCTCTCCTGACAGCTTTACGGCTGCTGAGCTAGCAGGACGTGGTGGGATGTTAGTTAGCCCACCTCTTCGCACATCAGACGTGTGTGTGTGTGTGTGTGCATGAGTACTTTATGTCCTGTGTGTGTGTGTGGGTGTGTGTGTGTGTGTGTGTGGGTCGGTCTGTGTGTGGGGTGCTTATTCATCCAGTGGCAGCTCCATTGACATACCTATGGAGCTCATTGACTTTGACCCTGTCTTGTCGACCTGAAGGCCCTCAACGTGTCATGGTTTGTGTGTGTTTGAGGCTAAAATGAAGATCTAGAAAGAACTCAAGTTTCTTTTCTTGAAAGGATAAACATGCAACACATCATCTTTATATTTTGATACTTTATCAGAACCACATGTATAAACTAATTGTTAAATACAAGTACTATAGTATCAAAAATACTCAGAAACAACAACAAAAAAAAACATTATTCTGACTTGGAAGTCTCAGAGCACGTAGAGAGTAACTTTGTCTTTCCACGACCATCAAAAATTCTACAAGGAAGAAGTTGAAAAATGGGTCAAGTCATATATGAAAAATTAAGAAAAAGCCAAGTGTGATTAGTTTATGAAGGGGAGAGCTCCAGCGGTGAGCCACACAAGAGTCCTTCAGAGGGTCTAAAAAGATTTTGAGGTGGTTTTCTTTTTCAGGCTTCGAATCTGGATCTGATTTTATGGTCAGAAGGTCAGTCACCGGGATTTCCAGTCAACAAAACGATGCAACAGTACGTCACAAAATCCTCCATTACTACTGAATTGAATTGAAACCGAAAGTTAAAAGTAACCAGGATGATCAACTCTGCAGTTACATCTGAGCATGGAGAAATAAAAGCAACTTATACTCAATACAGTCACAAGTCTGGATTTCCCATAAACTGCAAATTTCTAGAGACACACAACCAATACTTTAAGAGGCTGAGACTGAGCCAAGACCAGATCGTCCCAACACAAGACTAAGACTAAGACTGAGTCAAGACCAAGATTTTAAAGGTTAAGAACAAGAGTTTGAGTGGCTACGACAGAGTCAAGACCAAGACCAGAGCATCCAGAGACTTTAAAGGGCCTAGCCTTTTATCAGTTTTCAAATAAGTTTTTCAATTCCTGTCAAAACATAGAAAGGGTTTTTTGGGTTTTTTGAACGAGGTCTCAGGTAAAATTTCAAAGCAGTTCAAAATATTATTAAAATCATTATCTAAGTTTGTGCAGGGAGGATTGTAATGTAAAGCCCTCATTGGCTAACCTCATTTTAAGTGTCACGCTGACATTATTCACAACTTGGCCCCCCACTGTGGTCTTTATAGACCAGAAGGCAATTAAGCGAGGATATGCTACAGCCGGAGGGGGAGCATTTACACTCATGCGCCATGTCAGCATCATGTCTCATTTCACTCCTTAAAGCATTGTAGTTTCTCCTGTAGTGATACTGTGCTCAGCAGCAGTGATTTCTGGAGGAAATCAATGACATTCTGCGCCCGATGTGCACGCGCAGCATTTACAGCTGCAGAGGCTCAGCGAAAGCCTTAATGTGCCGCCATGTTGCGGACACATTTGCTAACTTAGCATGAAAACCGCGTGTTAAAAAAAGAAAGGACATGTTCCAATAAACATGCGGCATTTATGCAACGGGTTGAATGAGCAGCATATGATTGAGGGGTCCACTGACATCACAACTGGTTAAAAAACACAGTGGATATGTGCCACGGGAAGCTAAATCTAGTACAAACAACGGTTTTCTAAGCTTTGGCGTTCTTATTTCAGTTAGTTAGTCTGGTGATTGGCCTGCATATAGCACTGATAAATAAGTTATTCTCAGAAATGCAGTCCAAGTAACATCAGAAATAAACCTGATTTGAAAATTTCTTTCAAAATGTGAATGAAGAGATGCAAACTGACATGGGAGTGTTCAGTCAGTGGTGGAACTTTCTGGAAATACAACTTGTCTGAAATGCACCACAGCCGTAGTAAATAGTTCTTCTGCACATAGGCTAGTAGATAGACCGACAAGCGGACCATCATTTTCAGTGTTTCTGTCGCTTCTGTTCAAATGGACGTAGTTTTCCAAACATTGTTGTGTAAACGCAAAACCTGTCTGAAGTGAAAATGCGAAAACGAAGACAATCAGCTTCACTCTTGTGAAGGCACGTCTGGCCACTACCTGACCCCCCCTCCATGAGTTCAGTACTGGTGTTGACTCACTGTGTTGGGGCGGTGCATCGTTGCCAGATCGCCTCCGGGGCAGATATGTTCTGCTCCTTCTCCTCCTGCTGCCATTTAGACAGTCCACTTGGTATTTTCATGCAGGAACCAACAGTTTAGCTGGTGGCTCATTGAGCATGCTCAAGGCTGCCTCTCAGACACACACGCACACATGTGTGTGTGTGCGTGTGTGTGTGCGTGTGTGTGCGCGCGCTTGTCTGCTGACAGTAACCTACTTTTATGGAGTCCACTCACTCTGAATGATAAAAATACTGCAATTCTCCCTCCTCTCCTCCCTCGCTCTATCTTTACTTCCATCTCCACTCCCCTCCTCTTACTTCCCGCTCAACCTCCTGTGCCGCTTCCTCTTTTCTCTCCCTGCATCCGTCCATCTCTTTTTCATCCCTCTCATCTTTACCTCTGCCTTCGTCTGAATTCCCCGACTCCATCATCATGCTTTCCTTCTCCTTGCATCCTTCATCATCCTTCAAATCCACGACGACCTCATCCACTCCGTCCTCTTCCTTTTTGTCTTTACCCAACTTTCTTCATTCCTCCTCCTTTCATCCCTAATTGTGTTGCTTTTGTCATCCATCCTCTATTATTCTGTTTAATTTGTCTTGTTTTTTTCTTTGGTTTAGTTCCGTCCCCCCCCCCCCCCCCCCCCACACACACACACACACTCGTGCTCGTCCTGGTGGAGAGATGCGGGAACTGCAGCCATCTGCAGTGTGGCCGAGTTAAGATTGCATGCTGGTATTAGTCAGAGAGGAGGGAGCGAAATGAGAGATGGAAAGAAGAGGAGCATAGAAAGAGAAAGAGAGGTGGAGGGAATAACAGCAGGAAAGTTTCTTCCGGCACTTCCGTTGATCCAGATTTGTTCTTACTCAGACAGAGTAGTAGCCTGAAACCGGGAGGGAGCATTAGGAGCGACGATGGAAGGATGTGATGCCTTTTGGCTGAATGAGAGAAGCAGGAAGCTGCGTTGAAATTAGTTTTTCTGTGACTCAAAATGTTTATTATCATATTTTGCATTGCTGAACGGGAAAGATGCATTGAAGAGACTTGAGTGTTTCCATGCATAAATTAATTTACGATAGGTCCGGATGCAAAGAGAATCTAAAATATTGCATTTTGTACAAGACAAGACAGCTCAGCGGAGCGAACAGTCATTGCGGTACAAACAGAGGTGAGTGGAGATCAGTGCGCGCACCGAAGAAAAATGGAAATCTGAAAAGTATACATATGTAAACTGTCACACGAAAAGAAAAAGAGCGTTGTCACAAAGTGAACATGAACTATTGTGAGAATAGAAAACTTTCAAAGCATTTCAGGGGTCTGTTTACATGACAAAGGTGCTCTGAGCCACTAAAATCACTTTTAACAATGCCTCCCAATGCCAAAAATGGAAGTTTTTGAACTTGTGGATGGCCTGGCATAATGACTACATAGTATTCAGTGCTTCTGCCGTTTCAGCGTAAATGGACATTATTTCAAAACGCAGACATTGTGTAAATGGTGCCTAAGTGTAGCAATTGCTTTAAAACTTTCATTTTTTTAAATTTCATTCAGTTGTGGTTTATATATTCCAACAAGTCCTTCAAGCTCTTTGAAAAACTACAGAAATCAATCAATCAATCAATCAATTGCCCTCAAGAAACACAATATTAAAAAATATATATTTTTGAAATCTTATTCAAATCTAAATTAACTTTTGCATTGACATTTAATCTTGAAGTGAATTGCAAAGAAAGACATCAACTTGATTAAATAAAAATTTTCTGAAGCATCAATTTCTTGAATTTCCAATTTACTACAGTGTCATCAGTATTTTCACTTGAGTGCCGACTGTTCCTACTGAACCTACTGGTCGTTAACTGAGGGGGAACGTGTACGACTCGGCAGCTTGTAACAACACACCGTGTGTTGATTCAAGCACACTTGCTTCTTATTTTAAAGGGAATAATAGATGTTGTGGTTGGACTCAGTCATGTACAGGCAAACATTTAAAGGAGTTCAACAAAAGTTTTGTCCAATTTAGATGATTTCAGACCAGTAAATGGTGAAATCCGTATTTTAATAAGTTTAGTTTTCTTGCATAGATTGACTATTCTATAAAAAGGACATCATGGAGCTTATTAATACTTTAAATATCCTCACATCACGTTCCGTGGCTGACACTTTCCTTTTTAAACTACCATTTATACAAGTTTCTTATAAAGGTTTGAGTTTAAATATGCCCTTCAAGTTAACCTTGGAAGTGTTTTTTCCTTCCATTTAACAAAAACAGGTTTACGTTGTAATATTCGATTATTAAAAGCGATTGTTTAGATGCGTCAGACTGTGTTGTTTCACTTTTCTAAATACATTTGGAATATATTTAATTTTGATGTTGTTTATATCTAATTGCAAACCTCGTTGATGTGTCTCGACTCCGTCTCCCTCCTGTGTTGTTGGATTATTAAAGCTACGTTGTAGGTATAACAGAGGCGGATTCAACTTTGGAAAAACGGACGACAAAAAGGTGAAACTTTGTTCCAATTTTGGGAGCGAGACAGCCTGAAAAAGTCATGAGAAAGTATACTTTTTTTTTGTCCTGTGCAGCTGGTAAATTCACCAGCCACCCCATTGAATAATTCACACGATGGCTGGATTGTTAAAATAGAACAGGACTCCAGATGATGGTTGACCTACAAAAGAAGCTGCTCAAGCAAAGTTACCTGCCAGAGTTAGAACCGGCAAAGTAGCAGACCTTCTTTTTTTGTCACGTGGAAATTGAACACGCTGGCTACCAAAACTTAAGTCGTCCAAATCAAGAAATTGACGACCAGCGAGGCATTATTTCCTTGATACACAATATAACTCAATCCACATGGCAGTGATTAAAATCAGATCTTCTATAATCTCATTTGCTGTAATCTAATCTTGTTTCTGGCCTCGTAGACGGTGATTTATTGTAAAGCAAACAGAAGAGAGGACTGATTCCACATGACTTCAATGTTTACTCCAAAGGAGTAAAGTGGAGATCAAGTTTGGATGAACGGCGTTTTGTGATTTTTGAGTGGGCAGTTCAGGCAGAGACACGGCTGAGCTGGATCAACACTGGTGTGTGTGTGTGTGTGTGTGTGTGTGTGTGTGTGTGTGTGTGTGTGTGTGTGTGTGTGTGTGTGTGTGTGTGTGTGTGTGTGTACACACAGCTCTCACTCTCTAGAAATGACTCTGTTTCTTCAAGTTGCATCACAGGAGATGCGGCAACTGCTCCTGCGTGCTCGCAAGCGAGCGTGGACGTGCGCGAGCAGTTGCTTCGGCGTGCATGGATGGAGTGTGTGCGAGACTTTAATCTCCTTTCGGTTTGGAAATGGTGGACGCGACGTCTCGACTGAGGACAACACGGGAGGAAAGTGGCGGGCTGGATGTTGTGCACAACCCCCCCTCCAAATAAATACAATCTTCCTCTGCGAATCAAAAAGATCTGGGGTCAGGAAATAGAGAGAGAGAGAGAGAGAGACCCTTTTATCTTTCACGTGTCTATATATAGCAGTTTATGGAGGAGAGGAGCGGCGCAGGATGGAAGGGAGGGCTGGGAAGCAGAGGTAGAGGAGGAAATGATCGCGCTCAAGATGACGAAAAGACAACATGGCTGAATTTGAGCGGCGCTGAAAGAAAAGGGTGTGGAGGAATTTCTTAGAGGTGGCTTTCGAGTAGTCGAAGGTTGCAAGTTTGATTTCCAATGGATGGATTGAGCAGCTCGCATACCTCCACTAGTGCGTGAATGTATGTGAGAATGTATGTGTGTTTGTGTGTGTGTGTGTGCGTGTGAATGGGTGAATGTGGTAGACTTTGGGTACCGGTCAAGTTTTACTGGTTTACCTTTTACCGTTCCAGTGACATTAAAACCATATACAGCCAAACTGGTCAAAATATAGATGGTGGAGAACGGCTTAAGAACACGATGGAACATGCTGCACTAAACAAGACCAGCTGAAACCTCCCCAAGAACTCGTTTTACCCTGATTTTTCGATTTGAAATGAACAAATCAACTGTGACTTCCTGGCCCCAGCATTCGAGCCTCTTTGCTAGCAATGGTCTGGCCTTCAGAGCTGCTTACTTCTTGGTGTCATAGATCCATGAAGACACGTTCCCTGGAGAGTTTCCTCCATATTTGACAGCATGAGACAGTTGCTGCATATCAGTTGGCTGCACATCCATGATGTCAACCTCCCACTCCGCCACATCCCAAAGGTACTCTGATGGACTGAGATCTGCTGACTGTGGAGGCCATTTAAGTCCAGTGGACTCATTGAGCTGTGCTTGTAAATGGTTAGTAGCTATGCTCAGGTACTCTGTGTTCTTGTTTCTTTCTTTATTCCTATGACAAATGACAGTAGAAGGGGCAGTATACTTCTGCATAGTCCATCCTTGTCGGTATGTTGTGAATTTGCCTGCTGGCATCTCTTGTTTCCCTGCTTATGATAACTAATTTCTCAATTCCTCAACTGGTTAGACAAAAACTAAAGAAAAGTCCAGATTGATTCCATTTTGAAAATATTCCCGGTAATAATTTATCTGTATTAAGAGCCTATTTCAAACCTTAAATCAGTCTTCAACAACTACTAAGTTTAAATGCTGCTGACGTATGATGCATGTTGCTTTATGCAGTACTGGAGGTTGTGATTTGTGAGGTCATTGTCGTGACGAGCTGCTTCTTGCAACTGAGCAAGATGGAACTTTTAAGCAATGTCACTGTCCATTGTGATTGTGCATCGCTCCCATAGGGTGACTCTGACACAGCATACACAGTACCTCAGTTTAATTTTTCTAGATCAACAAAACGACAATCCCTGCTGGTTGTGCAGGACAACATCTCCTCATTTCTCATAGTGCCGTTTCAGCCAATGTCTTCAAGTTAAAACAGCCAACCTTTGGAGCATTTTGGGTGTCTGTGCACGACAACGGTGCCCAGAGCCAGTGAAAATGCAGCTTTTTGAAAATGGCTCCCACGTTAGACCTCTAAAATTATACATTATTTAATTTATTATTTCATCACAATGAACATGCAACGTGTGCTGTTGAATTCAACAGCGCTTCTCCAATAAAGTGTACATTTATTATACTTTCGTCTTTGTTTTTTACAAAAAACCAAAACAACAAAGAAAGACAGTAAATGAGCTTCAGTGTTTTCAGTTCTCTGTGTGGATTTGTAGATAGTGTCATTACATAAAACAGCAGCCATTAGTGGCCCTACAGAAAAACGACATCATTTACAAGAAGATTGTTTTCAAAATGTTGCCGTCTGAACAACAACAAAAATGCAAAAACAATGTATTTTCAGTTGAAATGTTGTTGTGTACAAGAGCCTTAATGTTGGCATCGACTTGAGTCTTTTGTGAGTATTGGTTAGTGGTGGGGCTCATGACAGTTTAACATTTTGTCCATGAATAAAACACTAAATTATTAATATATTGAGCTGATAGTTTTGTGCATCCATAATAAGGACTATCGTGCTGTTTCATATTTGAGTTGATTTGAGTTGAAATTGAAGAAATGCTTTGTCAAGAGATTACCAGTTACCTCTCAGTTCAGTGTTTGAATGACTAATTAAATGGAAGTTTTCAGGTTTTCTTCAGAATAACCGGGTTGCTTGTTAATACTTGTGTCTTGTTGTCTTCCAGCTCTTTCTATGTTATTTCTCTTTCACCTTTTTCTTGTTGGCATGTGTTCTGATTTTCACTTTTGCATTCACCCCCACAACACTTTAAAAATATACAGCGTGCTATCATACTTTTTATGAATCCTAATTTGGGTTTGAATACAGAGAATAATTGACCGTGTGTGAGCTCGCTGGCTATTTCTCAGCTCTGCGTGTTTGTGAAGGGCGATAGAGTGAGAGTGAGGGGGAGAGAGAAAGAGAGAGGAAGAGAGAAAGTTTGCATCACTCCCATAAAGGAACCGACTCTTGCTGAGTCGAGTGCTACACAGTTTCATTTATTTGATAAAGCTTCATTTGGTGTGATTTAAAATCTCCCCCCTCATCAGCCTCGGCTCCCCTAAAGCACAGCCTCAGCGCCACGCCAAAATGCCTCATCAGCTGAAAACACACACACACACACACACACACACACACACACACACACACACACACACACACACACACACACACACACACACACACACACACACACACACACACACACACGCCGACAAGCCACCCACTTTGCAAGGACATTTTTCACAGGGCGACTTAGACCGAGGAATCTAAAGAGGTGTAGGAGTTTGTGGAGGTTCAGGTACCACTATGACATTAAACAAGTCCTTGGCATGGTGTACGTGGCTTTCGCTTCACACGACAATAATGTTGGAGTCACTGAAAATGCAACTTCTTAGAAACCACGTCATGACTCTCAGTTCATATTCTCTTGAGACTTAGTTTTATAGTTGAGTCAATCGTAATCCCAGTCTAACTTGGTCGTCTGTCCATAAGATTATCTATGTACTCGCCATTGTCAATGTTTATTGCATTGTTATTTCCGTGCTTGTGTGGGGTTTCTTTGCAAAAACAACCAACAGCACCAACTCATGTCTTGGCATGTTAAATACATCCTTTTCAGCCTGTCTGCCAATTCCGGTTTCAGAATGTTGCTGTGTAAAGGTGGATCTTTTATGAAATGAAAACACAACTACGATACCTTGTCACTTGAAACATAGTCATGTAAATGGGGAATTGGCGGAGTAAGGCTAATTCAGCTAATAGAGAAAAACTTAACATGTACAAGTTTACCCTAGTTTGCAAATCCCAGCAAAGTCGTAGAAACTTTACGGTCAAATTTACCACTACTAACCAGTAACACTTTTCTTTTGCATTCTTGTTTAGCTTTTTTCATAAGAAAAAATGCTTGATGGGTCATTTGTCATGTTTTTGGAAATGCTGCCTTAAAATGTAAAAGTACAAAAAGTTCCATAATTTCACACTACATTGGAATTCAATATCACCTTCAAATTACTTGAAGGTTATATCAAGGTTTTGATCTGGAAAGTAGGATTTAATTATGAAAAAAAATACAGTCATTGTCTTCTGGAAAATTGTGTGTGTGTGTGTGTGTGTGTGTGTGTGTGTGTGTGTGTGTGTGTGTGTGTGTGTGTGTGTGTGTGTGTGTGTGTGTGTGTGTGTGTGTGTGTGTGTGTGTGTGTGTGTGTGTGTGTGTGTGTGTGTGCGTGTGTGTGTGTGTTCTACAGTGCAGTGCTTGTTTGTAGCCATCAGAAAGCCATTTTAATTAACAAGAGAGGAACACTCACTTTTTTGCAGTGCTCACCAATACCATAGTTGCCAAAAATTTCTGCTGTCTCCTTGCTTCTGATTCACTCAGTATTCTCTCTCTCTCTCTCTCTCTCTCTCTCTCTCTCTCTCTCTCTCTCTCTCTCTCTCTCTCTCTCTCTCCCTCTCTCCCTCTCTCCCTCTCTCCCTCTCTCGCTCTCTCGCTCTCATTTCGTTTTTAGGAATGCTTAACAAAAGAAACGGGAAAGTAGAAGTATCAATACATATTACAGGACACTGCAGTGGGATGAAGAAATGTTCGAGGGAGAGGGAGAGAGACACTCACTAAAGGAGTGTTACCTCCTGCTTTCAGCAGGTTGTTAGTCCAGTAGAGTGTGTGTCTGATGAATAATAGATGGTGTGGCAGGCCTGCATGTAGTACACACACACACACACACACACACACACACACACACACACACACACACACACACACACACACACACACACACACACACACACACACACACACACACACATGCATGCAGCCGTACGGAGAGAGAGGTTATGCAAAAACAGAAGAATGCAATGTTAAATCAGCTTGAAAAGCCAAACAATGACATTAAACAACACAGTGAAATATTGTATTCTTGCATGAACTACCAGTCCTGAAGGAGGAGCTTAGGTGGTCACGGTGTGCCTGCTACAGAATGGCAGCATGTTATGAATGTGCTCACTGTACTCAGCCCGCAAATTATCACAGTAATGAAGAACATTTTTGAAAGCTAAAGTTGCATAAAAGGAAATAAATCTAATCTCTTTTTAGGTATATTTTCATTATCAGCTGAAAATGCTGCAACTTTAAATGCTGGATCTTTTTTTCTAATATGTTTTATTTTGATGACTTAACATGTTTCATTTTCTTTTAATGTGAATCTAATGAGAGATTCCCATACAAACATTATTTTTTTATGAATGTTTGAACTGTGAGCTCATATACTAAGATTTGTCTAAAGTGCAGCTCCAACTTATGATGGCACCATCATTGTGAAGTATATATATTAACTAAAAAAGACATGGAACCATTGTCTTTATGAATGAATGTACGTAATATAATTAGACACTACACAACAAAATATGGTGATGCAATAAGGTAATCAAAAAGCAGCTATGTTTGCAAATTATAGTTATTTCAACACAGCCCAGCCACATAGCAGCATTTCTTCACATCGTCAACATGATGCATCTAATATCGTTTGCGGACAGTGATCACGGAAAGTTATTGTTACGATTAGACAACACGGTTTGCCACTCTATGCTTTTCTAGCTTCTATGTTGTAGTGCAGAGAATTGAAGGCCCATTAATAGATGTTCAAATACAATTTTTTATTGTTTAAAATCATGTGATCAGAAAGTGTTTCCATCAGACAATTGTACGTCAACATATTTGAACCTAATTGAAAATCTTTGGTGACCCCTGAGGTACGCTGGTAGCAGATTACATGGTGTGCATGCAGTGTATCAGCGATAGAAATGTTCCTGACAGTTAATTTCTCTGAGAAATAAGTTGAAAGTAAATTTAAATGAGGAGAGTCAACCAGTCAACAGAAAGAAAATGGTCAAAAAAACTGTCAAACCTTTGCATAATTTATAATCGAGTACTTCAAACCTATGTTTTTGTGTGCATTGAGAGCCATTTTAGGACGTTAATCACATTCTTCAACAGCTATATTGGGCTTTTAATTATGCTTAATTGTAACAAATTTGCTTTTAATGTCCAAATATGCTCCCTTTATGCGTGTAAATTTGTACGTGCATCTGGAACATTGTCAAGCATGGCTGCCATCCTACTGCCATGTGTTCTTTATGTTCACGTGGTGATTAAGCGATACATCTAGTAAAGGGCAGTGTAATTTCGACTTGTGTAATATAGATGATCAGCAGTCCTAATATTAGTTTTTTTAAGGCTTCTTTGTCCCATGCCGAGGTGAGGTAATGCCATAGTGTCCACAATTACAGGTTGTCCTTCAAAAGATATGACATTTCTGTTGTTCATTTGTTCTTGAGCTTTTTTTTTACAACACTGCCCTCACAGGTCTCAACCTATTCCATTGACATCCAAAAACTTGAGTGGCATGATTATTTCATACTGAATCTTCTTCTCTTATATCATGGTATATGTATGGATAAAACAAAAAACAACGCACCCACCTCTAATCAGCAAATCTGAAGCATCATTTCAGCCTAATATGCTTCTTAAGTGGTTGAAGTGAACTTTCAGAATCAGCATTAGTACATTTTGTTACCACAAAGTGTAGTTTGGCTGTAAAATCATAACCTTGTCACTTTGGACGAACGTTTGGTTGCTTCCACGGCTGCCTGTTTCATAAGGAGGCGTGTGAGGTGCGTCTGCTGGCCAGCGTGTGCTGGGTAGTTCAGCGTTGTCTTGTTAGTGTGTACTCCCCTAACCGACCTGTCTCATCCACTCATGTCAACTGGCAGCTTCTTATCTCACACACACACACACACACACACACACACACACACACACACACACACACACACACACACACACACACACACACACACACACACACACACACACAAGGAGGCCATCCTCCGGCCATAGTGTCAATGTCACTGTTGCATCTGGTAAACATGACAATGAACACGTAGTCTCAGGCACACACACACACACACACACACACACACACACACACACACACACACACACACACACACACACACACACACACACACACACACACACACACACACACACACACAGGCTAACAGGATAATGACTGGCCAATTAGGCACAGGCTTGATCTGTCTGGATGTATCCAGTCATCTTAGCCCCTCCAGCAGCCATTACTCAGGCATGGACACACACACACACACACACACACACTTGACTGGATGGGATGGAGCGCTGTGAAAAGCTGGGTGCTCCACCAGGCGACCTCTGTGAGTCAGTCCGGCTGTGTTTGTGTGTGGAGGAATTTAATGCCAATGCAATAAACTGACCGTTTTCAGTCCACACTTCAGAACGTCTCTCACTGCAATGCCGACGGCAAAAAAAAATGTGTAAAGTGGTGTGCTGACACAACTAATATTGAACTTGGTGAACTTAATGGTGAGCACACAAGGTAACACAGTGTCACATATATAAAAGGACACCAAATTTCATGTAGTGAGTCAAGTTCCCAAGGTTTAGGGAATTGAACATTTGCAAAGAGGAAATGACCTACAAATTGCTCTAAAGCAGATGTTGCTAACCCCGGGATACTGGAAACCCTTGAGGGAGGGGGGGGGGGGTGTCAGAGTTCATGTTGGGGCCAGAGCCTTTGCCTGCTCCTTCGGCTGTGAGGTTAGAGGACAACCAGAGAAACAAAAATTCATTACAATGCAAAGTGAAGTGGGTGAAGAAATGCATTGGTTGTGTCCAGTCAGTTTGTAAACAACCTAATTCATTGATTCATTGTGTTGTGCAATTGCACATGAAGACTCATTTTGACTTTTGGGCTTAACATTGTGAAAAGAGAAGATAGTTGAACCTGACAACTTTAACATATACATACAAACTGTGGGACAGCTCTTTGGTCGTAACCAAAATTGTATAAAACTCACAGTGGAAAGGTTAAACAGGAGGAAACCTTCAGTAAAACCAGACCCAGAGGTGGAGACACCTAGTTTTCTAGCCGAACAACCAACTTTGAAAAAGAACATTAGGTGAAAAAAATCTTGACTCTTTTTATAGAGCGTAGAAGGATCCCAGACATTTAACGTAAAAATGTCATAACTTGTGGTTTATGAGTCATGTTTTCCAGGCTGTTGTACCTTTACAGGACAGTCTGACATTAGAAAGAATATGAAATATATGGACAGACGGAGCAGCAGAGGGAGGGAAATGTCACCGGCCAGTCTGGGTGAATAGAATGAAATTTTAAACAGCAGTTGGTCAGCAGTGGCTGTGCAGTGCGAGCAACTGCTGTGTGTGTGTGTGTGTGTGTGTGTGTGTGTGTGTGTGTGTGTGTGTGTGTGTGTGTGTGTGTGTGTGTGTGTGTGTGTGTGTGTGTGTGCGTGTGCGTGTGCGTGTGCGTGTGCGTGTGCGTGCGCGTGTGCGTGCGCGTGCGTGTGCGTGCGCGCGTTGTAGAAGTATATGGTGTGTTTCTACTGTTGCTTGTTGGCCTTAACTTCAGCCTGCACTCCTTTTGAATGGATGATCCTCACCACCATCATTGCAAATTGCATCGTCCTGGCTCTGGAACAGCACCTTCCAGACGGAGACAAGACGCCTCTGTCCGAGCGACTGGTAACACACGCACACACACACACACACGCATACAGACACACAGAAAGCCACATTTTGCCAGAATTATTAATGTGTGCCCAAAGGCCTTTAAATACAGTGGCGGGTGTGCATTCGACTCACAATCCCACTGTAATAAAATACCAAATACAACCACCACCCAAAATGTGTTTGCTTTTAATAAAATATACATTTTAACCATATAGACTGTTTTAAACCTCAACACTAAGTCTTTTTTTCTTTCTTAATTATACAAGTACTGAGTGTTCTTTATCATCAAACTCATTTGTCCCATTTTCTCCCCCTCCACCCTGCCACCCTCTCATTTGGCCCCTGCAGGAGGAGACCGAGCCCTACTTCATAGCCATTTTCTGTTTCGAGTCAGGGATAAAGATCCTGGCTCTGGGTTTTGCGTTACATAAGGGCTCCTACCTGAGGAATGGCTGGAACGTCATGGACTTTGTGGTCGTGCTCACCGGGTGAGTCCTCGTTTGTTCTTTTTTTTGGGTTTTTTTCTCTCTCACCATTTTGAAACATCACATATACACGTTGTTCTCTTTTCTTATCACTTGTTATTTTTGGCTACTGGTAATTATCAATATTCAAATTATAGTCAAGAGTAGGTGTACGATTCATGTCTGTTTTGAGTTGTTTGTGTTTTTTGTACAAACGGTACCTAATTTGTACCTCTTTCTGTTTGCTGAAGTGTGTAGGCTGTGTTTCCATGGTTACCTGCTCCACTGTACTGTTGGCTGGGTTAGCCGGGGCAATCAGAAGTTGAGGCTTTTTTTTCCCATCACGAGAGCAAATATTGCGATTTTTTGGTAGGGGGGGTTTATACTGCTGTGCACAACCACATCATTTGCCTTTCTCGAATGCTCCGTTCTCTGTTTTTTGTCTTTGTCATGCAGACACACTGTGCACAATCAAGAACAGCCAATCAAACTGAGCACAACAGTACATACGAACACATCCACTTGTTTTTCTTAATTGTTCAAGTTGGTGCTGAAATCTGTCTTCCATTCACTATCAGGTATTACTGAAATGATGTCTCTAAGAGAAGCTGTGGTTTAATATTCTTGGCACTTTAAAAATGGATGCAGTCATATTGTATTAAGTTTTGTGCTCATTTCTATATGATAAGCTTTAGTAGATGAGGCCAAATGTGAGGAAGCCACTGTCATGACAACCAAAAGATGGTACAATAAGTCTGTTCTTGATCCAACAAGCAAGAACATAAGTTTTAATACCAATTTCCATGACATTGCTGAAGCACTGAGCAAGCTATAATTATCTTTTCTTTGAGAAAGTGGATTTAGCTTTCATAGTCCAAAACAGATGAAATAGTTTTTTTGCATATAAATTGTATTGAGTTTTATAGCAGATATATCAACAGATCAGCAGATATATCAGCAAACAGTCGAGTTTTCAGTAGCTTAACATCGTATTTGAATCTCTGTGCATCAAATAATGATAAATGTTGTCATGTAGGGAAAATAGACCTGCTTAATGGCTTTGACTGATTCAAGTGGACCTTGCAAGCTGGTTTGCCTTAGGCCTTGTTTACACGACCACAATACAAGTTTAAAAAAAAAAACAACAACTAGTTATTCTATTTAAGAAAGTTTTAGGTGTATGGTTAGACTGGCCTGTCAGCTCAGGTCAGGGCTCAAACCCTGCTACTGGTAACATGTAGGCCAGTACAACCTGTATCATGGACAGGCAGTCGTTGTCGAAACGGCTCCCTAATCAGTGTGTGTGGTGGCATGTCACCCAGCAGGTAAAAAAAAAAAACCAAGACCTGTCAAAGGACAGATGAGCTTCTCCTGAGCCAACGGCCAGCATGCGAAAGGCACCGTGGAGTGCTTCGGGCACAGTCGATAGATTCGACTAAGTGGCCATCCACTGCATTCATTTCCATCTCCAGTCATCTTGACCTGGTCATGCCACTGAGCTGGAGAGTGAGGACGATGCTCTGTGACTCTTCCTCTCTCTAAACAAAATCTTCACCCAAAGTCATCAATCATTTTCTTCACCCACGCAACCCCGATGAACCAATGATTTGATGGCCCTCGTTGTAGCGACGGACGAACAACAGACTGGGATGGTTAGGATTAGCATGGGGGGGTAGAAATTATATTATCTTAATGTGAGAGAGAGAAAAGAAAGAGAGAGAGAGAGGATTCTGAAAGGCTACAACAACAGAAGGAACACACAAACACACACACACACACACAGATGCACAGCAGAGGTCTGGTTTGACATGGTGTATGTGTGTGATCAGGGACACTCCCCCTCGGTCACTATCCTCCTTTAATGAGGACACACACACGCACACACACACACACACACACACACACACACACACACACACACACACACACACACACACACACACACACACACACACACACACACACACACACACACACACACTCTGTATCACAGCATCCCTGCAGGGGGCGGCCACCGGGGCAAAGTGAAATGTCACTTCTCCCAGAGATGGGTGTAGGTGGGCGTAGGCAGGTTTGTTGTTATAGTGATAGCCGACAGAGGGGGAGCAAAATTTGAGTTCCTCAAATCTTTATATTATTATTCTCTCCAAGCTCAGTTTAATATATTTGTAACAAACTACAACACAGGACATTTTGTCGTGTTCAGCTGCAGATGAAGAAATAGACAGCAGTGCTTCAAATTCACTCTTAAGGGGAGATCAGATTACCTGTTTACTTGAAGACTGAATAAAGGTATCAGATGTGTACACATTTTTGACAGTTCGACGCAATATCTTGTGCTGTTTTTATTCATGATTTTTCAGCTCATAAACACCTACACCGATTTTAATCTGAACGGGCAAATCTAATCAGACACAAAACTTTCAACATTTAATCCGGTTATTTATGGTTAATGTAACCACAGCCAATTTGAGAACTTTGTCAATCGTTTTTTTGTCTGTGACATGAAATATAATGACTGCAAGTTTTTAGGCCCTGTCCACACGGGGACAAAAACGTTCCTTCGACAACCAGGTTGGTTTACCACTAGGAGGACTGGAGGTCATGACACTCTAGCGGTCGCTGTTGTTGTTATTCCCATCTTCTCACATACGTGCAGAAGAACTATTTACTCCGGCCGTGGCCGGCCAGTAGCAGCATTTCAGAAAAAAGAAATTTCTACCGTTTCCATGGAGTTGAAGCTTTTCAAAAAAGTTCCACCTTGGGATCTGTTTTCAAAAAGTTGCCCTTTCACTGGCTCCCATCACCGTTGGTGTGTCATCGGACACTCAAACGCAATAAAAATTTGACCTGAGATTGTTGCTCCATCGCTGCAACCCTCTCAATTACATCATATTGCCACTATAAACCAACCAGCACCGTTGGAGATCCGCCATTGAATAAAGTTGTTCAGTCATATGAGACGTTTTATGAATGTAATTATTCAGTCATTCACACTTCATCCTAATAGCGCTTTCATTCATTTTTCAACTAAATAAATTGCAGAGGGATGTGAAGGGGATGTACCTTATCAATGGTCTATGTCTACCCACTACTGCTAAATATTTTTTTTGTGTAATTTCATCTCCTTCTACAATAAAGAGCAGTACTTGATGCTAGAATTAGAAAGACAAGCATTCATGTCATGCAGCCTTTTACCAAGTCCAGAAGACTGGATAGAGTTTCCTTTACAATTAATTATCTACGTGCATAACCCATAAATATAGCTTCAAACTGCTGTTACTGAAACTCCCCACTTCCTTTAGCATTGAAGATGGGATGGATGGATGGATGGATGGATGTAATAGATAGATAAACCAACATGCAGAGAGAGAGCACAGAGAGACCCTTGGAGAGTAACGAAGCCCCTCGCCTGAGTACTGGTGGAGTACTACTGCAGCGAGATAGCAGGGGGAGGAGAAAGGAGGAGGAGGTGGAAGAAGAAAAAAAAACATGTGACAGTGTCTTTCCATTCCCCTGGGGTCTGGATAACAGGACCGAAAGAGAGAGCAGGGAGGGAGAGAGGAGGGGGGAGTTCAGTATGGGCTTGGATGTTAAAAGAAGGCGTGAGAAGGATGGAGAGTGAAAAAGAAGAGGATGACCACAGGAAGGAGGGAAGAGTGATGGTTGCTGGTGGCGGGGGGGGGGGGGGGGGGTCAGGGAGGTGAGAGTGATGTATAGGGAAGGAGAGAGAGGCTTGGAGGAGGGAAGGAGAAGATGGAGATGGAACAAGGGGGGAGGGGAGAGAGAAAGAGAGAGAGGGAAATGAGAAATGGCGAGAGGAGCGCACTCAGAGAGGAATGAATGTGTGTGTGTAAGCGCTGCAGTAACCTGCTTTTCCCTGCTCCCTGTGATCAATCACTCTGCACAGCCTATATAACACACTCTGCTGCTACCTTATGGTGCCTACACACACACACACACACACACACACACACACACACACACACACACAGACACACACACACATGCACATCATTTCCGTTTTTAGACACTGTAAACTTACACACAATTACTATGCATGGCCTATATTGCAATTACAGCCATATTTCAAGCTTTCATGTTTATTCATATAGAACGTTTTCAATTGAAAGAAAGGTCTTGGTGTGAACTCAAGCTACAAGCAGCTAGCATATGTTTTCCATGTTTTCCCGCTGTGTGTGTGTGTGTGCATGCAAGACGGTGTGTGTTCTTGCAATCTGCAGTAGCTCCAATCCAAGAAAAGGCAAGATGGGCTTGAAAAGTCTCACATTTTTATCGTGACTCTTTTTGAGGTGGCTTCTCTTTTGAAGATTGAAATGATAATTGTATATGCGTCTTCACCTCCACCAGAGAATGCTGCTACGCTCCCCCACCTCCACCTGTAATCAGTTTGAGTCTCCTAAAGAAGGAATTTCAAGCCTTGATGAGTCCTTTTACTGTTGACGCTGACTGAGAACATCTCGAAACATTTCTGTGACTGCAGCATAAAAAAATGCGAAGTTTTGCAGAAAATTCCTGTTTTGACAATAGAAATGCTTGGAAAAAGATGGTTTGGTCATCATTCATACATCATTCTAGCCCAGCAGTGGGCAGTTATGTTTTCCAATAGAAGGCCAGCACATGAATTTATCTCAATCTGATTGTTCCTCAATAGTCATATATAAAAAGCTACCCACTTGAAAATTGTTTTGACAATAAATCTGCAACCCAATGTCTTTATCTTCTCTTAGTCATTTTAAGTTAACAAAACCGCTATCAAATAAACACAGCTATATTTCCGTTTGTGCAGCTCGCTACAGATGCAGCCAGCTGGAGAGTGAACTCTCTGACCATCCAATCAGAGGCCTTGAATACACTGATCTCACGCTGCTAGGCCTTCTCGAAGGCCCAGCCTCCCCAATATCAAAATCTGATTGGCTGAAGCAGCCACGTGACCGACACCGGTTTTACACTGCAGAGGCCTGCAGAATTGAATCTGAAGGCCTAAGGCAGATTTCTTTACCCACCAACAGGAGATGGCTGAAATATGATTGGTTAAAAGCTTTAATGTCGAAGTACATGTCTGGACGCAGCGCAGCCGGGGAGAAGCGATGAGAAGAAGCTGACAGACCCTTTGGAATTATTTAATAAGTATTCATGGACAAAATGTAATCAACATCAATCTGTTATTCAGATATTTTTCTTAGGCCTGCAGAGAAGGCCTTGAAGGCCCTGATGGTCTCCCACTGCAGTAAAGCAACGCCACATTCAAGAGTTTAAGGATTGAAAATGAAAAACAATCTTAGTTTGACTCGACACTTTTAGCCTGGAGGATGCAAAGAAGCCATTTAAACTCTGCTTTTGATTCTTTAAGTCAAATTGTCTCTCATCTGTGGGGCTCTATGGGAGCGCGCGCTGGTGCTGTGTGAGTCGTGACTGAGGAGGCTTCTGCCACTGTTGTTATGAAGTGTGTGTGTGTGTGTGTGTGTGTGTGTGTGTGTGTGTGTGTGTGTGTGTGTGTGTGTGTGTGTGTGTGTGTGTGTGTGTGTGTGTGTGTGTGTGTGTGTGTGTGTGTGTGTGTGTGTGTGTGTGTGTGTGTGTGCTGACTTCACTCTTACCCAACAAACTGGAGGGGTGGAGAGAGATGAGAGGAGGGAAAAAGACACACACACACACACACACACACACACACACACACAGTGTCCACTGTACTTAGTATGCAGGAATGACAGTCCATTGATTTTCGGTGCCGCGCTGTGACGTCACACACTAATCTAATAATTTACAGTAGAGTCTGGGTCAGTCAATGAGAGGACACCACTGATGTCCCCATGACTCTGCTAATGGATCTTCATAGAGACAGCGGTCAAAAATAAACGACTATCACATCCATACTCTGAAGCATGTAGGAAAGTAAACGCATTCAGGTGCAAGTCACACGCAGCAAAACACAGGATACCCCATGGACAGGTCCTGCTGGAAATACGTTTTGGTGCAACTATTCTGTCTTGAGGAAACTTCAATAAATTAGCAACTCGGCTATGTTTGATCACAATGGGGGGAAAAAGTTCCCTGTGTGCCTTCTTTTGTAAATTTAACCCAAGATATCAAGATCAAAATTAAATCAATGACATTTAAGACTAATATCTTTTATTATCTTACTATCTTATTACCACTTTATTGTGGTACTGTGCAATAATCATGTCTAATCAGCATCTTGATATGCCACACCTGTGAGGAGGGATGGATTGTCTCGTCAAAGGAGAAGTGCTCACTAACACAGATTTAGACGGATTTGTGAACAATATTTGAGAGAAATAGGCCTTTTGTGTATATAGAAAATGTTTTGCATCTTTGCGTTCAGCTTATGAAAAATGGGAGCAACAAAAAAAAAGTGTTGCGTTTATATTTTTGTTTACTATACATAAGGGAGCTCTAAATGTTTAGAGATATTTCAGAAACTCCTTTGTGAATTTTGTTCAACATTTAGGATTCAGGTGTTTATCATGTTATGGATGATTAGTATATAACCACACCATTGCGTTTTAACTAAACACTGATGTTGATGAGGCAGTTGAGTAAAGTAGAATTAACATACATTCATTAAATTGATATTTATTGATATAGTGCCAACTACAACATCTTATCCTATAACTTTCTGCTATTCCAGTTGTGTAGTTAAGTGATGGTAAGAAAAAAAGAGTGGATTATGACGTAAATGGCCACAAAACAACAACCCACTGTGCTTGCTGCCTTTCTTAATCAACATTTTATCTGTTTACATGTAGCAGATACGTTTGTACTTTTCTGAATGTAGAGATGTGACAGACTGTTGAGCTGAGATCAAGAAACCCCAGAAGTTTTCGAAAAGCTTTTTCTTCCCAGCTGGGGGATAAGAGAGATGGCACACTGAGTCACTGGTGTATCTGGCTGAGATGCTAAGTGACATCAGAACCCAAGACAGAGGGGAAACGGCAACCTCTGAGTCACTGCACCCGCCGCTCGCTGAGTTCTGCGTCAGCAAGAGGACATATCAGATGAAGCTGGTCTTCACAGAGACATTTCTCAGCCTGTATCAGCTGGCTCAGGCCACCAAGGTTAATAAATGGCTTAAGACAAGAAATGAGAAAAAAAAAAAAAAGCCTCCTGACTGTGACTGTAACATTCTCGCGCAGTGTGGCTTGAATCAGGTCACTCCCAACACAGGATCAAACTTTAATCAAACATTAAGGAGCAGTACACAGAGGTGTCACAGCAAGCGCGGTGTGTTTGTGGTACGAACACTGAGAGGAAATGAAGTCCAGCGGGGAGAGAAAAATGAGGTCAGAGAGAGAGAGATAGAGGAGGTGAGAGAGGGAGAGAGTACTTGATTGAAAGTTGTCCTTTTGCCATCACTTCCATTATCATTATTGCTCTGCAGTCATTTACAGGCTCATCACTCTGCTATATGTTCTCCTATACCCTCCAACTCTCTGCCCTGCAGGTTACCTGCTGCATGAACACTCGCACTCGTAAAGACTGTTGGGTTTTACAAGCATCATCGTGGATGTATGTTCGAAAACGCTCACCGAAATGTGCTGAAAGTATCAGAGGGGTGTTGAGAGGTATGACAGACAAGGGATGTTTTAATATCAAGCATAGGCTGTGGCCAGGTTGGTGAAGTTCATACCATTTTATTTAAGGTAGGATTTGAGGCAGGCTTGAGTCTGTCGTTCCTGAATTCGGGCTTAGTGCAGGAAACATCCTTGGCAGATTGCCACTCTATAATCTGCAAGCCTGAGCCTTCTATCTCTGAGGCAGCTGTACTCACCACCATCCAGTGAGAAAACGTTGTTTTTCAGAATGAAGAACTAACAGGTTTGTGTAAAGCATAGAAGCAATATCACATGGTTAAACTTCCTTGGATTTAGATGAAGATTCAAGTTTGATTGGAAACTTATTGCAAGGGTTATGGTTGTTCGTGATGTTCATTATGACTTCCTGCATCCTGGCCCACAGGATGATTGGTTGGCATCGGTAGGAACCTTTTGGTATCAGTCTTGGTTTAGTACTGTCTGCATTGCTGTCTGTATACAATTTGTGGGAGATGAATTCGGACAATTGGTTGAGTTTAAAGTAACAGTCAGATTCATGTCTGGAAAGATTTGATCAAAGGTTAAGGGTGTGATCCAGACTGAGGTTGTGATGAAGATAAAGGTCAAGTCAAGATAGCATAGTCTATATTAAATGTTCAACTTGACCAATATTGAGGTTCAAGTTTAATTAAGATCATGATCAGGGTCAGGATTATGGCCATATATGACTTCATAAAGAGAAGACTGTTTCCTGTGCTATATACATGTTCCATGGTATAGGTATCCCACAGTTTATATTTGTTCAATAGTACCTTGAACAGAAGTCTGTTGTATGTTCTATCGATGGTATTATTATTTGGCAATAGGAACTTTAAGAATCGGGTGCTCCAATTGCTTAAACTAGTCCTAAAGATAGTTGCAGCTGTAATAGACTGTATTTAAAATGTAAGTTGCTGTTTGCCTTGATTGGATTCCATTTGTACATTTGTTTGACAAACCCAAACTACTTGTATTAAACCCTGAGGAACGTTAGTATGGTTTAGCTAACCTTCTCCAAACAGCAGTTGCAAGACAAAATGGTTGACATGTCACTTCAAGCAATGCCATTTTTTAGTTATAAGCCTGCTCCATAGTGTGGAGCTTTCTGCTCACCCACACACCCTTGTGAACAGAAATAGAGCACAGACAGAAACACACACCTACAGACGCGCAGTGTGAGGGCAGAGAGGTGTTGAAGGTAAGCAAGTGATTGTCAATTATTATCCCTACCAGCACTAACAATTCACTGTCCAGCGCAAGTGTCCCTTAGCAAAATGAGAGGCTGATGCCTGACTCTCTCCTCGCTGGCAGCAAAGGTGAGAATACCATCTTGAAGATTTCTCTTTCACTGGATCCATAGATTTTTCCTCAAACATGGCATCACCTCCACTACCAGCCATGGCGATAATGATATAGTCATGTACTACTTTATTCAGTACTTTCTTTACCGCCATGGACTCATCACTGCAAACTGAGCCATTATCGGCATAATGACAAGATGATGTCGATGAAACCGCACAGAAAGTTCATGGAGGTTCATTTTTCAACCATCTGGTGAAAATTCTCAGATCATGATGACATCTTGACTACAGCAGGCACTTGGTCATTCTCAACTGATGGGGCAAAGGGTTTTGATTGAAGTCTGTGCGAGAAAAAAGGCTGAAAATCAACATGTACTTTGATTAAACCTGACTATAACAAGGATTCAACTAATCAATAATCAGTACACCAGCACAAGGCTCCAATCGTCTTTTAACCAGCAGATGTTGACCAACACACACTGAATAAAATCATCTAGTTTTGCATTAACTTTAATTCTGAGATTAGAAATGTATTAATAAGATTTTTTTTTTTTTTTTTTTTTAATTACTCAGTACTATTAGAAGTTTGTGTTGTCAGTTTCCTATCGGGGACAAATAGGCATAAAACTACAGAGAAAAAGTCCAGAGACGACACACAAACACATTCAATCATACGACATGTTACATGAACAACCCGCTAACACACTGAAAGCAAACACTAACAAGGATGGAGCAGTCCAGACGTTGTGTCCTTGTGAAGTCCAGAAGTCCTGCTGGCAGGAGACTGAGGGACAGGTGGACCAATCAGCCGGTCCGGCAGAGAGGGAGAGTGTGCATGAGTATAGGGAAACGAGTGGAAAAACAGAAAAGAGATTGGAGCCACAGGAAAGAGTGACGCCCGGACACAGGAGAAAGGAAAAAGACATGTGTCAATGAAACTTAAGCACTCGAGCTCTAAATTCCTCCAGTGGACAGGCAGTTTTTTCAGAAATGCACAGTCAGCAGGCCACCCCTAAGATAAACAAAGGTTAATAAAACACATATTTGATTAAAGGACAGACGCATGCATGGAAGGCGTTTGGATGTGGAGGACAAACACGGAAAGACAAGGGAGTTGGGGCGGCACGGTGCAGTTGGTAGAGCAGTCGTCTCCCAAGGGGAAGGTTGCAGGCGCAATTCCCATCCCTGCCTTCCCACATGTCGAAGTGTCCTTGGCAAGACACTGAACCCCAAACTGCCTGAGTGAATGCAGTGTGAGAGTGAATGGTTGGTGGGCCGATAGCGCAAAATGGCAGCCTTGCTTCCGTCAGTCTGCCTCAGGGCAGCTGTGGCTACCTCCGTAGTTTACCGTCATCGAGGATGGAATGAATTAATAATGCAATGTAAAGTCTCTTTGAGTGTGAGATTTTTATTAGTTATTGTCCAGTCTGACCCCTTCAATTCTCCTCACCCTCACTGTACCAGATCCAACAGGAATTTAAGTGAGTATAGGAACGAGTAAGAGAGTGAAACAATGAAGCGAGAGGAGGGAAAGATGGTGGGAACAAGTGAGCTTGGCTGGGGGTGGAGGTGGGGAGAGAGCGTGCATCAGCTGAGTGTTAGCACTCTGCTGAGATCAGCAACAACGTAGGAGCGAGAAAATGAACTGAGGGAAAAGGAGAGGAAGGGTGGATGAGGACGGGGAATGTGGTCAGAATGAGAGTGCTTCTGTCTTTCTTTTGCCAGCGGACGCTTTGGCAACCAGGGGGTGGAGAAAGACGTGAAGAAGCAGGAGTGAAACCAAAATACAGATAGCTGCATCTTTGATGAAGTGCAAGAGGGTGGCCTCGTGACATAAGAAGGGAGGCGATTCAACACCACAGCCCCAACGGGATGCAGCCATTACAGTTTGCCACTTTCCCCTTCGACCGTTCCCACCCGGTTCTTATGCCGACCTCGCCTCTTTGCCTGTCTGATAGGCTCTCCCGTGGGAAAGCCGCTGAGTCTTAGTGAGCACTGACATAACAGTTGTTAAAATGATGTTGCTAAGCTAATAGTAAGAACGTAACAGACCAAATCTTTTCTCACCTAGGTTGAATTTATTCACTATCAAGATTTAAAACAAACGGGAAAAAAAAAAACATTTCACAAATGTCTGTGAACACTGTTGTAAAATGATCTTTTGAGAAAACATCTCAATGTTTGATGGCAACACATACTTGAAATGTTCCAAATGTATGTATATACAATTGATAGATTCTACTACGCAAAAATCTTTGTTCAACCTATGGAATTAGCATTACCAATGGAATCACGTCGCGTCCAGATAACATTAAAGCACATTAGCAAGGTTGGTCGTGAACTAGACGATGGCGCCATTCTGATGTTGTGGTTGGCACTCTTACCTCATAGCAACAAGGTTGTGTGGTCAAGTTGACCTGAATTGCATAAAGCAGAAGCATGACTGGGAGTCATGACACTCTGGAGCCAAACATTATTGTTATGGTCCATCAACTCGCACATGTGCACAAAAACTATTTACCATATTGTGCATGTACAGTATGAGTGTTTCAGAAAAGTCGTTTTCCTCCTGTTTACATGGAGACAGATTCAGAGTGTTTTTTGTATTTTTTTAAAGTTCCACCATGGGGGCTGTTTCTGTTGCGTTGCCAGTGGCTCCAAGCATCGTTTTCATGTAAACAGACAATCAAAATCATGCAACCAAACATTTTCATGAACGCCTAAAAGCATTGTCTTTTAATTGAGGCCCCATCGTTCTTTTCCTCTTTGACTCCAATTTGAAGTTGCCAACAGGCAAGACTCATCTTGTCTTATCAAATAAGAACAATTTTAATGAAGAATAGAGACCACCTCAGTGAGCATCAAAGATCCCAGTGGACCTTAATGGAAAACCGACAAACTTTTAGTGAATGTGGTTACTCTATTCTATTTGTTAAGGAAGTGAACTACATGTACTGCAGTGGTGTGCATGTAAAGGGATGGAAAATATTTGAATAGCAAGTTAAACCAAAGGCAAACAAAGTTGCATCAGACATGCATAAGCATTTTACAATGAAGCTTGTGAGTCACATTACAACAGTAGTTCCCAACCTTGAGAGATCCCATAGACCCAAGTCTTTGCCGGATCACAGTTTGTAAAAATTGGATTTACACATGTAAAAATAAAACTCCACAGTAAGACTTTTTTTTTTTTTTTCATTTGAAAGCTCTCAGTCTCATTTGGCTTCGCTATAATATTTTGGGAAATTAACCACGGGTGAAGGATGTTGGCCATTCTTAGACACAATATGGGAGGGCTTTGAGGAAAAAAAAAATGGAAGTACATTTTTTGCCAATTAAGATGTTTCAATTTTTGTTAGTCACACAGTACAATCACAAATGCCAAATTATGAGGATCGTAGTGCATGGCGACCGCTCCAAATCTGCTCGAGTCAGTCAGAACCGGCCTCCGCAACATTAAAGGAGTCTTAAAAACAGATGGTCTAGTGTCCACAGAGCCCTGATCGCAACAACATGGACTCAGTCTGCGATCAGAAAAAGAGACGGGAGACGCTGAACTGGCCACGAAATTCACATAGAAGATCTGACTGGGCAGCATTTCAAAAAGTGAAATCATTGTTAAGAGATATGAGATTGTGTGTGTGTGTGTGTGTGTGTGTGTGTGTGTGTGTGTGTGTGTGTGTGTGTGTGTGTGTGTGTGTGTGTGTGTGTGTGTGTGTGTGTGTGTGTGTGTGTGTGTGTGTGTGTGTGTGTGTGTGTGTGTGTTAAGCAGGGAAGGGGGGCTGTGGGCTCAGTGGGAGACATTAAGGGGACAGGAGCTCACACTGTGATGACACATGGCACTCCCACTCTATTTCCACACAATACACATATGAGCCATGTGCACACACACACACACACACACACACACACACATACACAGGAAACACATATAACACATATGTGATATTTGGATCCCCTCCCATTGTCCGAAACTTCACCATCAGTGTCAACGTGTCGCCTTTCTTTATTTCACAATTATTTTAAAGACGTTACAACAACATTTTAAGATATTTTGAAGTTGAAAGCTTAAGCTTGTAGCTGACTAAAGCCTTGTTTACGCGTATCGTTTTTGCATTTTACTTTGAGAAAACCTTTGTATTTACATGTCAACCTTTGAAAACATTGTTCCTTCACACAGAATTGGCAGCAGTGCTGAAAACGACACAGTTCGCCAGGGGACATGTTGACACTTGTGAGCTGACTTTCAAAAAGTTCCGTTTTCAGTTACTCTGAGCACCATTGTTGTGTAAACAGTCCCCCAAAACACAACAAAAATTTTCAGTTTTCACTTGAAAATGTTGTGTAAACAACAATAAAGCTCTTTTTCGTGCTTTTAGAATCCAGTCTACATTCAGGGATCTCAGGGGGTTTATGAATTGATTTTAAATATTTTTTGTGGAATTCCAAAGGGGTGACTTTACATAATTTGCAATTCAAGTAGAAAAAGTAATAGAATATGTTTAGCCTGAATACACTGTGTTAAATGTTCACTGTGCAATGGTCCAATCATCTTGAATTAAAAAAAATCAGTTTAAAAGAAGATCCCTCATCTGCAACTTGTTTATTAGTTTTGAGGGAGTTACTTAAACTATGTTAATTGTATCCAACATTATTGATCAAAGTTAATAGAACCACTTAATACTGCAGTGATTTAAGAAAAAAAAATCAATGGAAAGCCACAAATGGTCCCCTAAAATAAATGTCCTTTACGTCCATGTTCAAGAACTGAACCCAGCCACTTTCCATATAAAATAAGACACTCATACCTGCTTCTCTGTGTCCGTGCATTGCTGCAATGTCTCTGCTGTATGTAAGACAACATCTTTAGTGTTCGGAGGAAGTGGGTCATCCATATTAGCATATAACCTGAGCTGCGCTTGCATTCATCACTGTCATCTGATCATACGCTGTATATGCCTACAGAGCCAACACATACACTCAGATCGGACGCGTGTGTGTGTGTGTGTGTGTGTGTGTGTGTGTGTGTGTGTGTGTGTGTGTGTGTGTGTGTGTGTGTGTGTGTGTGTGTGTGTGTGTGTGTGTGTGTGCGCGTGCGTGTGCGGCAAAAATGATGCACTGTGCTGGTTTGTGTGCGTCTGCATGGAGGGGAAGTTCCACTTGAGTGTACATACTGTACGATAGCCAGGATGAGCAGGAGCTGCTGGTAGAACAGGGTGTTTCAGGGGTAGATGAGGATAGTGTGTGTGGGTATATGTGTAGGCGGGAAATGCAGGGGT
Source organism: Blennius ocellaris (assembly GCF_963422515.1). Classification (NCBI taxonomy): domain Eukaryota; kingdom Metazoa; phylum Chordata; class Actinopteri; order Blenniiformes; family Blenniidae; genus Blennius; species Blennius ocellaris. The sequence continues at coordinate 19,089,132 of NC_137652.1, forward strand.
TTGGAGGGGTTGAAAATCAATCGCGAGGAGACCCACTTCGCCATCCCCGTTGCTGCGGCAATGCCGAGATTCCATCAATGAGCCGGGGCTGCGTTTCCCTGGCAACGCTTATGAATGAGAGCAGGTCGGTAACCGTGGAGACTCGGCGAAGAGAGGAATCGCCGGTTGCCATGGCAATACCGTGAACGGGGAGAGACCAGGCAAAGTAGAGGCAGCGGGTGACCTCTGACATCTTCATCATGGCCGTCGGGCATCATCATCGTCACCGGCAATAAGATGATGACTGTCAGAGGGTTTTCATCACTTCCTGTCTGACGATCATTTCAAACGTAGTTTGAAGCTTTGAAGAAATGTTGCCACTCAAACGACTCAGTTCATATTAATTACATGTGTTTCTAATATCTGTCCTGTTTTTATTGTGATAACTATTGTGTGGGAGATGGAAAAAGCAAAGTGAGGTAGTGAGAATTCAGTTTTACTTCATCTCCAATATCAAGAGAAAACCCTTTTTTAAACCTTTTTTTTTCTAGCTAAAAGTAAAAAAAAAAAAAAAAGGCAGTCAGATCACCTGAGGTGGCGGTTATAAATTAAAAATACTTAAATTATTATAATGAAGCAGGATTTGTGGGACTTGAATCTGCAGTTCTCCAGCCAATTGTATAAATTGTATCTTCATTTACCCATGTAAATTGAATTACATCGTATGCTATTGATGTTGCAATAAAGCACGTAATGGATAAAACTTGTTCAGCATTTCTTTCCCATTGTAATTAAGTTTAAGCAATCAAACAGTAGAAATTTCTTTCCACCTCAGGTTCATGTTCAGATTTTTATTCAGAAGTTTCTTAATCCATTAAGAATTTAGTCACCAGGAGCTTCCCGTAACATGTACATGTATAGTAGGTTATCATCAGTAAAAAATGGCCGGAGAAGAATGCAATGCTAATTCGAGCTGCTCCACCAATCAAACTATTTGCCTGAAGCCCATCTTATAATAAAGGAGTGGTTGAAGATTACCTTTACGTATTGAACAATATGGGATACTTTTTACATAGTTATTTTATTTTATTGTTTTTTTACCATTTTATAACACATATGCCATAGAAGCAGAGGGTCAAACATACGTGAGAATAACACAGAACAGTATGTGGTGTGTGTGCGTGTGTGTGTGCTGCCTCACAGGTTGATTGTGAGGTGTTTCCCCGCAGTGAGTCTCTGTCATCACCGTCCAAACACCTTCTCCCTTTGCAGATAAACCTCTGCCTCTCCTGAGTGTCTCTCTCTCTCTCTCTCTCTCTCTCTCTCTCTCTCTCTCTCTCTCTCTCTCTCCTCTCTCTCTCTCTCTCTCTCTCTCTCTCTCTCTCTCTCTCTCTCTCTCTCTCTCTCTCTCTCTCTCTCTCTCTCTCTCTCTCTCTCTCTCTCTCTCTCTCTCTCTCTCTCTCTCTCTCTCTCTCTCTCTCTCTCTCCGGGGTTTCACTGTCTCTCTCTTTTTCTCTTTCTCTCTCTCGAAGTGGATGAATCTCACACTTTTGACACACAGGACTATCACTCTTTTTCAATCCGCTCACTCTTTCCAACACTGTGGGTCTCTGAGGGGATGCCGAGTCTCTTCCCTCCAAGTCTGCATTTCATCAGGGACTCTCTTGTGTTCTCTAATAAGGAGCGACCTCCCCTGTGAGCTCCTGTGTTTGTATAATCTCTGTCGTTTAGAGGAATTTGGGGGCATAAAATGGTAAACTGATGGGATTAGCAAATATTTTATTTGCTCTCTTAATATACAAAGAAACAGATTTTAAAGAGGGAAAAGCACCTCAATATGGCTCGGTGTAAAACCCCAAACATGGGTGCTCAGAGCTCTAATGTTTTGAATACGAGACTGTTATTTGACGAGTAGCTAATGCAGGAAACAAGAATGGAAACAAGAAATGAATTAGATAAGCGCTATAAATACTGAAAGAAGCGTGTGCTAAGTAGCTGATGGAGGCACGTGAGTTGCTCGAAACTTTGAAACTTTACCAAAGTAACACATTTTCCAAAAACATAGCCAACGACAACTGTGTTAGCAGCAGGTTAATTATTCTTTCCGTGGCAATAACAGTTAAGGACGCTGGTTTGTGCTACCAGGTGGTATTGTAATCAACACTACTTAACCCAAGACTGAGTCAAGACCAAGACCAGCACACAATCGATCACTCCATCGTATTGCCCAAATTTGTAGACATATTGTAACTGTTGGTGTGGCAATGTTAATTATCACGCAGTGCTCCTGTTATTTTCATCCTGCTGTTTTTAGATCATCTAAATTGTTCTTTTTCAGCCCATCTCTCCATCCCCATCCTCTACCTCCTGCACAGTCCCTGCTCCCTCTACTGGCCACCTCCCTGAATTGCAGGCCGGCTCAGCCGTTGCCAGGGGTGACTGCTTCCCGGAGGTTTAGGTTTGTCTGGCAGAAGCGGGTGGTTGCCGTTTTGCACGGATGAATATCCAACCATTTGCCCACTGTAGAGAAAAAGAAAAAAAAAAGTCACCTTGAAATGACACAAAAAATATAACCAAGGAAGGAGAATAAACGACAAGCTGGGAGATATAAAGGCAACAGGAAACAAACCTGATTATTTGCACTTGTGCTGGATGTTTACTTATTCATACAGATGTGGATTATAGAAAAACTGAATTTATTCAGAACTTTCATAGTCCCAAAAATATAACAAGATCACTGAAAGAAAATCGAAAATTATACGCAAAGTGTTGCAATCTGCAGTTCATATTCTGGAAATACACACCGATAGCGCTAAATGTTGTACTGCAGAGACCCGGCATGAATTACCAATCAGAAAAAGCCGGTCATTTGCAATCCCATTTAGAGCTACAAGCTGCAGTGTCATGCAGTTACAGCTACGTCCCGGTTGTGTGCTCTAATTTACACAAACACCGCGTCAAGACCGGCATAGCAGTGCGCTTCGTTTTGCTGAGGTCCGGTTTTCTCCGAGCTGCAGCGTGGCCTTTAGCTGTGGCAGTTAAAAAGCCATTGAGGGAATGAGAGGCTTGGCTGCCGGTACTGTGTCTGTTAATAAATGACCTCTTACTGGAATTAGCAACCAACCTGGAGAGAGAGAGAGGCAAGAAGGATGGACGGGGTGACGGGGGAGAGGAAGGGAGGGAGGGAATGGACCAGAAGGGAGAGGTGGAGGAGGAGATGCCAACATTTTTAACACTAAAATCCTGTATAAAGCATGACAAATTGCATGGAAATGGTGTGTTTTGTGGGTAATCAATGCGAGTTGCATCATTCAATTGAAGGTTTTTCTTGCATTAGGACCTGATTAGAACGTTTTGCTGGAAACAACCAACATGGCATTGGACACGTTGGTGGAGTGCATTATTAAATGTATTAAAACCTTACAGCAAGTAAACATGCATTTAGCTGAAAGAAAGAAAGAAGGAAAGGTGCATTCACAGCAACAGCATTTCAGAGGAGTTGCTTTTTCGTCCGTGTCCATTGAGACGTAGTCATTTTTTAAAACGTTTCCCTGATTACCGTTTTAAGTTGTGTATTCGGCAGCTCTGAGCTCCAAAACGTGACAACAATTTTTTCTTTTCTTGAAAATGTTGTTGCGTAACTGGGGTCTCAATCTCCAGTGCATCCTTGGTTAGCTTCTGTGCGTGCGTGCGTGCACGTGCAATGTCACATTTGCTCCCGTTTTTATATGTGCACTGCATACCTTTAGGAGATCAGATGCTGAATGGGTTTCTCTGTTACACCATTTTCCCATTGTTTTGAAGATCATGCAATGACAGCTGGAAAGACTGAAACTTGAGCTTTAAAGTTGTACTTCATTATCAAGTGACAATTATGTTGATATTGCTCAAATTTAAGTCTTCAATATAAGACTGAAGCAACCAAAGTTGTGTCTATGTCAGTGTCACATGTAGAACGTAAGCTAGAAGCTCATGCGACGTAAGGTCGAGTCCTCCCGTGTTTTGCTCCTCCCCTCTGCTTGAGTCTCTCCACCTCCTCAGAGCAACCCCCCCCTCCCCTCCCCTCTCTACGCCCCCGCACCCCCCCTCCCGTCGGAGAGCCCCTGCCTTCCGCCCCCGTACAAGACGGAGCGTGGAATTTTCCAACCTATCTCACACACACACACACACACACACACACACACACACACACACACACACACACACACACACACACACACACACACACACACACACACACACACAAAGGGGCCTGATGTGCTTTTCTTTATTGAATTGAACTGATAAATGGACTTTAAGTCTCAGCATGCTTTACACGACTCAGCCATAACATTATAGCCACTGACTGGTGAAGTGAATACATTATATCGTCTGTTCATCCTGGTATCTCTGACCAGGTGAGGAATATTGGGCAGAAAGTGAAAGTTTTCTCCACAGAGCTGATGTCAGAAGCAGAAAAATGGACAAGCATGACAACTTCAGTGATTATGACGTGGACCAAATAACTATGATTAGATGATTGGATCAGAACGCTTCTTCCTATAATCGAGTGTAACGTCCATTGAAAAACTGTAGAAAACAAAAAAACATGAATAGATGCAGAGTTTTTCCACACAAGCTTCATGAAACATGAAAAGTATTATAGAGGAGGCATCTTTAATTGTTTCAGGTGCCTCATACGAGGAAAAAGATCAAGGTTATAACTTGTGGACTGTCTTCATTATACAGTTGAAAACTTGACTTCATGTCCACAGCTCCATGGTGCTGAGGCAGGTGTCAAATTACAAATACTTTCCTGTCTGTTCAGAACCTGTTAAAAGAAAGTTTTCCCAGAACTGGCTGATCGACAGAGCAAGAGGCTTTCTCAAACTGTAAATGGCTAAAACTTGTTGCAGTAGAGTTCAATGATCTGATGAAAATGTTTTCAAGTGAATGCAAAAATATTTCATTGCGTTTTGGGTGTCAGTTTATGCAACAATGATAATCGAAGCTGCTGAAAATGCTACTTTTTTTTTAAAACAGCTCCCAAGACCGAACCTGGAGACGTTGTCTCCGTGGAAAACAGAACTGTTTTGTCTGTCCATGTCCGTATACTTGCCATTGTGAATGTTTATTGCGTATTGTTCTCAGCGCATGTGTGTCGGGTCTTTTTGTAGACTTTTGGTTTGGTAATTTAAAAAACACTGTTGTCTGTATTTATCAGTATACATTATAAAGACAATCCCAATGCTTGCAGTGTTACAAAATAGCTTCACCTCACTATAATTGATGTTCTGTTGTATACTGGTCCTGCAGATATCCAGTACATTTTTTTGATATAATTTACCTCTGCTGGGATGATGTTTTAACTGCTGTTGGTTTATTGGGTTATCTGTTAATAGTATAATTGTAAGAAACTTAGGACTTCTTCAAATTTAATGTGTTTTGTGTTGTGTGTTTTGTCTCTTGCTGCAGTATTTTGTCATCGGTGGGCTCTCAGCTTGATCTGAGGACGCTACGAGCCGTCAGAGTGTTGCGACCACTGAAACTGGTCTCTGGGATTCCCAGTAAGTGAATTTTCATTGCAACTTTACAACACATTGACTGTTGATCATCGACGCCGAATAAAATAAGCTGTGCATTTACTTGATGATGATGGTGCGCAAGTTGGTGAACAGCAGCCTGAACATGGTGCTTAATGAGACAAACTGGGTCCATTGTGTTTCATAACCATAGAAATTTGGGATGCACCAGTCTGATAATGCACTGACTCTTTAAAGATCTCTGATACAATTTGGCGAGTATTACGTGACGTCATCTGTACACAACATCAGAAGCAGGTAGACAAGAAAGAACAAGCATTGTCACGATAAACATGATGGAAGAAGGTCTGATGTTGGACTGAGCTTGCTGGGTGCCGTGCTCGCGCTCCAGCATACTGTTAATCCTAGTTTATACTCCATTTGAAACGATACGCAAAGGCTATGTGTTGTCGTGAGCTGCTTCCTGTATCCGGAAGTAGCTAAAAGTTAGCACTCGTACTTGTGCTTGTCCTTTTAAAAAAGTGGTATCAGTGCATGCCTAATATTAACTGTCGGGTCCAGTCTTTTTCAAGGTCCTCCTGATCGTTTGTTTTACACTGTGTCCTCCAGGCCTGCAGGTGGTGCTCAAATCCATCATGAAGGCCATGATCCCCCTGCTGCAGATTGGCCTGCTGCTGTTCGTGGCCATCCTCATGTTTGCCATCATCGGCCTGGAGTTCTACATGGGAAAGTTCCACACCACCTGCTTCGATGAGTTTACAGGTAAAAACAACACAGACTCACTCGCTGTTCTCCACACTGGAGCTCTCGAAGAGCTTTCAAGGGGTCTTTGAGTCGAGGAATCTGAATGTATCCTATAGTGCATCTCCCAGAGCATTTCTCCCAGCCCCTCTCATGAAGGCATCAGAGTAGTCTGCAGTCTGAGAGCCGATATATGACTTAAAAAGAAGTCGACTTTGGTTTCCTGTTCCTTACCAATTTCCTTTCAGTGAAATTTGTGGTATGGGAGCACCATCCCCATCCCGGCGAAATGTCCTTGGGCAAGACGCTGAGCGCCAAACTGCTCCTGTTGGAGTGACGGCGCCTTGTATGGCCACAGCCTCCATTGGTGTGTCAATGGGTGAAAAAAGAAAGTGGTTGGCGCTCTCGCCTCACCTCTTGGGTTCAACCCAGGGCTTTTCTGTGTGGAGTTTGCATGTTCTCACTCGGCACCCCGGTTTCCTCCCATAGTCCAGTTTGACGCTAAATTGCCCCGAGGTCTTTACATTTTGCCTTTACAAAATGAACTCCACCATGGCCCGGCAGTGTTTCCAAATGCAGCCATTGCTGGTATCATACATGTTTAACTCGTCACGTTCTCTATGAAAAGGGTTTGTGTCGCCATCAAAAGCATCTTAAAGTGATCACAGAGTATTAATTTGACCTGCTTTAGCAGTCAAAAAGCACGAGTGGTGAAGGATGCCAACCACCCATTGGGAGCAATCGAGACATTCAGTGTTCCATCCTCAAGAATATTTCCATGTATGGACAGAAGCAGATGGTGGACCGAACCTGTAACCCTCAGACCGAAAGAGAACTTCACCTTACCAAATTGAGCCACAGAATCTCAGAAATAACCAGTTATGTTTTGTCTCTCTATCTTTGCGCTCACTGATCAGGAGAGATCATGGACGATAGGCCATGTGGCAAAGTGTTGCCGTCCAGGTTGTGTCCCAACGGCACGGTGTGTAAAGGCGGCTGGCTCGGACCCAACTATGGCATCACCCAGTTCGACAACATCCTGTTTGCCGTTCTCACCGTCTTCCAGTGCATCACCATGGAGGGATGGACCGACATGCTCTACTACGTACGTTCTGTCAAACCTTCCATTTGCAACGGAGTTTTCAAACTCCAGGATCAAACCGCTACTATTTCTGGCCTTGACTTGATAATGACTTGTAGATAACTTGACGAAACAATGACAAACAATCCTATAAACACAGACTATGGGGGGAAAAAATTGTTGTAGTCGAAGAAGAAGCAGAAAATATACTTTAAAAAAATTTATTTTGCAGTAGCAGTCAAAAAATTATACTTTATATCAATATATCATTGTACAATACTTGAAATATAACAACAATAAAGATGAAATAAAATTAGGCCACACACTAGCCAATGAGAGAAATTAAATGATTCTGTTCAAACAGTTTGCATTGGCGCATTTTTTTACCACACGTACTGGTGAAAACTCCACGTTCCAGTCCAAGTAGATTAGGTTTGTACACTGTTTTCACACATCATTCGGACGGGTGGTGGCAGAAATCTTTATTCAACTAAATGAAGCAGAAACTAGTTTGAGGTTTGACTCAAAACACCATTTATTTGTCCCAAGAAGTCCTTTTCCATCCATCTCTCTCGTTGTCATTATCTCTTTGACTTTCTTTATCTGTCCACTCATCTCTTCCTTTTACTGGCTTGGCGAGTCGCTCTCATCTCCCTCACTGCCTCCTCTGCTCTCTATTCTGGTCCGTCTCACTCTATATTTAACATCTTTTCTGATGGATGGAGGCTGACTTCCACACTCGCACAGGCAGTCAGGAGGAAACCAATGAAAGTTTAATAGAGAATGGGCTCCTTTGCGTCGTGCCATGAGGTTTAAGAAGCGAACGCATGCACGCAGCGCTCCGGGCAGGAGATAATAATCAGCCGATCATCCCGTTAAAGTATTACACGGGTCATGCAGACACAATATCCTCCCGTAACCTGATTTGTGCGACTCTCGGTTGTGTTCGATCAGGAAGAGACGGAGTGTCAGATAATATGGTCGCTGTTGCGCCTTGCATGCGATTGTTGTCTACACAAGCAGATGCAGGCGTAACATGACCCTACACATGACTTGTGTCTCCATATTATTGTTTACAATGAACAACACAAAGACATTCAACATTATTGATGGTTTTGGTGGCTGACTCCTTTGTTGGCTAAATGCACATTGATGGGAAAAAACAAGCAGCAAAACACTTCTTAACTCAATCTTAGATTTTAAACTGCCTGATAATATTGTTTGTATTAGGATAACTTCATATTTTTAACAGCTATATCTGATTTTAATTGTGTCATGCAATACCTTTTTTTTCAATGAGAGAATGTACGGAATCTTTTGTTTAAGACAGGAAAAGCTCAACAGAATATCTTACTTAACTGGTATGGAGTAGAGGAACAGGAGATATCAACTATATTATCAATTAAAAGATATTTGTTTGCATGTTCGCCTCTCCTGCAGAGTAACGATGTGGAGGGCAGTGCCTGGAACTGGATGTACTACATCCCCCTCATCATCATCGGCTCCTTCTTCATGCTCAACCTGGTGCTGGGTGTACTCTCAGGGTACGGCTCGCTGTTTAGCAATAAAACCTCAGTATTTTCTGCCTGTAATTGTCTCCTTTCTTTTTATTTGTTTGATGGAGATGAGTAAATGCCAAATGTTCCCACAGTGAATTTGCCAAAGAGAGGGAGCGAGTGGAGAACAGGAGTGAGTTCCTCAAGCTGAGGCGACAGCAGCAGATTGAGAGGGAGCTCAACGGATACTTGGAGTGGATCTGCAAAGCAGGTCGGTGCGCAGTCCGACACACACTGCTCTAGTCCCTGCATAAGCATTGGAAAAACCAAGTAAATCCCGACACCGGGGTTGCTGACGCCTCATTTTATCTTTCAGAAGAGGTGATTCTGGCTGAGGAAGATGGCACAGGGAACTTTGATGGTAACTGAACTTCTACATTTCACATGCATATAGGCATACATGAAGAAACTACAATAGCAGAGCTTTGTAGAGCAAATGTGTAAGATGGACAAAGAACAATAAATGTCTGAAAATCTTGTGTGCTACCTTTAGCAATGTTTTCACCAAGCAATTTTTGAATTGCTCATTTCAATGCGTAAATGTGAGATTTTGCACAAAGAGCCAGCAAGTGACAGACTCTGTGGGAAGGGCGAGATAGAGAAGCAACATTTGATAGGCAGAAGCGACGATGCCTCTTGGTTTTTCTTTGGTTTTTTTACCTCTTGTCTCATACTAGGTTCGAGGCGAAGGCCAACTATCAAAACCAAAAACAACAAGACGGAGCTGCTGAGGAACCCAGAGGAAGGAGAGGACAACATGGGAGATGCTGTCGGTACGGCACCTAGGGCTGGATCCTGTAATACTCATACAAATAGATTGTGCCTTTAGTTTGTGTTTTTCAGATGATCGACTCTGTGAGTGATATCACACAAACATGAGTATTCACCAGGGTTTTGTATGCAGTCGAGCCCTGTTTACATGAGAATCATCTCCTGAAAATGGTGTCATTTCTAGGATTTCTTTGCTTATGTTAAATTTGCATAATATGCTAAAGTGACCACACTCCTTCATTGAAGAAGTAACTGGTAATATAAATCATTTACTCACTTTAAATTCTTTGTTAAAATGCTATCATTAATGATGACCTCACAGAGAATTGTGAATTGTGCCACTGAAGCTTGGTTTACACAATAATGGATGGTGCTTTATAAAGACTGCTTCCAAGATGAAGTATTTGTGAACACTCCGACTCCTTCTCTGTGGAAAGGGGGAGAAAACACTTTTCTGAAACGCTGTCATGACTTCCAGTCCATATTCTCCTGGGACTTGGTTGTTTTATAGTTGAGAATCACCATACTAGCAATCCCACTTAGTCGTCTGTCCATACAAATGTATAAGTACTGCCATTGTTAATGCTTACAGCGAAGTCTTCTCTGAGATCATGTGTGTGCGGTTTCATTACAAAATCAATCAACAGCACCCACTATGGGCCCTACCAGAAAACTACATTGTTTTCAGTGTCTCTGCTGTTTCAGTGGGAATGGGCAGAGTTTTCGAAACGTTGCCGTGTAAAACTTTCTGAAAGGAAAATGAATGTTATGTAAACGGGAACTGATTTGTGAAGGTTTTTCTTTGACAAAAGAACCTTAAATGATGAGTTGATCACTCATTAATTCACATTTCCTTGCTCATTGTGTTTAGGAATCACTTTAAAACGTCGTAGCTGACATGGAGCAAAATGAAGGGGACACTCTGCACAAGACACCAATCCAATGCTCATGATTGTGATATTTTGAGGCACAAATTAAGTGTTTCTCTCTCGATTTTGTAAGACTACGCACCTTCCTTCGGTTGGGTCTGACAGTGTGGTTATCATGTAGAAATTCCATCTTTCTACAAGCTGAAAAGTAGCATTTCCACCTCCTTCCACCCCAGGGTTTGCCCGGTCCAGTATCAAGAGTGGTAAGGACGGCTCCAATTACAGTAAAAACGAGCGGCGGATGCGATTCTTCATCCGCAAGATAGTGAAGACGCAAGCTTTCTACTGGACGGTGCTCTGCCTCGTGGGCCTGAACACCATGTGTGTGGCGGCGGTGCACTACAACCAGCCTCAGCTGCTCTCCGACTTCCTCTGTGAGTCCCTGCACCTCGAAGACACACATTCACGCCTGCTCACTAACACAATGTGCAGTACACACAAACAGGGGTCTATGATCTTTAATATAAAAACTCAGCATGCGTTCAGCATTACTGTCACAAGCATTTTTCCTTTACGTGCTCATTGTAGCGCATTAACTTTAAGCAGAATGCTTACAATCCCAACCAGGTTGAAGAGTTTCCTCCTCAATAAAATATTTCACATTCTATGTATTGACTTAAGAATCCACTCAGCTTTATTTAATTTAAGCTTCAGATAGCTAAAACACTTACATCTGTAACTTGCATGAACCAAAGGTCTGCATAATTTGCTGGTATTATGGATTAACTTTTCACAATTCTGTGAATTTAAAGCTATTTAAATTTAATAAAACAGCTAAATCTGCTCCCAATTAAATATAAAATAGACAACTGCGACACATTTATGCTTGTTTAACACCTATTTGCTCAATATACATTAACTGTGTGCCTTCAAATATGTATTTTATTACCAAAACCAACATGTGAACAAAACCAAAACCAATATGTGAACCCACGTGTCTCCAGTTTAATTACCACTGATGCTCACGCTCACCTCAGCCTGAATCATCTTTTTTACGCTTTCCATCTCCTGTCTCCTCCCACACATGCAAATAAAGATATAATAAATAACTGTTAAATAGCACCAATCAGATGTTTCAGTCACAAAACGTAATCAGAGAATTATTCCATAATAATAGTTTTCTTGTACAATATATAATATTGTAACGTGAGGTTGACAGATCTGTAGGTTTCCATTCAAAATACAGGATAAAACCAATAAAAATATTAACTTCCGTTGTGAAATCGTGTTGAAATCATAGCATTATCACACCAGGTGCAAAAATGAAGCATAAACAGTCTTTCCACAACAGCGCAGCCATGCTATCAAACAGCCTGCACAGATCGTTTGGCAAAGAAACTACTTTTTGGTCATGTGATGGCTGTATTGTTCCTGTTTTCTCTGGAATATTTTCCATAAAAAAACAAACCCAGCCCAAATTATATCAACCTGCTCAACGTGTTCAAAATGATAAGAAAATCCTGATTGGGTGGAAACTCCTCCAATCTTTCCCAATTCTTTCAGATTTGCGTTTAAGGGAGCGAGAATTTATTTAACTCTAGTCTCTACCACAGTCTCACATGAAAGATATCTTCACATCAAAATTGAATGATGGTGACATGAATCCTCATGCATCAGTTTACACACACATGAGACATATGGACAATCTTGCGTGATCAAATTAGAGAAATCTTGAAAAAATTGTGGAATAAGAAAAGTGCAAAATGTAAAATGTTAACTTTTTCCTGAAAAAGTGCTACTCATTCTCAGTGATATGTTTCTGATTTTATTGGTTGATTTTAAAATGCTGAAGAAAACTATTTCAGCTTTAGATGTACTCTTGACATGACACACACACACACAGCGTGCACACACACACACACACACTCACACTCACACTGGCCAGGGTCCAGTGTCATTAGCATATGAAGCTGTAGTTGCTGATGGAGTCCATTCATCACTGTGCTGTCATACACCACTGGACCGGCGGCACTATTGACTTCCACTCATCTTCTCTCACTTTCTCTCCCTTCCTTTTTTTTTTTGCTTGTTCCTCTCTTTTTATCTGATTTTACTTGCCTCTATTTTTCTTTTATCTGTCATTTTCTGCCCTCCTCCATTCTCACTTTTTTTTTTTTTATCATTTTACACATCCCTTCCCTTCCTGCACTCTTCTCTTTCTCCCTCTCTCTTTTCTGTCCTTGCTCACCTTCATTTTGTCATTCCTCTCTCCTTTCTGCAGTCTATGCAGAGTTTATCTTCCTCGGTTTGTTCATGTCTGAGATGCTGATCAAGATGTATGGCCTGGGCATCCAGCCCTACTTCCACTCCTCATTCAACTGCTTTGATTGTGTGGTGAGTGAACACACACACACACACACACACACACACACACACACACACACACACACACACACACACACACACACACACTGTGACTAAGTGAAAAGAAAGACAAATTCAGCTCGTAACTATCAGATTTTTGTGGACAAATCCAACAGTTCATTTCATCACCAGATCGGAAAAGCTGATTTTTCTCTTGTGCTGCAACAATCTCACAATGAAATATTACGGGTGCAGAGTCACAAGTGCACTCCTCTTCCTAATTCGTCACTCTGACATGCAGCGACGCAGTAAAGCTGCGTTGTGCAGTTCTGTGTACACAAACATTTGTGTAAGAGTGCCCTTACATGGTGTTGACTTATTTAAATTTATTTCATTTGGGATTTTTATTGATAAAAGTCTTGATAAACAAATAATCTGTAAATGATTTTTAAACAGTGTTGCTAAATCTAATGAATTGGGATGGTTTTGTCTTTCTGGATATATAAATGTGGTAACTATATATTTTCATTATGTAGGCCACAAACATTTCATTATCACTATCAGAGGGCCAATCTGTGACTGACTGCTGTGATTTGTGAAAATTATGGTATTGAATTTAATAGAAAAAGACTAATTATCTCTGTCATTTAAATATGCAGTACATGAATTGTATATGTTTACATTGTACTAAAGTCGTTCCCGTTGAAAGTTCCATCCTTTGGAAATACCTTAGTCATTTCAAGAAATTGACTCATATTTGCCCCAAAGTATGGGGAACAGTGCCATTTACGACTTGATTTGACGTCCCAATTGTTGCATTCATCTGTGTTGACAGAGCTCCCTTCGGGATTAGTCAAGCTACGTTTTCACTTTTAAGCTTTTTGCTGTCGTTTCAAGCTCAGGGAGCTACAAAAAATATATAGGTTTTCCATTCTACTGCACCATTGTCGTATTTTATATCCTTACTCAGCCAGTTGAAGTAAGGCTCCATTTATATGACATTTCAAATGAAAAAGACATATTTCTTATGTTTACATCGCAGAAAATGTTGGTGTTTCAACAGCAAAATTTGAAAAGTTCGCAAACTTCCACCTTGAGAGCCATCCAAAATAAGTTGCATTTTCAGTGACTCCGAGCACATGTGTTGTGTAAACGGACACCCAAAATGCAACAAAAGTTATTCTGTCAGAGATGACTAATTTTCTGTCTCCAGGTGATAGTGTTCTGGCATATTTGGTTTCCTCCAGCACTTTGGATATCGTGACCTTATGCCTATACTCATTTACTGTTTATTTAATGTGCTGACTAAGTACTCTTTTTGGAACATGACCATAAAATCACCTAATTTTTCTGATCTAATGAGTGTTATGCTGGATGTATCCAACACAACTGACTGCTGTTTGCATGCAGGTAATCGTCGGCAGTATCTTTGAGGTTGTGTGGGCCACCATAAAACCGGGCACATCCTTTGGAATCAGTGTGTTACGAGCTCTACGACTGCTCCGCATCTTCAAAGTCACCAAGTAAGCTTCTCCATTACCTCTCCATCCGCGCGTCCTTTTGTGTGCGAACAGCTCATGACGATCATGATGAGAAAAGACTGAGGTTTCACTGTATCCTGTTACACCCACACATTTGTGACGGCTTGGCACTTTGAGGCTTGTTTTGACGTTCCCTTCTGGAGGGATTTTGATTGGTTTTGGCTCCTGTACATCATTTGCTTTGATTGCATGGTGACTTTCATTGTCGGCACTCAAAGGATCACTCAAACTAAACCAAAACAGGGTGGTTATCCAATGACATGAAGTCAAACTAATGGAAGAGAAAATGTGTATCAAGAACAAGGGTGCTAAAAATGAGGCCAAGTCGCCCGGAAAATGGTTCAACCCAGCCCGCAGGATAAAAGTAGTTTTGTTTCTGTTTTATCCACTCTGGATTGCACTTTGTCCATAAGGTTGGAGGGAACGCCGAGACCTAAAACTGATGGCACATCACAGCAATGCTACAAGAGATTATCAAGGCATCAATGATGTAACAGTGATCATTGGCAGCAATAGCATTAGAGCCAAATATTGGTATTGGTATTTCTAAGTCAAGCTTTCATTTGATTGGCTTGACCCAGTTGGGATTAACTAAAATGAGTTTGAGTGATAAGCTTTAATGAAAGTTGATGCCACAATGAGACTCTTGCATTGTCAGATTTCCGTACCGACCAGTGGTTTCTTTTCTTGGTAGAGCCAAAGAAAATGTGTAAAAGTACATTATGGTCCTTGCCTTTCGGGCTCAGCCCCTCGCTATCTTAACTGTTCTAACTTGCATCTTCTTTGTCTCAGGTACTGGGCTCCTCTTCGAAACCTGGTGGTTTCCCTTCTGAACTCCATGAAGTCCATTGTCAGTTTGCTGTTCCTCCTCTTCCTCTTCATCGTGGTGTTCGCCTTGTTGGGGATGCAGCTGTTTGGAGGACAGTCAGTACCAGTGCTAGCTACAAAAGAAACTCATTTGTGACGCATCTCTTCCGTTAATGTGGTTGTAACAACCGTTCTGTACTCTTCTCAGGTTCAACTTTGAAGGCGGAACTCCACCCACCAACTTCGACACGTTTGCTGCTGCGATCATGACGGTGTTTCAGGTACGAGAAAAACAGGAGAAGAGATAATCATTCATATCATATGGCGAAAACCAAAAGACTGAGGAGTTTATTTCACTACCTGTTGGTTGATATCTAGTCTCAGTGTTTCAAGCGGCAGGTCAACCACAGAGGAAACCGTTTCAGTGTGGATGTTGGGGGCTGATGAAGACAAGGACAGTGTGTGGACATTAGATGCTTTCACACCAGACCAGAATTCAGATCCTTGGATGGTCTGCTTCTTTCCTTTGCACAATTGAACTCTATTCTGCTTGAAAACGCAGGTTTCGCCTCACGTACAATTGCACTCTGCTGAGGTTTGAATTCAGTGCAAATTGCAGGCGGACAGAATGAAGGAAGTGAAGTGTGTAACCATTCAATAGATGCACATCATAGTCTCTTGTGCTCTTCCTGTTAAAAAAGCAATTATCTTTGACAACATGTACAAACAGAAAGCCCCGAACGGCAGAAATTTGTTGCTTGTTTGGATTCATTTTTGTTCAGGAGAGCTGAACTTTTTGAAAACCCTCCAACTCGGTCTCTGTGTAAATATAGAAAACAACACTTTTCTGAAACGCTGCTACTGCTCCCAAGGCCGTAATAATTTGTTTTTCTGCACATTTACGAGTAAATTTACAATAAAAACAATGGTAGTGCCCAGATTGTCATAACTCCCAGTATGTTCCTGCAATCACTATGAGTTACTGTGTACAATTTAAAGCATTCAGAAAGGAAGAGCCGAGGATCTCAGAATCTTGGAATAATTATATATATTTGTTTTTTGTTTTTTTTTGTTTTTTGTTTTTTGTTTTTTTCCCCTCATATGTAACCAGTTGTGTAATAATATAAGGAGAAGAAAGCTTCCCTCTTCCTTTTCTCAGCCTTTAGCAGCAGTTACCACCTCTATTATCATTATAATGACAGTCGGATGGAGCAGATGTGGTACGAGCGTGATGACAGAAACTATTGTGGGTTGATCTATACAAGCTTGATGACTGTCAAATTCTGAGTGCCTTGAAACAAATTGTACGATTTCAGAATTTTAATGAAGCCTGTTCTTGTCTTGTCAATTTTATGTGCAATGACTTGTTGAGTTCTGACTGTAGTCATCAGCTGAATGGATCTTTAGTTGGAGGCACTCCGTGTCATCTTATTGTCTCAGAGTGACTCAAACAATTACACATTAGTGCAGCAGCGTCAAACCTAAGTCCTGTTGGCGAAAAACACGGCCCGCAGGAAGCTCCGAACCAGCCATGCCACCAAGCCAAATTTCTAAAACAAATTTCGCTTTATGTTGACATTGTTGCAAAATTCCGAACTAATTGTTCAGTTTTGCAAAAACATACTTTTTTAATATTACACTCTTAAATTTCAAATGTCAAGGTTATTATAGCACTATTGTACTGGTCCAGACCACTCAAGAGACAATTGGATTGTATGTTTGACTTTCCAGCTATTTCTAATTAAAATGGATGAACCTTGTGTTTATCTCTTATAATGTGAAAAAACTGGGACGCAAAAAGTTTTCATATATTTCCATGTAAATAACACATTTTGTTAAATTAAATAAAATGTAAGTTACAATTCAAGAAAGAGCCATAATAACATTTTTTTTTTTTTTTTTTTTTAAAAAGCTTGACTTGAAAAGGATGACTTTGTTATACTGAGTTATACTCTTCACCTGTAAAATCTTTAAACTTTCCTTGTTTTGTTTCATTACATTAAAATTCTTGCTTGCCACTAGCATTGACTCTTCTCCTTCTTCTCTTCTGGTAGATCCTGACCGGTGAGGATTGGAACGTAGTGATGTACGATGGCATCGAGTCCCAGGGAGGCGTCAACGACAAAGGGATGGTCTTCTCCATCTTCTTCATTGTCCTCACTCTCTTTGGAAACTGTATCCTGTTTAAACACACACATCATGAAACCTAAAGTACACATACAGTATGCAAATGAGTACTTAAAACCCTCAATTGGTCCGGCTGCATGATATATCACAAATTTTGCATAATCCGTATTCAAACTTGTACCATATACAGTCCATAAAGACTGACTGAGCTGTGAGCATGCAATGGCCATTCGTACTCTACAAACTCAAAATGACGGATCAATGACATGCCATTGATGGCAATTAATTCATTGAAATTGTGTGATTAATGAATCCAAACATTTGTTTAAATTGACAGCCATATTTTGACCAAATAATTGACTATAGATGAAAAAACAGCAGTCAACCGCTCCTCTTCTGAAAATAAAATGCAGACATATGATTGGAAAAGCATGACCCATTCACAGCAGGGAGAAGAGAAAGAACAATGTTATTTGTAAGAAAATTGATAGTATTACATGTCTCTTTTCCAGCCATGGTTTTTACTTGTCATTTATTGTTTGGAGTTGTCGTACCACCAGTGTTTCTCCCTGACCCGTGCCACCACAGACACTCTGCTGAATGTCTTCTTGGCCATCGCTGTGGACAATCTGGCCAACGCCCAAGAGCTCACCAAGGTACAGCATATCATTCATGTACAGAGGAAACCCCAACAACTCCACAAACATTATTTGTACTAGTCTTTGGTTCCGTCCTGTTCTGATCCCCAGAGGATATATCAGAAACAGTCGATCTGCGTGTAAACGGGGGGAAAACGCAACTTTTTGATAACACTGATACAGCGCATTTGCACCATGGCCATCATAAATAGTTTTTCTCCACATGTGAGATTAGATAGAAAAATGGACACAAAACCTTTTGAGAACAAAAACGCATAAAACAATCTTGAAATTATGTTGTGTAAACAAGGCGTAAGAGCAGATTGCTGTGTTTCTGCATCAGGACGAGGAGGAGCAGGAAGAGGCAGCCAATCAGAAGACAGCACTGCAGAAGGCCAAAGAGGTGGCAGAGGTCAGCCCGCTGTCTGCAGCCAACCTGTCCATTGCTGCGTGAGTACACACACTGGGTCAAAGTTTTACCGAAAATGATAATTTCTTTAACATTTTTTAATATATTTCATGTCTTCATTCTGAAATTTGTAATGGCTTTATGTTGTAAATGTAATCAGATATTTTTATACTTGTGTTGTGCTTGTGAAGTTATGAATACGGAGAAAAGAAAGCGAAAGAGTTGCCTGCACACATTGTATTGTTCACGTACACTGCAGAAGAAAGGTTTTATCCTTTTAAACATGTACAGTAAATTTATTCATAACACTCATGCAGAATTTCTGAGAAGTCTGAATGTCTGAGAAATTGTTTTTTTTCCTTAATGCTCAGCAGTTCTTTTTCCTAATGTTTATGATTGGCAGATGCACACACACACACACACACACACACACACACACACACACACACACACACACACACACACACACACACACACACACACACACACACACACACACACACACGCGCACACAAAGTGCTTCATCCTCTAAAACATGATTACCTAATTGTTCTGGGACTGAAAAAGATTTGAGGCTTCATGAAGCGAGAGCCTGTGAAAATCTGCTCCCGGCAGCAGAAAACCTAACAATGGGACTTAGAAACTTGTTGCTGCTTCAGAAGTCACCGGAAACCTGTCGATCACACGCTCTGATTCATCTAATGGGACAATTGATTTGACAGCAGAGCTTAATAGGGTCAACTCCCGAGACGTCCCACCTCTCAGACCAATGTTGGACTTTGCATTGGACGTGGATCTCACCCCCACGGATCTATTATCGAAATGCTACAAAAGTTCGAACTTCCACTTTGAAAAAAATTCATCTTTAATTTAAAGAAATGGTGTCGGTTGCAGTTGGCTGCTGTATGTGAGAATCATTCAATAGTCACTTCCAAAGTGGGCTTTGTCAGCATTTCTTAAAAGAACAAAGCAAGATTTAACTAAGAACGCGAGATCGTTAAAATTAGTCCGAACAAAACGGGGGAAACAACAAATGTTAGTAGAGTTTCCTGAGCAGAGGAAGAGATGTTTTTGTCCACTTGCCACTAAATAAGGTTCATCTTGAGCCATGAAACAGATCTACTTGCCAAAATAATAGAAACACAGCTTTTACACTTTCTTTATCTAGTTTATTGTAGTTGCTGCATAATTCCTAAATGATTGTTATGCATTTATCCAAGAATGTCTTTTTCATGTTCTCATTTACCTTTAATTTCATCTACTTCTGCTACTCATCACCACATTTCACTTTTCCTACCCGTTCCATGGACTTTCCCTCCTCCCACATCCTCCGAGCAGCAAGGAGCAGCAGAAAAACCACATCAAGGGCAACAAGTCCGTGTGGGAGCAGCGGACGAGCGAGATCCGCCGGCAGAACCTGATGACGAGCCGCGAGGCGCTCTACAACGAGCTGGAGCAGGATGACTGGAAGGTGGGAGGGGAGGGAGAGGAGGTGAGGAGTTCCCCCCCTTTAAGAAAGAAACACATATATATGCAGTCTACTCCTGATATATATATGGTGAATATTTGTTGTATCTGTGCAATGTGATTTGAATGGTTATTCTGACAACTTAAAGGGATATTACCACCCGGTGATGATTATAGAACTTTTCGATGACGCCCCTGAATTCACAATGGGCGAGCTGGCTGTCCAGTACTGCATTGATAGAGGAGCATATCTGCAGAAACCAGTTGTAATGCTAAAACCACAAGGTGTTCATGAAGCCAGCCAAACCTCATTGATGAACCAACTGTCAATGTCTCCCTTTAGAAGCAGATGTGACCTGAATGCATTACCAGGTCCACAGCTGTGGAGATGCATGACGATATAATGTTTCATCAAACTCTCAAAGGGGAAGTAGACAAAACGTAGTAACCAGACTTAAAAGACATATGCAAATAGAATGTGAAGTTTGTATAGGTCCAAATAACTCTGACATCGTGTCGGTTTGAAATGTAGTTTTTCATGACTGGAGTATCCAGTGGAAAATTTTCAAGGGTATGTTGTAAAAACCTACTTGCCGGATCAGAAGAAAAAACAAAATACTTGTGCTCAAATAAAAGGCAAAATGACCTTAATTGAACGACTCCCTATTTTATACAGGTGTAGATCTTAAGCAGCAGTTAAAATCTAAATTGTAGGAATTGGGATGAGGGTCCAGCACCTTTCTTCGAGGAAATGTTCAGGTACTTCCAGAAAAACAAAGCTTTGGAACCTTTATTCCTCATTTTGAAATGAGTGACCATCTACTTAAATTCTTCTCAGAGATTGATCAGCTCAACAAGATTCGCCAGCTTGTTGTTGAGTTACTCTTCAGTAACAAAACATGTGCGCTCCTCTATAGATCTGTGCTGGCATCAATGCAAAGGACTGACCTGCTTTTTTTTATCCGCTGAGCATTCTGGGTCACACTGTACTTCTTAGAGGCTTTAATTCCAGGGTGTAATATCCCTTTAAGCTTGAGAAAGAGTTTTTATTATTGCGTTATGTGCTGCTATATGGGACGGCTTGAAGCTGCGTGCTTGGGAGCCATGCATTATTAAAGTGGGGCATGCAGAGAAACCCAGAGCTGTACCCAACCAAGAGGCAGCAGACACAAAAGTGGAGCAGGGCGAAGTGCAATGTAGCAATGCATTGAGAAAAGACAATGAAGAAGATGATCAGGAGTTGACTGGATACGACTGGGCAAACTGCCGCTGCTTCGGCATGATGCTTTCGGACAGTTTGCCCGACTGTGTGCATCTGTGGCTCAGGGGAGGGAAGGGGCTTGGTTTATGTTGTTGGTTTATAGCGAGTTTGCTGCGGTAGATTTAGCTCAACTCAGGGCAACACCGCATTTGCTTTGTAAGTTTTCTTCATTGTTATTTGTAGCTTTTTTCTTATTGGCTTTTTGTTTCTTTAAAATCCTTTGTTTTATTTTAAATCCACATTTTTGTCCATTATCGAATGTAATTTGAACAAAGCTCTGAGACAAGACCATCATTGCTGCAAATAATAGAATCTTACCAAGTAATGGTTGCAAAGGATTTTGCATTTCTATTTTATAACAAAAAACACTACGTGGACAAATGAATTTTGCATGTATTGAAGTTTTATATGGCGTCATTTTCTTATTCCATCAGCATTAATATTTAGCTTGTCCTTTTTACAGTTATTACAGCTTTCCCTCTGGAAGGCCTTTCTTAATAGTTTTCTCGGCCTTCTATTGAAGGTTTGCTCATTTATTTATATGTATAATGCAATGTATCAGGTAAAACCCTTTAAAACTCTTCATGCCGGTAAGAAGCCAGATTTCGCCGTTGTGCTTTACACCATTTCACATCTGCTCGTGCTTTGGCGAGTCAAGGCTTGTGTACAGTTACTCATGAGAAAAAAAATACCGCCCTGAAGCTCAACATGACAAAACACAAAACCAATCCATTTTCAGTTGAAACATTTTTGTGTAAACAGGGCTTTAGTTTGGTGTTTCCTCACTGGTCAAAGTTTCAGAAAGTAACGAAAAAGTCCCGATAATTAGTTGCTCATTGCAGTCGGCTGTGTTGCAGCATTGACTGTCCTGAAATGACCAGGATTGGACTTTGTTTGTTGACGGACGAGAGATGTCTGATTGCAATTTTAGACCTGAAGCAAAGCTCCATTGATTTTGGGCTTGTAGCAAAGGTTTCATGAGTTATCCCAGCGGTTAAGTAGGGGAGTGTTTGATGTTTCTAAGTTTTAGGCATCTGACACTCATTTTATCTGCCACCCTGCCACCAACTCAGGTGTCCTACCCAAAGAAAGCACGAGGTGACACGAAAACCCACTTGGACCGCCCGTTGGTGGTGAACCCGCAGGACAACCGCAACAACAACACCAATAAGACCCAACCGGGCGAGCTCCCTCTGGACCAAGTGTACCGGCGCCAGGACATTGACCACTGCCGCCATCACTACCACCACTGCCACCACCAGAAAGCCGTGGCGGCGGACGGGAGGGTGTTGAGGCAGCTGGCTGAGACCCGCATGGAGCACGGATTCAGCTGCACCTCCCTGGGCAACGTGGAGGGCAGCGCCGATGGCCAGCAGGGGGAGGAGCGGCACAGCCACCGGCACAGCCACCGGGGCCACCGGCACAGGAACAAGGAGGGCAGGGAGGCGCGCAGCGTTTCCCCCCACCGCAGTGAGGCCGGGGAGGGGAACAGCGAGCACCGGAGGACCAGGCAGCACCGCCGGGCAGCCAGGGAGGGGGAGGAGGGCAGACGGCACCGCTCCAGGGGGACAGAGGCAGAAGGAGTGAAGGGCGAAGACGGAGAGGGACGTAAAGCAAGACGGCATCGCCATAGCAACCAGGAGAGGAGCAGAGGACATCGAACCAGAAAGTGAGTGAAGGAAGGGTTAATTTAATTTTCTTGACACTCAAATTACAACCTGACTAGCATTAATAGCTACTGTACTTTATCTTTGTCAACAACGTCAGGAAGCCAAACATCAGTAGCGTTTTTAGTTAATGACGACTGTGTGGCTTCCTTGTCGATCAGAACCAAGTAAAAACTGCTCCTCTTTTTGTTTCCTCGCTCAGGGAATACCACAGCACCGGCCCCAGCCTCTCCACCACACGGCCCATACAGCAGTACAACGAGGACCTGGACAACTTCCGCAACAACAGCAAGCTGGCCAACGCCCACGAGCACCCCTACGACCTCCCACCGGACCATCCCGACCATGTGAACAACCTACTGAACTGCCGCGACGCCGACACACACACCCTGCTCCACAGCATGGACAGTCTGATCCTGACCAGCATGGCCAAGCCCGACTACACCACCATAGACATGCCGCCCGTCTACCCTTACCCTTCAACCAATGCCATCTTACAAGGTAGGCTACTCACTTCCTCTGGCATGTGCGAAAGATGCAAATGTAATTTGAAGCCAGAAATTGCAGTACATATGATTTGCTCTCATCTGCATCTGCATCAGTCTGATGTTTACACACAGGGATTTGTTGTCTGCTGCAGCGGCATGATCAGTATGTCTGGAACTGAAAAGAATTTGATGACTCCCAGTCCATATTAGCAATCCAACTTGGTTGTCTGTCCATACAAAAATACTCACTGATGTTAATGTTTATAGCGTATTATTCTCTGCACTCGTGTACGTTGTACACAACCAACCACGCCGAGTTTTGGCCAGACATTAAATAAAAAAGGACAAATTAAGGAAATGAGGGATTGTAAAAATTATTTCTCATCAAATAAAGTTACTCAGGAACCAGGAATATACAACTGAACAACATTTTCACAGAGTAATACTCCCAAAGAAGACTGGATTACCTTTGCCAGTGTTAAAGTAATTAAATCCCACTTGTGACAGTTTCTGCTCTAATATAAATGATTCGGCACTGTTCTTGCAGTCGGTGCACACTTCATGTGTTTACGGTCTCGCTCTGATGATGCTGACCTCTTTCTGTCTGTCAGTATGTTGATTGTTCTCCCTCTTTGTTTTTCTTCCACTGTTTTGCTCAGTGAACAAGAACGCCAACACTGACCAGAAGAAGAGCGACGAAAAGAAGGAGGACGAGGACGAGGGCGGAGATGAAGATGGGCCGAAGCCCATGCCTCCCTATAGCTCCTGCTTCATTATGTCTACCACCAACCCGTGAGTTTACCGCCATTTGAGAATGAGCCGGTTTCTCCCCACAGGAAAATGCCCACCGTCAATATGTGTCCTCGCCTGTGTGTTTTGCACCAGGTTTCGGAAGTGCTGTCACTACATCCTGACTCTGAAGTACTTTGAGTTCAGCATCCTGTCTGTCATCGCCATGAGCAGCATCGCCCTCGCTGCAGAGGACCCCGTCTGGCCTGACTCACCACAAAACAATGTGAGACATCACGTACCGTCCACATCTGAACACAACATGAGTCTCCAAAAGGATCATGTTTTGATCCATGTTAAACAAGTTCAGATTGTTTGAATGATGTATGCTGGTGTCTTATGCTCACAAGAAAGTTAAGTCAAAGTTTCTGTAATAATGGTCAAAACATCAAAATCCAGTTAACAGAATTCAGAGTTTTTTAAGAATTCAATTCTTGCTATATCAGAAACAATAATACTGTAATAGTGGTTG
Organism: Blennius ocellaris; assembly: GCF_963422515.1. Taxonomy (NCBI): domain Eukaryota; kingdom Metazoa; phylum Chordata; class Actinopteri; order Blenniiformes; family Blenniidae; genus Blennius; species Blennius ocellaris. The sequence goes on from NC_137652.1 coordinate 19,113,681, forward strand.
GCGCTGTCAGGTTGGGTAGCGCAAGGACTCGTAGCATTCCATTCCCCAGAACTCCTGTCCAGCTGGTTCATGCCGTCATATTTTGGCAGCTTAGCGATCCATCCGCCCGCTGGCACCATTGTAGAGCTGACAAGGCGTGTAATAAATGAATGAAACTTAGTTGGAGAACTTAAACTCTTGACTTTATTGACATCACTTTATCTCACTTCACACAACACGGAGGGGTGTGATCAGCTATGTTGTAACAGGGATAATGTAACCTGCTCTAACCAAGGTAATAAACACATCACAGGTTGACCAAATAATAACATGAACACAAAAGCTGCAAGTATATTCACAATTAGCCCAAAGAAAAAGTCCTTGAAAATGCTATGCTAAAAGTCATTGCACTATTCCACCTCACAGCACCACTGGCATCCCACAGCCGCCACAACAATATCTAGTAGCTGAATGAAATTAAGAAATGAAAATATTAGTGCAAATATGTAATTGATTAGGGAATCCTGAACTTTGTCTGTATGCTTTAAGTTTTAACATTTTCACATTAAAAATAATTGATTCTAATAAACTTACAAAATAGAAGAAAAAAAAGAATACCCAAAAAGAGAATAATTCGAAACAAATTAGTGTAATTTAACAATAATTTGTCAACTTCATTTAAAAATGTCTACTTTCTTTCATTTTTTCCCTCCTTTTTTGGAGGCATTTAAATAAAATTTCATATAAGATTAAATCTAACCTGCTTTTCTGTACCATAATTTCCAAACAGAAAACAATCAGGAGTGAATCTTACAGTGAATATGTCAGCTCAGCTTCGTTATTATAACAATGAATCTGCTTTCAAGATGAAATGTTGAGGATTTTCTTTTTTTATGCTTTCACCTCTTACGTGCTTAAACGTCCTTCTTTTCAACTCCAAGCCAGCTGCAAAACACGCAGCAATGACAGTCACTGCAAACTATGTATTTTCTGGATTGGTTATATTAACTGAGGTTCATTCAGCATTTGTTTCAGTTTGTACTTCATATCTGATGATTGCTTTCACTTTTTGTTAATTTCTCTCTTCCCGCACATTTCTGCCTCTCTTTCAACATCGGATGTGATAATTATATCTGACGGTGTTGTGTTGCTCTGCAGGTGCTGCGTTATTTTGACTACGTTTTCACAGGCGTCTTCACATTTGAAATGTTGATCAAGGTAACAAAGTATCACCATGGGAGTGTGAATGTTGGTATCGAGTGTACGTCTGCGCTTTGTGTTTGAGTATTTCCTGTCTGTTGATTTATATTCATGCTGATTTTTGTCAGATGGGTTTCAGTGCGTGTGTGTGTGCATGTGCGTGTGTGTGTGTAAGTTGCACTGCGCCTCTCCTGTGGTACTGAGCTCGCTCCATGTCTTCCAGATGGTGGTGCTGGGCTTGTTTCTCCACCAGGGCTCCTACTTCCGCGACTTGTGGAACATTCTGGACTTTATAGTGGTTAGTGGTGCTCTGGTGGCCTTCGCCTTCACGTAAGTGCCCCTCCTCACCCCTCCTCTCTCTCTCTCCACCCTCCTCCACCATCATCTTCACCACACGGCACACACACATCCCACCATCCACAGAAAGACCCTCGTTGCTCAGCCTTGTACGTCCGACACACCAGGCAGTGCTGAGCTCTCCTCTCTATCTATCCCTTTGTCTCAGCCTGCCGCTCCTCAGAAACACTCACTTCCTCTTCTGTCCTCCTCTCACTCTGTCCTCATTAATCTTCCAAGATGTCTTTTCTTCTACAGCTCTACACTTCTCATCTTTCTAATATACCTCGTTCCCGCTCCCCAAAATTCTCCCGTATGTTCTGTTTAAACGTGTTTCCATTTCTCGCCTCTGCTTGTTCTATGCTCTCATTTTACACTCTGGTCATTGTCTGTTTTTATACTAATCACCCTTTCTGCCCCATTTTCATTTCCGTTCCTTCATTGGCCACCATCACATGAGAAATCACATTCCAGCAGGTCTTTCTCTACTTTTCACCACAACTGCCATGCCAGCACTCAACTCCCGAACCTTCGACAGATAATCTGTCATCATTTCCTTGCCGGAGAACTCCTCTCCATCTCTTACCCACACTCTAAAAAGAAACACATTGAATTGTTGGGAGACCCGGTAGGATAGCCTGAGGAACTCCTCGGGAACTATTACTTCCAGGAACGTCCATCCCATTGGCACATTTTGAGGATCCAAAGTTTGTTTTTAGAGTGTAGATATACATTGTCATCCCACCATCAACAAACCTCTAACCTTACTTGAATCATACGCTTGAACAACTTTCTCTAACACCACCCGCCCACCCTTTCCTTAGCTATCTGATCTAATAATCTATAAAACACCACCTGCTCCTTTACCAACATTTTCTCCTCCCAATCTTCCTTGCTCCTGTTCCCTTGTCTCCCTCTATTTACCAATCCATGCCGATCTGATATTTCTACCAACCAGGCCGGCGTGAGTCATCCCTTCCTCTTTTCTTACATTTAAATCTCTGACCAACCAAACTCTCGCTTACCGACACACACTCACCCAGGTCCTCCGCAGCATTGGTCCCTCTTGATGCCTTCTCCTCCTTCTCGATACCTTTCGACTCTCATCACAACTCCTCTTCCTCTTCCTCCTCTTCTATAGCCTTCATCCTCACCACCATCTTGCTCCTAACATACAGCAAAGAGACAAACCAAAGATCAAAGAAGTTACATTACGATAGAAAAAGATCATCAACGATCGCTGAAGTAAGAAAAGAAAATCAATGTCTGGGGACGTATTTGGCCGAAGATAGTTTGGATCTGTATGAAGTACCTGATTCAATCGTTTTTTGTTGGGTTTTTTTAAAACTCTGAAACTCTCCTCAAGTTGTTTCGAGCTGGCCGTCATGATAGCCTCCTTTCAGCGCTGAAGCTGCCGACATGCAGCGTTGCATGCTTGTAATTTGACACCAGCCTTGTCATCTTGCTGGCTGCTGCTATGCCTGGAGCAGATCTGAGAAAGTCAAGTGACTTTGACCATCTGTGCAAATCACTCAACAAATTTTCTCCTCAGCAAACTTAATTAAACCTCATTATTGAACTCTCTGGCTATCGTTGATCTTATCTCCCAATGTCTGACTTGAAGCAACAGAAAAACATTCTTAGTCCACAACGTCATTAATGGAACATAAGAAATTGGCTTGTAGAGTCTTGTTTTTTCCTGTCTTGTACTCCCATGCTGTATGTTAAGAACAGATGTCACTCTTTCTCTACAAGTACCACTGTCAACAGAGCATAACCCCCCACCCCCCCCACAGTCGACATCTGACCCCTCTCTTTACTCAGAAATCCACCCAACACACCTTTCAACCTCGTCCACTCCAACAACCATTAAAGAAAACATTGTCTCTTCTGCCCAATCACACCCCCACCTCTTCACCCCCCCCCCCCCCCCCCCACCCCTTCCCATCCTCCTTGTTGGAGGTCCCGATCGGTCTATCCGTGGGGGTGAGGGCGCCCCAGACACCTTTAACCCTTTAAGTGCCCAGGCTCTCCGTCCATCCTGCCACAGCGGAGGAAACACCTTTGGGACTGGTCATCTAAAACCCCCTCCCCTCTCAACCTACTCGTCTCTTTTACCACCCAAACACCAACACACACGCACACGCACACACACACACACACACACACACACACACACACACACACACACACACACACACACACACACACACACACACACACGCACGCACACACACACTCTGACCACGTTTATGAACCCGGAGGCACAGGTATTTAACTCTCCTTCCTCTGCACGAGCCCGGGGAAACCAGGGGGAGGGGGACAAAGGGAGGCATGCTGGGGAAGGGCGTGGTGGCTGGAATGATTAGGCAAAGGTAGCATACAGATGGATACATTTCAATTAAATATGTATGATAGATGCACCTGAGAGGGCTGACTGAGTGTGAGTGTAGTGAGTGTAGTTTGTGTGAGTAGAGAAGAGCTTGTTAGTGCATCTTCCTTAGCTCTGTAGATGCATAGTGCATGTCTGCCTCGGTGGCTGCATGATGAGCCTGAACACTTTATAGATAGCGTCACACAGAACTACATTGCAGGTGTTTCATGTCAAAGACTCAAATCTTTTTAGTTAATCATAGCCGATAGACGCAGTGCCTCTGCATGAACAGGAACAATGTGAATGGTACGGATGGTACTGTGAGGTGCAGATTGGCTTCAGGTGTCATGGCCTGACGTCAGGATGTGAAAACTTTAATGGAAATAGAAAAGAAAGACTTATTTATGTTTTTAATATCCTAATATTATTCCTGGCATTTTTGTTGTTGTTGTTGTGTTGCATCGAATAAAACTAAACTGTATAAATTTGTTAAAAAAGTAACAAAGTTCCAGCACAATGCAAATAGAAATCATATGACTGCGAAGAATTATTTGCCACCTTTGCAATTTTACATATTCACTAAACCAGGGGTGTCAAACATAACATCTGTGGTCCAATACCGGCCCACAAGAGTCTCCTATCTGCTCCACCAAACCACTAATCATATGGGAAAGATTTTTTATTTTTTTAAACATTGATTTTCTTTTTTTTTTTAAACATTTGAATAGCAAACAGAACACAACACTGAAACCTGAGCTGAGATGTCAGTGACGCTATCAGCGTCACTGATAGCATTAGCCTCAAAGCCATGATGTCAGGGTGTTTATAAAAATACCCATAATGCAACAGCTATAAGAGAAGGATTTTTTTTAATAATTCACTGTATTTTGCACCAGACGTTTTCATTCAATTTGGCATTAAGTTTAGATTGTAGTCGTTTACATAGTAATTGTTTGGTTTTATGGGAGTACAAGACATTTTCATCACCTTGTCTCTGTACCTCGTCATTTTGCTGCAATCCCTCATGAAAATGAGCAGATTCATATAAGATATAAGGACACCAGAGTGGTGCCATGAATTTGGAGTCATACGTTACTTTTGGGATAAGCTACACATTTTTGGTGAAGTTCAAAAACATTATGGCAATGTTGAATATGTGATTAATGTTAAAACCAGCCTCATTATGGAAGATATAAAAGAACAAATTCAACATTCTATCCATTGTGAGCAGAAAAATATGGATCAGATTTTGGAAAAGCAGCAGAAACACACAGAGACATCCAAACACACTCACCTTCACAACCAATTTGTTATCAGCAATTAACTCAAGTACATGATTTTGGTCTGTGGTTGGGAAACCGGAGTACCCAAAGATAACTCACACATTCCACACATAAAATACTTTCACCTGTCAGTGGCAGTTATGGTTGTTTTACATACGTTAAAAAAAAAAGTTCCACCAAAGTGACTTATCACTGCCAATGCAGTCAGAAGAATGTACCATATTAAGTGAAGTGATCAGTTCGTGAGGTTAGACACAAGAAGTTGAAATCACTCCACTGCTGCACCCTCCACAGCATGACTCACCGTGGAATAGCAGGACGCCTCCTGCCCTCCATTCCTGATTGTTCTGGTCCCTCTGCTTCTCACCTTCTTTAATGGCTCTGTACACGCCACTCTTCACCTCTTTAATCACTCTTTCCAGTCCCTTTTTAGGATGCTCTGACACCATAATTCTCCCAATCTCTGACTCTTTCCTCCACCACTTTCTCTTCACAGTCTTTCCTTTTCCCTGATCCCTTCTTCGCTCTCTCCATCCGCATCAGGGCTGAGCTACACTGTACAGTCTTGCTTTAAGGGGCGAAGGCTTCACACACACACACACACAGTTTTTGTGAATATTCACCTTGACGCATGACGTTGTTTAAATGCAGGTTCAGCACAGAACCATTGTACCGAGGCTTCTTTCTTAGCATGGTTGCAGTACAATGGATTCCGACTTTTTATGGGTTTTCAGACACAACTGTTCCGCTTCTGGCACCTTTCATTCTCAATTAGATGCTGAATGGTAGTATCGTGACTGAGAACTGCATGCAGTCGCAGTACTCTGTGAGAATGCCTCTTACTTTTTATTGACGGTGTGCGTGTATGGGACAATACACACAAATCCTGGTTTCTTGAGTCTCCGCTGATGCCGGATGTCCTGAGCTGCGTGCCCATGCACTCTGACATGTCAAGAAAACCTGGAACCGGCCACTTGTACAGACTTTTTCCTTCTACCCCCTCTATGCAGATGTGCATGCAAAAGAGCTTTGATTAAAAAAAAATTTTTTTTTTTAAATCGCTACCAGATGATTGCAGATTTAATGAGAGCAATTTCTGCTGTAGGCCTGGTCTAATTGATCATTATGTTGTGATAAGATAAGAATCGGTGTAAATGGATGCAGCAATTGAGTTTCCTCCTCCAACCGTGAAGGTAATTCTTCATAGAGCTGGTAGCGCAGCAGGCCTCAGCAAAAGGCAGCCAGGAGGTAAGAAAGCCTCGTGCATCTCAAGATCAGCCAGGGCCCGGATCCACTGAAACGCTCCAAATAAACTGCAGATCGCAGTAAGATAACAGAGTAACGCAAGGTACATGTTTGAGAACTGTGATAGAAGAATGCGTCATTCAAAATATGTTACAGATATTCATAATTGTCAACCTTTTTGATTAGCATTGTTTGCAAATATAACTTAATAGTATTTTTTCACTTCTAATATTTTTAAATCGAACATAGCTTTGTTAAAATGTACCAAAGACACAAATGCCTTTTTTAAATTTACGTCTTGGGCCAATCTGTGTGAAATTAATCCAATCATCTTGAATTTGGTACATATTTGTCACAAACACTGCCATACCCAACAATTTGTGTACAAAGTTAGCTTAAATCTTCTGTTTTTGACACATAAAGACAAAAAATGGGTTTGTCATCTGCATAAAGAAATTGTTGTTACCTATTGATTCTCGATGGTCAAAATATGAAATGATGAGACTTGTATATCTGTTACTTATAAAACATGCAAAATTAGGGCTCACTATAGTTCGATGATGAAGTAAAATACTGAATATAATACATTCATATTCTGCATCTTCACCCCACATGTTCTGTAGACATCAAATGTAATTTAATTTAGAAATTATGTATATTTAACCTTTTTATTCCAGTCTTGTTGCTTACATACCGCTCATATCTAGACGTCTTGGACTGTTTATGATACCTAGAAATTTTAAAGAATACAAATAAAATAGTAAATTAAATTGAAACATGTGTGTACTTGTCATATGACGTTTAAAATACAAAACAAAAACATGTGACAAAGAGTCCAATTCAATTTGTAAATGCACACATTGGGTTTTAGCTTTATTGTCTGTTCTTAGCCTAAAATGTCATGCAATCAAAAGATTTGGAGAAATAATGTTAGAACAAACCAATGATGTCCTATTGCTGACATAAATCGTCAGCAAATCCAAAATGATGAGTTTGGATACTTTTCGTAAAGTGTTGGTTTGACAGAAAATAGTGATACTTTTATAAATTATTATTGAGGTGATCTCTGTGGGAATAGATTTATGTTGGTCCCATAAAAAATTTAATAAGCTCACCTTCCATTGTTTCATCGGGAACTTGCTGTCAAAATATCAGCTGTAGTTCTTCTGACGGTCGAGTCAACAAGTCTTTAGAGAAGTGGTCATTATTGTGATTGGACTTTTTCCCAAAACCCAGAACTTTTCTAAGAAGCAAGTCCTTTATTGGAGTGGTGGTGTGTTAAGACATTTTCAAACGTTTCGATCCTTCAGACATGCTATTGGGTCACCATAGAGACACAGGTAGATACTGGGGTTCATGAGGAACTGATCAGTGTGTGGGTTGGTGAGTGGGGTGTGTTTCTAATCAGGTATACCCATCTTGCTGTCCTTCCTTCCTTTGTCTGTCTCTCATATGGATGTATTTTTTTCCTGTTTCTACCAAACCCCCTCTCTCTTTGTCTTTGTCGGTCCCTCTACCTATCAATGTGTGTGTGTCTGTCTGTGTCTGTTCTGTGTGTTTTTCCTCGTCCTCCTCCTACTTCTTCTTTCGTTCCCGGCTCTTCTACTGTCTCTGTCTTCCTGTCTCTGTTGCTGTCACTGACTCTCGCTGTCTCCACCTTCGCTGAAACTCGACAGGACCACCACCCGGTAAAGTTCCTCCTCTGTCCTCCTCCTCTTCCATTCTGTCCCCAGTTTTCCACCACCGGATCAAATTGGCTTCTCTCTCTTTCTTTCTTTGTTCTTCTTACTTCGTGCTCATTATCGCCGTTCCGATGTCCACCATCGTAACCCCACAAACCCACAGGAAACCAACTCAGTACATTTGCTTTGTTGCCCAGATGATTATTAGAAGTTCTAGTCTTTTCGGTTCAACATTATACTCCACCCACATTCTGCCTTTTGGTGACGATCCATACCCTTTAGGAAGGCGAGGAAACCGACTTTCTTCAACACTCCTCAATGTAATGACCATGTTTTTACCAAATTCCCAATAAGGGCCCAACAAGGAGCTTGTGAGCCGCCACACATTCCAGCTGGCTATTACTGAATCAGTCGTACTTGAATCACGTGTATCAGGCAGCATCATTGTTGTTTGAGCCCCAAAACGCTTTACAATGGAGCACGGCTGAGAGTAGAATCCTCCTGGATCCACCAACCAGTTAAACTAATGAGTGGCACTGGGTTAACTGCTGGTCCATATGTCTTGTCCAAACTAGCTTTTAGCGCCTCTTATTATTTTGGTCGAATATAATTTACAATTTGTCTTATTTTTGTCTCATTAATATTAAAGACTATACAAACTGCGGACATCCTCTCTTGTCTACCCGCTGCTGGCGTTGATGAGTACATTACATATTACTTGTCGGGTTTTATCGAGAGTATTTTATGAGTATACAATATCAGGCCCGATACTAGTATTGGTGAATCCCGAGAATCATTAAGTTATGCCTCTTCGATATTCCTTTTTCCGTCACATTTTTGAAAAATAAATTGCAAAATTTCAAAGTATCAATGAAAGAAATCAAATATTTTTTGGTTGAGGAGACCAGGATGGCGATCATTTCTGCACTGACCAATAAAAAGATATGACTCTTATTGTTCTCCTTATCCCACACACTTTGTTACTTTGAAATTGAGATCTGTGAACGCATCAATAGTTTTATTCATCGTTGAGTCTGGAAAACTACTCATCTTGATCTATTTTACATAGGAGTGTTCAGCTGCAACCTTCCTGAAGGAAAAAGGTAATTTTCCAAAGTCTTTAGTAATATTTATTTTCCAATACACAGATTATGGGTGGAGTACACAAAGGTTAGTGACCATATTTGAACCTCGGTCAAACGGCTGTCGGGCTTAATTTTAGGTGTGTGTGTGTGTGTGTGTGTGTGTGTGTGTGTGTGTGTGTGTGTGTGTGTGTGTGTGTGTGTGTGTGTGTGTGTGTGTGTGTGTGTGTGTGTGTGTGTGTGTGTGTGTGTGTGTGTGTGTGTGTGTGTGTGTGTGTGTGTGTGTGTGTGTGTGTGTGTGTGGTCGATCTTTGGTATGAGTGTGTGCATGGGATGTTATTAGTTCCTACCACCTGACTGGCTTTGCTTTAATACTCTAAAGCTGCTCTGACAGAGAGTCCTTAGTCCCGCATGGCTTCAAAGGAAGAAACCCTATTGATTATCGACTGGGTCTTGTGAGCACGCACACGTGCAAACACACACGGCTGCCAAGTCTCAGACTCGATCAATCGGCATCAAATTGACCCGTCCTGTGTCTTCTGTCACAGGTACTGAGTTCATAGTTAAAGAAAAAAACCTTTGACGGACAATCCCTCGTCTGCTCAAACTTGGCAGTGGTCCAGATTCCTTCTGGATTTTGTTTTGGAAAAGGGCCATTTATGCCTCTTTTTTTATTCTTCTTTTTTTTTTTTTTTTTTTTTTTCTTTTTTTTTTTAGAATATGGGCATATAAATCATGAGCAAATGGTCACATTATGAGCTCACTGTGCTTTGAAAGCACTCTACTGAAAAGGTTTGCCTTGTTTCAACACTGAATAATGTTTCATCCGGTCGCTGTCATGACTCATATGACATTGTTGGTGTTTATTTGTGTACCGGCATGTGATGTCGTGGACATCACATGACCCAAAAAGTTTCACATAGCCTATATTTACTAAAAAAGGGACCAAAATAAAAAAGGGATTTTGATGAAAAGAAGCTATGTGAAACATGTTTCAATTAGTCAATTTGGATTATATCTGTATAATCCTCACTGTGCAATACTTAAAAGTCCACACCTCATGTTTTCACATCGCAAATGTCCATTTCCTTCGAAGAACTGAACAGCATCTCCCTGAAAAAGAAAGAAAGAGGTTTGGCTGGGCACTCTGTGGGGAGCTGCCTGTCGACATGGAATGAGTGAATGTTCCTTGTATGATGGTGTCGCTGATGATGATGACGATACCAAATGATCAGATAGCTGATTGCGTTGTCTCCTGCCGGTTTCATGTTTGACGCACAAGTCAGAGTTTCTTATCTCTGCGGAAGAAGAGAGTATGAGAGCTTTGCCTCTGTGTTGCCAACGACCTGCAAGTGTCATGTCACGCGTTTGCTTTCACTTCGATTCTCACCGTAGAGCTTTAAGATATTTATAAAAAATTGGCTTTGAGCACATATCTCACACCACGGTTCACTCTCCTGCGATGATACAGTTTTGGCGTAAAGGGTTTGGTAGGAGCCCTTTTGCGTCTCTTCAGTCCTTCTTTCTCCCCTCTAATTTTTCTTCATTGCTGTTTCTGTTCCTTGGCCAACCTCTAGGGGGAGCAGCAAAGGCAAAGACATCAGTACAATCAAATCTCTGCGTGTGCTGAGGGTGCTGCGTCCTCTAAAGACCATCAAACGTCTCCCCAAGTTAAAGGTAGGACAACCTTTATAATTATCAGTATATGGGTATAGTGAAAACAGAAAATGTTTGTTGCATTTTGCGTGTCTGTTTGCCTGACAACGATGCTTGAAGCCACGTGTGTGTGTGTGTGTGTGTGTGTGCGTGTGTGTGGTGTGTGTGTGTGTGTGTGTGTGTGTGTGTGTGTGTGTGTGTGTGTGTGTGTGTGTGTGTGTGTGTGTGTGTGTGTGTGTGTGTGTGTGTGTGTGTGTGTGTGTGTGTGAGGGTAACTTTCAAAGCGTTGCCATGTAAATGTGAAACTAAAACCAAAAAATTATGCATTTTTGCTTGAAATGTTGTGTAAACGGGGCCTAAGATCCTGTGTAAGGCAAGTATTTTGTGGGTGATCTACTATGAATACAACCTTGAGTGGATGTCACCCACAAATGGGAGTTGGCAAATGAGGGTTTAGCGTGCATTTTTGCATGAATTCACTGTGCAGTAAACAGATTAGCAAAGAAAGACAAATGCAATATGGAAGACAATATGTCAAAGCTGTGAGAAAAATAAGAGCAACACAAGAGATTCAGAAAATACTTCACGGTGTACATGAATATCTTATTAAAAAATTTGTGAAAGTCGTCGGATGGCAGCTGAAGAAATACGTCTCACCACAGAAACAACATCTGTGCTTCACCACTCAAGTGAAATTTTCAACCAGTCTCGTCATCACGTAGCAAAAGGCTTGCTTGGTGTTGATACCTGATCAGTGAGTATTACTAGGATAAAAACCATATTGATCAATGCTCCTTGTTCTTTGCAGGCCGTCTTTGACTGTGTGGTGAACTCTCTGAAGAACGTGCTGAACATCCTGATCGTCTACATGCTCTTCATGTTCATCTTCGCTGTGGTGGCCGTACAGCTCTTCAAGGGTCGATTCTTCTACTGCACAGACGAATCCAAAGAATTCGAGCGCGATTGCAAGTTAGTGGGAACTTCAGACACTCACATTTGTACCAATTTGGCATTGCTGATTAACACCACATGCATGGTTTTTTGGGGGGGTTTTGGACTGTGGGAGGAAATCAATGCAAACCCACAAAGAAGGGCCCAGACTCAGACCCGTGACACTTTCATTTTGAGGCTGCACTACTAACCACGACACCACCGTGTAGCCATAAAGATAATTTTAAATAATTCTAGTTTTACTTATAGTACATTCAAGAAGGGGAAAAAAGTTAAGGAGGGATAGAGAAAGGGGGGAAAGGAAAAGTGGATATAAAAAGAGAGGGGAGGAAATTAATTGTGACCTCAAAACTGTGCAGGTTTTCAGGCCATGGGGGAAAAACACACAGAAATAAATATAGTAGTAATAACAAGTTCATTCAGGTTATTTAGTGTCATAATTGGGGGAAGATGTAAAAGAGCAAAGGTGATTTGAGTTTGTTACACACCCTTCATAGTCTGAGTTTTATCAGTGCTGACACCTAGAGGAGGAAGCTGGGAATTCATTGAACAGATACAGAGGGCTCAACCATCATTTTTTTGTTGGTCACAATGTGATCAAAAGAAAAAGATTCACAAGGTTCACCACACTGAAGTTTGAGGTTTATTATAACAACATTCATGATATCACCATTTGCACATGAATCAACAGAAACATTTGCTGAATGTTTGTGCTTTCATGTCTGTTGATGGATGTGTATGTCCATGTGCGTGTTTTCCTCCAGGGGCGAGTACTTGGTGTATGAGAAGGATGAGGTTAAAGCTCAGAAGCGGGAGTGGGAGAAGTACGATTTTCACTACGACAACGTGGCTTGGGCCTTGCTCACCCTTTTCACAGTCTCCACTGGAGAGGGGTGGCCGCAGTGAGTACACTGATTGTCTTGTGGCTTGAAACTCTCTGTGTTTTATCAGGCTGTCTTAAGCATTTTTCTCTTATGTTCTCCTTTCTCAGGGTGTTAAAGCACTCAGTGGACTCCACCTATGAGAATCAGGGCCCGAGCCCGGGATACAGGATGGAAATGTCCATCTTTTACGTGGTGTACTTCGTTGTCTTCCCCTTCTTCTTCGTAAACATCTTCGTGGCTCTCATCATCATCACGTTCCAGGAACAAGGAGATAAAATGATGGAGGACTATAGCTTAGAAAAGAATGAGGTGAAAGCTGCATTCTTTTTCCATTGTTGAAACTCTCGAGTAGCCACATGTGAGGGTAACTCTCCTCATCTCTGCTCCTCCTCCTCCTCCTGCAGAGAGCCTGTATAGATTTCGCTATCAACGCCAAGCCTCTGACTCGCCACATGCCGAAGAACAAGCTGAGCTTCCAGTATCGCATGTGGCAGTTTGTGGTGTCTCCGCCCTTCGAGTACAGCATCATGGCTCTGATCGCGCTCAACACCATCGTCCTCATGATGAAGGTACAAATCCGAAAAGCCTCTCTAACGTCGGACGTTCGAGATCCTGTATAAAACCTGTGAAACTGCACTCGTACACAAATAGAATTTAGTTTGAATGTGGTTTAATTGTGCTAGAACAACACCATTTTATTACTGGACTCACCAAATTTGCATATGTACTAACCTAAACTAAACTAACTAATGTGCTTGTAAATCAGGCCCTGAATGTCATCTCTTTAGTGTTTGAGTAGTATTAAAAAAAAAAACACATTTATTTCTCAAATATTGATATTTAATAGGAGCAGATCTACGTATTTCTTCTCCATTCTTAAATACCTGATTGAAATTAGCACTCTTCTCTGGCCTAACATGTGACAGCACTTATAATCTAATTCTACTCATATCCAGCAAATATGTCAAGTTTAAACATTGATATTTGACTGCTACTGGAATTAGTTTATGAGTGTTTACTCCAGCTCATAAACATAGAACCAGGAGGATTTGCAGCTGTTTAATTAGGTAACATCAAACATCCATTTTTACAACTTAAAAATGACTGAAATTCCAAAGTTACTGCATCGTATACACTACTGTGTACTACCATATTATTGGGTTTTGTTTTTGAGAACAGTACCTTAAATATGACAATGTACACATGGTCACTGATCTTTAGATATAACCTAAACATGATCAAACAATTACATTTTCCCATTCGGTAGCATTTGTAGCTTAAATCGATCATCCCGGTCCTCCTACAGCTAGAAATGCTCCAGTGTGTCATGCATTGTTATAGATTCAATACTCCCCCTCTTATTTATGCATTGAAAAAATTTTTGAATTTACCAAAGACTTGCTATCAAGAGTTTGACTCCCTGTCTTTGTTTTGTGTGTCAACAGTTCGACGGCGCCTCGGTAACCTACGACGACGTCTTGAAGAACCTCAACATCGTGTTTACCACCTTCTTCTTCATGGAGTCGGTGCTGAAGATCATCGCCTTTGGCCCTCTGGTGAGACTTCTACATGTCTGGGTTGGCCCGATCTAGAAGCTCCAGTGTTTTATCCTATTATTCATTCATAAAGCCGGTTATTTTGGTAGACGGATCTAGAGCATGTTTCTTCCTGTCCCTGAAAAACCCGGAGTGCACCGTGCGGCACCACAATCACGCTATCAGCCTCTTTCCACTCTGTCTCCATGGCAACAACACCGCCACTGTCGAGTCTGTGGTGTCCACCCCAGAGAAATGCGCTTGGCTACCTTTAATGAAGTCTTTTACTGTTTTTTTTTTTTTCTCCTGCAGAATTACTTCAGAGATGCCTGGAACATTTTTGATTTTGTGTCCGTACTCGGAAGCATCACCGACATATTAGTGACTGAACTAGGGGTAAGTGCTGCGGAGGGCTGACGAGGTGATCGGTTAAATGAAGGAGAAAGCTTTTCTGGCAAAATGTCGAGCATTCCAGATGATCTTAAAGTCTTTGCTTTTCTTTTTCTCAATAAGTGTTTTTTCCCTTGACCCAAATTTTTAGTTGATTCTGGTCATTTTTTCTTGATTTTTCTGATTTGTGCCCTGTGGTCTCCAGGTATCTTTGAGAATTAAAAGTCCAGAATATGAAGCACACTGAATGCATTTGTATTAGTTCAGTCAGTCTTTTGCAATATTTTATTATCAGATATTTCATTGAAAGAAACTTGCCTAATGTAAATATCGGGGGGGAAAACTGACTGAACTGTGATGAATTACATTTCTAACTTGTGATGACAGTGGAGCTTATTTCACTTTATTATTTTAATATCATTTTCATACCTGGTTTCAACAGGGCCAAATTTAAAAGCAGAAAAAAATATGGTCAAAAATGACTATTCAAGTGTTTATATTTATCACAAATAATAATCTATATCATATGTTTACCTGATGTCATGTAGCCCTTGGCCTCGTTTACACAACAACATTTTCAAGTGACAACCGAAAAATTTTAAGCTATTTTGGGTGTCTGTTTACATGACAACAGTGCTCGGAGCTACTAAGAATACAACTTTTTAAAAACACTAAGAAAAGGAAAAGATTGGAAAACAACTTTTTTGTAAATGCTACTTTTGTCGTAGTAAATAGTAGTAATAGTTCTGCACATGCATGAATAGATGTACAATTACAACAATGGCGGCCTTCAGTGTCGTGACTCCCAGTCCATAGTCCTCTAGGACTTGGTAACTTTAGAGTTTACTGTCACCGTAAAAACAATCCAATGTAGTCGTCTCTCCATATGAATGTCTGTGTATGCACTATTGTTAATATTTATAGTGTATTGGTCTTTCTGTGCACATGAATTTCATTAACAAATAACAGCGCCAACTCATGGCCTCATATGCTAACTACATAATTTTTAGCGTTACTGATGTTTCTGTGTAAACGAGGCCTGAATCTCACAACTGAAGAAAAGGCAAATTAAGTCTAATGGTTACGTTTCAATGGAGACATTTTGCCTTAAAGCTTCTGTTGTATTTAACTGTTGTTCTTGTTATACATATCAGTCAACCTGTATGTCTTTGTTTCACATTAGCTTAATATAAATGTTCAGTGGCAGTTTCAGCCTCTCTCTGTTGTCCAGCCAACACATATTTTCTTGCTGTATTTGTCTTGCTGTTACTCTTCCCTCCATTCAGACTGACTGCATTAGCAGTAACCGTGCTAAGTGCTTCGACACAGCTTTGTTCTACAGCCATGTCGGCCGTGCTGTTTACCTTTCTCTATCTGAAGAGGCGTCAATTGAGCTGTTTTCAACGGGAAACTGACTGTTTCTGACATTTGATTGATTTTGTTGTCTGGATAGTGTCGGCTATGACATTGGGGTCAATCTACTAATTGTGGATGCTTCATCTTAAAAGAAAGACATTGGGAAGCAAAATAACTAAACTCAGATTTAAGCATGAATGAGCCAAAATTAGGTGGTTTAGAATAAATATTGGAGACTTTTCTTGAGCAGGTTCCAGAATATGATTCTTTTTTAAAAACACAAGCTGTTGGATTTCAACTCATTTGACTAGCATCAGACGGAGGCTGAACATTCCGGACTGTTAAAGGTTTTTTCACTGCCTTTGTACTGACACCCATAATGACTTCGTGTTCCTCTTCTATCTCTTTACATGCTTTCTTTAAACCTCTCTACTTTGTTGGCGCCCTACGCCCCTCCCACTCCCTCCTCCTCTGAAAAAAAAAAAAAAAAAATCCATCCAATCAAAATGCACTATGAAATCCTTCATCGTGTTCTCCATCCGTTGCTGCGCCATGACATGTGGTGGTGGTGCTGTGATGATGATGATGGTGATGGTGTGTGTTCCGCCCCCATGCCCCCGCCCAATAAAACACACGACCAACCTGCCACTCCTCTTCCTTATCCTCCTCCTTCTCCCCCACAACAATATCTCGCACCCACTCACGATTAACTACAACCTACCAAAAATTTTACTACAACAACAAACAAAAAAAATCCCTCTCCCATTCATCTTTCTACATCTTCGTACATGTAGAATCTGGTTGGTTTGTAATTTATCTCTCAAAGCTTTCTGCTGCATCGTCATTGGCCATGTGTACTCCCTTGATACATGTCCTGCCACCCCGCCTCAGTCACCCCCCCCCCCCCCCCCCCCCCCCCCCCACATCCAGTCCAAACCTCAGAGTCCTGTGCATGCGCTTTCTGAATGATGACCCGTTAAACTCCTTGTATCTCAACACATAACGAGGTGAAATTTCAATTTGATAGATTTTATGCAACAATATACACACTGGAAGCCGACACAGTTATACAGCACAATATTTAATTGACTTTAACTTTAAACACAGATAGTACTGAGCTTAATACACAAAAGCACACAAAAGTATATTATAACGGTCAAAAACAATAGTAGTACCATAATAGTATCAGAAATAATTTCTATTGTCATGACAGTATTATAAAGCAGTAATATTATCATGATAGCCTTAGAAATAATGAGTAGTATTATAATAGTATAAGAAATAATGAGTAGTATTATAATAGTAATTAAAAAACAATAATACTGTCATATAGTAATATAAAACAATAGTGTCTGATAGTATTAGTAAACAATCATAGTGTCATGATAGTACTAGAAAGCACTAGTGTCATTATAATATTAGTAAACAATTTTAGTGTCATGATAGTATTAGTAAACAATAACAGATAAAAGATAGTGAAAACATTAGTGGGATGAAAGAATTAGAAGTCATTAGCATTGCCATGATAATATTAGAAAGTAATAGCAGTGTAAATGTACTGACAGCTGATTTACAATAGTTGTCGCTAATAAAAATGATCTCTCTTGCTTCTAGTGCAACTCAGTGAATGTTTGAAATGGACTTAAGGCTGTGCCCCACTGGCCCCTGCTGGTCTGCATGTAGGCCAGATCCTCCCTGAAAGAGTTTGCTGCCATGCCAAGCCATGCCAAGCCATGCCTGCACTGAAACTGCTCGCTGGTGCTTCCCCCTACCTCCTCTTATTCCTCCTCCTCATCCTCCTCTTCATGTGCCTCTTTCTGCCTTGCCTGTCATCCACAAAATGCCAGAGCCTTAGCAGGGAGTTTGGCTGTTGTATAATCAATGTTTCTCCACATGACACTGCAAAGAGCCAAAATGTAGACTTGGAAAGAGTTTACTAGCCCTAAGAATCACTAATTTGGACGTTAATTTTTACCTTTTCTTTCTCTGACAACGTGGCATGCTTGTCACCATACAGCAAATCCGATTTTTCAAAGTGTGAAAACTGCTTTGCTCAAATTTTGAAGTATGAAAATGTAAGAAGAAAATGTGCACCAGCATGGACATAAACAATTACAATTTAGATTCACAAAGCTTTAATACACAATGAGGGCCTTATACATTTAGATAAATATCAGAAGATCATCTTATTCAGTGTCACAAATAAATCAAAGCCAAGCTAATTCTGCTAACTGTGCGTGCGTGCGTGTGTGTGCGTGCGTGCGTGTGTGTGTGTGTGTGTGTGTGTGTGTGTGTGTGTGTGTGACAGGCAAAGTGCACCGTGCTCCATCTTGTGTGGCCTGCTTGCCCCCCAGAGATCAGTGCATTTGGTTCTCTTAAAAAAAACAAAAAAAAATTGTGTTTTGCTCTACCAGATTGGATGATGACATTTAAACTCTTTGAATTGAGTTTCCTCTTTTTTTTGTCACCTTTATGATCTCTTCTTTTTTTTTTTTAATCTTTCCTCTGTCTTTTGCCTCATTTGTTCTTATTTCTCCCAAGAAGCATTGTGTTTGCAGTCAGATAGCTTTTGTTGGTTTGGACTTCTCTCTTCGTCCTCGTTTTTGTGTTTCGGTAGAGGAAGGTTGCACGGGGCTCGCATATTTTCGCGAAACTGACTGTGTTGTTCCTGTGCGACATAGAACAATTTCATCAACCTGAGCTTCCTGAGGCTCTTCAGAGCCGCTCGACTCATCAAGCTGCTGCGACAGGGAGAGACCATCCGCATCCTGCTGTGGACCTTTGTCCAGTCCTTCAAGGTGCCCGCTCGTCAACAGATCCAGCCTGCAAGTGTGTACAGATCGCAACACATACGACGGCACTGACGAGTATTTACTTTCTCTGCTCCGGTAGGCTCTGCCATACGTGTGTCTGCTCATTGCCATGCTCTTCTTCATCTATGCCATCATTGGGATGCAGGTGAGTGCTGCTGGACCGCACGACTTAACTGAAATATTCTCTCTCCCTGTTGTGTTGGTTTGCTTGTGCAGCTCTGAGGTGAAGTAAATCTCTTCTATAAGAAGTAGATCTGCATACATGAAGAGAATACGGAAGGACATGTACTATATTGACAAGACAATAAAATGAGTACCGGTACTTCATTACATGCTGAAAATGCATTTAAAGTCAAAAGTTCTAAAGTAGCGTCAACAAAACCAAGTGTTTCTTAAACTTTTTACAATATGTACCACTTGAGAATTTGTTGAGCTCACCAGGTGCCACCACTGGAATCGGCCTCGACAAACACTGTCAATTAGTCCTTATATACTGGAGAACACAGCAGCATCATAACGGACATTTAAAGTCATCCTCAGAATAAATGCAAAAACATGGAACTGTATTTCAACTGCATGAAAAAAACGAAAGAAATTCATGTTTTATATATTCTCATTTCAAGCTTTGTACTTTGGGCCATCAATGCTGTGGGCAATAAACGCCATGTCGTTATGACTGAAACTTAAATAACAATGAGTAAACTCACTATTGTATCATACAATTTGTCTGAAATAAATATCTATCCAGACTATTCTGACAACAATAGACATTTTAGGGGAGATACAACTGCTACTAAACTAACTACTACTACAGCTATCAAGTATAGGCTAAAGCAGGGGTGTCCAACACCGGTCCTCGAGAGCCCCTGTCCTGCATGTTTTAGCTCTCTCCCAGTTGCAACACACCTGGTTGTAATGAGGGGCTCGTAATTGGGATTGTTCACAACCTTGGTGATGACATCCTCAAACAACCAAAAGTTTTGTCTGGTGGATGCTATTCATAGACGGCAGTGGCATTGTGACTCATGGTCTTGAAGAGGCATTACCATCTCAAATAAACTTCAACTTCAGCTGATGCACAGAATTACGACGATAAGTACAGCTTTAGAATGATGGAGGATTAACTGCGATGTATGTCCAGGAATCATTTGGTTTGTCATGTCTATTTCACCGCGCAAGTACAAGAACCATCTACGATATCAACTCTACCAAGTGCACCATGTACGATACGGATCACAAAACGCTGAGATGACTGAGAAATTTCCACAGAATGGATACAAATTTCCCTCTAAGAGAGTCTTTTCTCTCGATTTTGTGAAGTACTTAAGGCTAATTTATACTCCATACACAAACGATACATAAAGGCTATGGGTTGCATTGAACCACCTCTGCACAGCCTCTGCATAGACCCCATAAACACCTCCAACAGCCTCTAACTTAGTATTTGAATGGGAAGTATACAGAGCACAGAGGCTGCGATTGGTCCACTCTGCTACTTCATGGGGAATGTCAAGAAACTCCACGTGATCCCTTATGATCTTGTCGTAAATGTGCAGAAGCTGTTAAATTCAGCAGCAGCACACACTGCCTAGGGGCAGTGAGAAATGAGATTCATGCGATTTCGCGACCGATCCTCCTACACCCACTAGCATTATAGTGGTGAACTACTTTGCAGTATATATTGCCTTGATGTAAAAGTTCCAGGACTGATGGGACTGCGTGAACGCTGCTCACTGCCCCACATGTACTGTAGACACGGTAATATATATCAGCTTTGCAAAGAAGTAGCAAAACACAGCATTAAGTGGAGAGATACTGTATGTCCATCACTGTCTCGGCTTTCAAGACATGGAGAAACATAAACCAAGACGAATTTTGCCTGTACATGGAGGGAACCGGCAAAAAAATGAATCATTGAAAGGAGTACAGTTCAAGAAGTATTGAGAGTTAGTCGTATGAATGAAACAATAGCTTCTGTTCATCTCTGCAGTTGTTTGGGAACTTAGCACTCGACGAGGAAGGAGACAGTGCCATCAACGCGCACAATAACTTCCGAACCTTCATTATGGCCCTGATGCTGCTTTTCAGGTGAGTCAGATCTGCTGCTTCCTTCAGTCCCCTGTGTCTTTTGACCTGTCTTTCTCTGACACTGTAAATGACTATTGTTTGCCCCCTGCTTGTGTAGGAGCGCTACGGGTGAAGCATGGCATGACATCATGTTGGCATGCCTTGGCGGTAAGAAATGCGACCCAGCCTCAGGGAACACAGAAGCCGAGTGTGGAAGCACCTTCGCCTACACCTACTTCGTCTCCTTCATCTTCCTCTGCTCGTTTCTGGTGAGAAAAACTAATGAACACCTCGTTATCCACCGACTAAAGATGTACACATCCATAAATCCATACATCTAATAAGCTTGAGTCTTTGCCAACTTGCATCAATAGGCATAGAGTGAAGTACAAGAGAAATTGCACCCAGTGTGATTTTGGGGTGTTTGGACATATTTGAAGCCACCACATGTAATGGAATTGTTCAAATGAATCCTGCATTTTCCCTAAAGTCAACTGGGATTGTTTATGGAACTTTTTGAAGGAAAATGGTAATAGAATAATAACAATAGATATCACATGCTTCCAGATACATAACGTCATGCTATGTTATCATCTTGGGCCACTAATGGGGGCTGCTGTAATGAAACCACACACACACAAATGCATAAAGAACACTAAGCTAAACATTAACAATGGCGAGTACAGAGACATTCTTACGAACAGACGACCAAGTCGGTTAGTACGGTGACTCTTACCTATAAAACTGCCAAGTCTCATGACAATATGGACTGGGAGTCATGACATTCTGGAGGCAAACATTGTTGTTATTGTCCATCTTCTCGTGCATGTGCAGAAGAACTATTTACTATGGCCATGGTGTGCATGCGCGGTAGCAGAATTTCCTTAAAATTGTCCGGAGTCGGAGCCTTTGCAAAACGTTGCATTTTCTCCACGGGGACCAAGTATATCAGAAAAGTTATTCTGTTATTTACATTTTCACTTGAAACCTTTGCGTAAACAGTTCCTAAATATGCTGCTAGTGACTCAAGCTTTTGAGGTAGATTCCTAAACCTTGTGGAGAAAAAAGCCTGACAAGCTGTTGGTTTGTTTGTTTGTTTGTTGGTTTTTTTTGCCACTTTACTCCAGATGCTGAATCTGTTTGTGGCTGTCATCATGGACAACTTTGAATATCTGACCAGAGACTCGTCCATCCTGGGGCCGCATCACCTGGACGAGTATGTAAGGATATGGGCCGAGTACGACCCCGCCGCCTGGTGAGTGGCACACTCATACACAAAGATACTGCTGTAGGGGCATGTATTACATACACATGCCAACACACGAGGCTTAAAGTATCTTGCATATAGTCCAGAGCAGCAGGGGTATAGAAACCAATGAACATGTACAGGTCTGATTTGTAAAGCCAATCACAGGAGACCCAAGTGAAGGTGTAGGTCAGAGGTCCTCAATCTGGAGGGCTGGAGGGCTGGTGTCCTGCGTGTTTTAAGTTTCTCCCAATTGCAACAGACCTGAATGCAATAAGGGCCTTCCGACTTGGCTTTTCTAAAAGCTTGACAATGTCAACATCAGATTGAGCTGTGTTGAAGCTGGGAGAAAGATAAAACGTGCAGGACACTGGCCCCCTGCGGTCCGGAATTGATGAATCCTGGTGTAGGTTATTCATTGATGGTCTCCACATATGTTTGGATCAGACTAGGCTAATATGGCCCGGATAGTTAATTCTTCCCACTGCTGATGAGCTGTGACACATGTAACCGATACCTAGATATGTTTAAAATAGAGCTTAGCATGTTAATGTTGGTCGTTATAGCCTCCAAGAATTCAGCTGTCCATGCAGCAAAGAGAATCATCAGAAAACATTCATGTTACCATGGTGTGACACTCGTAACGTGAATTTTTCAATACCATGGAACGCAAACAGCAATATTGAAGTGCTGGCATATGTGGAAAATTGAAAGTTGAAGTTATCTTTGAAAAAGTGGCAGAAGCAGATGTTTCTACACTCGTAAATTGTAAATAAGTACAATGATGTTTTATTACCAAACGTTTTAACATATGACAAGTTTTATGGCGTCGAAATGTATTGGGAAATATTGGATGTAATGAGAAATTCCTGTTTCCCAGCTGCTCATTAATGCACATTTGCACGCACACACTCACATTCACACACACAAACATGCCATAAGGAATAATTGTAACATACTGGTAGCAATCGGGACGAGGCTAAATGAGATCAGGGAGTGGCTGAAAAACTGCAGGAATATGTGGAGGTTAATGGGAAAGTAAGGAATAGTTTGCACAAAACATTAAACAGGACGCGACCCAGGCAGATTTGGATACGTCCATCGGAATCCAGACGTCAGTCAGAATGAAGTACTCAGGTTGTGGCAATATCTCCACAGCTGTTTAAGACTCTTGGATGTTATGTTAACCCTTGACTTTTTCTCTCCCTCTGAGACGAGGCAGGGACCAGTGTCTCGTTCTCATGAAGACGATGAAACAGGATCTGCACTGTACCATAATGAGAATTAAACAGGACAGCGAAGGCTGACACTTATCCAGCCTTCGTCCTGTCGTTCTCTAGTTTTTTTTCCTTCTCTTTTAGTTTGTGCATAGTTCAGATGAATGTAACCCCACCTTCTCCCTCCTCTCCTCTCTGGGTGGGTGTGTGTGTGTGTGTGTGTGTGTGCGTGCGTGCGTGCGTGCGTGCGTGCGTGCGTGCGTGCGTGTGTGAAAGAGAGGAATGTTTTCTCAGTGTAAATAAATGCCCTCTCTCTATCTCTCTCTCTCTCTCGCTCTCTCTCTCTCTCTCTCTCTCTCTCTCTCTCTCGCTCTGTATTTGGTGTGTTCCCTCACCTAACCTCCCCTCCTTGTATTTTTCTTGCAGCGGGCGCATACATTATAAGGATATGTACAGTTTATTGCGAGTTATCTCCCCTCCTCTGGGCCTTGGCAAGAAATGCCCACATAGGGTGGCCTGCAAGGTTTGAACCAAACCCCTAAAGCACCAACTTTAAACGCAACCTGCTCGCCTTTTAAGAGACTGGAATGAATGTCGCTCTATCACTTTGAGAACAAAGTTCTTTCTTCCTTCAACTTTTTGGTTTGATATTTCTGTTTGGGTTTGCATTATTCACTTTTTTTAAGCCCATTTCACCATTGAATCATTCTTCTTTGAGGGTTATTCTGTTGTATATGCATTCTGACATGACGATGAGAATGTTTGGGACAATGCAGAAATGCACACACACACACACACACTCTCTTGCACACGCTCATGTATCCACAGAGAGACGCACACACGCATGAGGTGGTGCACTGCACTTGCTATTGTCTTCTGACTGAACGCTGGGAAAGTTCCACTGATATGTTCACTTTTTTGAATTGAGTATTCTGTAAACCGTAGAGTCTAGACTTCTAGTCAGCCATTGTCTTTGATTTCTGCTTGCTGTCTAATTTTGCCTGGGCAGAAAATGGTCGAGCAATGTGCATTGTTCTTGTTTGAGTTTGGGGTTTGGGAGGTGCGGGTTACTTCAGTGCAGAGACATGTGCAGAAAGGGTTTGGCCTGCATACAGTCACCCAGTTGGTAAATCCTGGCTTGGGCTGTATTTTCCAGACATGTGTCATTGACCTGCAACAAAATATGAATAAACTGAGATGATTAAATATATAAACATGTGTGAAAGCCAAAAACTCGCCTACCTCATTCTGTTTTCAGTTAAAACTGACAAGGAAATTTAATGAAAACTGCTATTTAAAGGTCATCTAACTTATTGCAGCAGCTATGACTAGTATCAAATCCAGACTGTTTAAAAAAAAAAAAAAAGAAACCTAGAAATCAAGATTTTATTCACATTAGTCTGTTGTGGTACAACTATTTACAATGGCATTGTTGTGCATATGCTGTTGCAGCATTTCAGAACAGTTAAGAATTCTTCCTGTTTCCTCTGAGTGGGAGCATTTTCCTCCATTTACATGGAGTAGAAGCTTTTCTGAAAAGTATTGTTTTATCACAAGTCCACAGAAACAGAGTTTGACCATTTCCAGTGAGAGGGATTCAAAACGTTTTCAAAACGTTCCATCTCGGGAGCCATTTTCTAAAAGTTGTTTTTTCAGTCTCTGAGCACCGTTGTCTTGTAAACAACACCTAAAATTAAACAAAAGTTTACCATTTTGACTTGAAAACGTTGTGTAAACGGGGCCTAAAGTAAATGAGACACCCCTGAATGAAATTACAGTGTGCAGGAGCATTAGACCATGTTCAAGCCAATTTTTGTCATTTAAACAGCAAATAATCCCTGCAAAGCAACACACTTCTGCACACGTCCAGGGGATTGATCCTCTTTAAATAATCTTCAGCATGTTTTGTAACATCATGCAACGCAATATGAAGTAAACACGGCTCACTTCACCATGAGGTGTTTGATAAGAAGAGTTTATACACATAAATCACCTGTACTATGTAATCATTGAGCATTATGCATCCTTATAAGTAGTTATGAACATTATAAAGGGTTGTAATCTTTGATAGGACTACAGCTCGAGTTGTCACTGCCTTAAAAAAAATAACAGACCTCGTCACTTTCTAAAAACCTTTAGCTGTAGCCTATATCAGAAGTATTTCTTGTAAAATTTTAAGTCTCAGTACGTCCATGGCTCATGTTTGGAAACTATTTCTCAAAGCTGTCTGATTGAATACACCTTAAAGCTGCTATGTGTGCATGGATTTCTTTCTTTCTTTGCGATGAATACATCTTATTATGAATGCTTAGTTTTAGAAAAAGGACCCCATAAAGTCGTATACAGAGTGGCTTTAAGAATTATGGGAATCAGAATAAATATTTAAGCCTGTTACAAGCTCTTCTCATCCCACACAAGAAAGACAATATGACCTGAAAAGTCCAACGTTTATTATGCATCACTAAAACCTGAAACTGTTAGTTCAGTCCAGAGATCAACTTGATCAAGTTTAAGAGAAACTACTGTCTGCAGGAGTCTTTAACCTTCAACTTGTTTGTTCGTGTCCAGTAAACTATAGTTTTCTACTTTTTAATCATTTTCATAAAAACATTGGGGCCCCGTGTCACCATGTCAATACTTGTACGGGTTTGCTTTGGAGGCAGACAGCTTGTGTTTCTCCACATACCTTCAAAGGGGAATGTAACAGGCTTCAGACTGATAGTTGATGTCCATTGTTATGCAGAGTACTGCACTAATACGGCCAAACCCTCTCTGCTAGTGGCTCCAGTTGTATGGGAAAAGAAAGGGGCAGGGTGTGTGTGGGGTCCAGGGCAATGACTTTGGACTTTAAGAAAAGGTCTTGTGTCCACCAGGCATCTCTCAAGAATGACCTGCGTCCACAGAGGCTCGCAGGAGGAATTGTTGGTTGTTTAGTTAGTTGTTGTTTTTTAAGAATATTTTACAGTGGTCATAACTAAAGAAATAACTGATTTAGTTCATTATTAAACCAGTCTTAAACACTATTGGAGAAAAAGAACGAAAGAAAGCTTGAGATGGCAGGTTTTTAGTGTGTTCTTCTACAATACAATCACAATAGTTGCCTAAAAGCTACTTTCTTTATTGTTATCATGCTTCTTTACACACATTTAGCATAGTTGTGTGAAAATATGAGACCACGACTGCCAAGAAGTTGATTTAATATCATCTAATAAAATATGAATTATGTAATTTATATTCTCCAAAACATTATCAGTGGACAATAAATGAAAGCAAGTATAGAGTAAAAAAAAAACACAGATGAAATAGTGATGGAAATTTTGAAATCTTTGGGTAATTTCTGAAAACAAATTTTGTAAATAAAGTCAGCTTTTTGAGGAAATTTGAAAATGAAATGATAGAAATAAGGTTGAAATGATTGGATTTGTTCAGAGAGCCGATAATATGTCAGGAACTTAAAAGAATAATGCAAAAGAAAAGGAACCAAAAATATGTTAGAAAATAAAATAAAAGCATTTAAAAGGTAAATGTACAATATGAAAACAAAAAAAAATGCAATTTGGTAAAGAAGTGTTTGGGGTTTTTTTTCGAAATAGGACAATAGATTCTGTGAATTCTGGCAGCTAAATTTTTGCCAGTTTTTCTCCATTACAAATAATATTAAAGAAATCCCATACAACGACCCCCAAAAAACCACTGTGGAGGTCTTGCTTCACTTCCCGTCCTCGCTCTGGAGACATGGTCGTGAATGGAGGTTCCTTGTGGACGCGCAGCCTCAGTAAAACAGACTGCATTGACTTGTCACTCACTTCCGATCTCCGCAGCGGTGCTTTTCTTTGCCTGCTCGAAGCCCCGCTGCCAGTTCTATCCGAGCGGCGAAAGAGGGCAAAAACTTTCAAATAAAAAAAAAAAAAAAACGGCCAAATCCCCTTTTCACCTCGCATAGAACGGGTATTTTGAGAGCAACTAACTAACTAAACTAAATAACACCTCCAAACCTCTCCTACCTCCCTCCTTGAACTTTTGCCCCCCCCCTCCTAACCCCCTTTCCTCCTCTCCTCCACCTCTATTTTTTTTATCTGTATGACCTACCAGACTTAGAAATCCTCGTGAACACGCCCCCTCGTGCTCTCTCGTTCTCTCTTTCTCTCTTTTTCTCTCGCCACAGCAACCACATATCCACAGCGACCAAACCAATAACCTCTGTGTATTTGTTTCCCCCTTCCCTCCTCCCCCTTCCTCTCCTTTGTTGGTTTCTTTCTATTTTTCCCCTCCTGTCTTCCCCCCACCCTGCCCCAACACACCTTTGTGCGTCCGTCTGTCCGTCCCCTCAAACCCTCCCTCCCCTCCATTCCCCCGCCCCACCTGTTGATCTTTCTTTCGTTTTCACGTCGTCCGTCTTCGTCTGTTTTGTCCGTGTGCGTGCGTGTGCGTGCGTGTGTGTGTTGGTGTGCGGTTGCTATACGCATGCATGTGTGTGTGTGTGTGTGTGTGTGTGTGTGTGTGTGTGTGTGTGTGTGTGTGTGTGTGTGTGTGTGTGTGTGTGTGTGTGTGTGTGTGTGTGTGTGTGTGTGTGTGTGTGTGTGTGTGTGTGTGTTTGTGTGTTTATGGCCACCCCAGCGGCCGGATCAGTTACACAGACATGTATCAGATGCTAAGACACATGTGTCCGCCGCTAGGCCTCGGGAAGAGGTGTCCCGCCCGGGTCGCCTATAAGGTAGACCCACCCCCCACCTTACCCCCCTCCTCCTCAGCCACCACCCCCTTTCACACCCCCCCCCCTCAACCCATCCTCCCTTTCTCTACCATCCCTCTCCTCACCTTCTTTCTCTTCACTCCTCCAGTCTCCGACCTGAAACCTCCCCATCGCCGGGGAGGACAACCTCACCACTCTCTCTCTCAGCTGCTGAGACCTTATCTCTTCCTCCTACTCTTCCTCCTCCTCCTCCTCCTCTCTCTCCATACCCCCCCCCCCTCTTCCTCCCAGCGGTGTTCTCCTCATTGTCTGTCAGTGGTGGTTGTGGTGGTGGTGAGCGCTGTCCTCTCTTCTCTCTCTCCGACCGCGGGGATGGAGGGATGGGCTTTTGTCGTGAAGTGAAGTGATAGTGGAGTGGTAGCCAGTCCTCCTTTTGATTTCCCTCCTCCGCAGGAGTAAGGGAATGGAGGAGACTTTGCCAGTCCTTCTGCAACCTGCACGGACGCATGCACAAAAGTTTAAAAAAAACACAGGCAGGACACAGCTGTGGGACAAACGAAACAAAACAATTTCTGTATTATTAGTCTGTAAGTTCTTTTTTGGTTGTCTACTTCTGCAACAGCACTATGAATGCACAAATGTGAAGAAATCCTGCAGAATACTTGTGTTTTGGATTATATATTTTTTGAAAATTAATGCAAAAAACTGCATTTTACATCAAAATATTAAGTGAAATTAAAAAATGTTTGCAGGATTGCGCCATAACAAAATGCATCCTGAGCAATATAATTAGAATTGTAGTGACCTCATACCTCAAATATGTACTCTACAGCAGAAAACAGATCATTTGTAATATAGCTGATGTAAGAGAGTATTTCAGTCACTGTTTGCTTACGATGCAGGTACAGAGGGACCGGCAAGGGGATCTGTCTTCAGTCCTCTGCGCCTCTTATTCCTGTGGATGGCATCATACTGCACACACACGCACACACACACACACACACACACACACACACACACACACACACACACACACACACACACACACACACACACACACACACACACACACAGACTTACATTTCCGCACATACACACACCACGCTCATACAGATAATCAGAAATACGTCACACAAGTGTTGGCCCTTTTTGTCTTTTTTTCCACAAGATGCTTATTTTTGACACCAAAGGAAATGTGGGCTTGTTTGCGCCTCAGACCACCAGGGTAAAGATTTGGGTCGAGCATTTCAGCATCCTCTTTGTCTTTGTCTTGTTTGCTCCTCTTCTGAACCTCAGTTCGTTCCTGTTCTGTCTGTCCTCTCTTTTCTTCTTCTTCTTCTTCTTCTTCTTCTTCTTCTTCTTCTTCTTCTTCTTCCTCTTCCTCTTCCTCTTCCTCTTCCTCTTCCTCTTCCTCTTCCTCTTCCTCTTCCTCTTCCTCTTCCTCTTCTTCTTCTTCTTCTTCTTCTTCTTCTTCTTCTTCGTCTTCTTCTTCTTCTTCTTCTTCTTCTTCTTCTTCTTCTTCTTCTTCTTCTTCCTCTTCCTCTTCCTCTTCCTCTTCCTCTTCCTCTTCCTCTTCCTCTTCCTCTTCCTCTTCCTCTTCTTCCTCTTCTTCTTCTTCTTCTTCTTCTTCTTCCTGCCATCCAGATTCAACACTATTGTCAAGGTCATTCAATGGTTTTGGAAAAACAAAGCACTGCCTTGATAATTTAAGCATTACATAGAAAAGTAACAGTTTTTGTGGACCTGTGACACATTAACTGAGCCGTCTGGGCCTGTTTACAAAACCTTTGAGCGAAATCGCATTGTTTCAATTCAGAAAAGTTTTACCTTTGTATGACATTTCAAGTGAAATGGCATTGTTAGGATTTGTTTCAGAATGACTTGAAAACATTATTTGTTTACACAGACATGGCAGAAATGCTAAAAACGCTGTCGTTAACATTAACAGTGGCGTGTACACAGACATTCATTTGAACAGACGATAAAGTTGAATTGCTATTACAGGTGATTCTCAATTATAAAACTACCAAGTCCCAGGAGATAATGGACTGGGAGTCATGACACTCTGGAGGCTATCTACTCACACAATTGCAGAGGAACTGTTTACTGTGGCATCAGTGCACATGAGCAATATTGAAATTGTAGAGTTGAAATTAAGAAATTCTGAAGAGCTTTTCAAGTGGACCTCTCAATTCTGAAAAATAGGTCCTGTTTGAATGATAAACTACTCTTGATTTATCCATTTAAAGAGAAGCTCGTCCAAACTATCCCTCATTTCTATTGAATCTGTACGTCAGTGCCCTCTTCACTTCTGACTTTCTCTGTTTTTTCTCAGATTACTTTGTACCTTTACCTCCTTGATCTTCTTGCTAAATGTTTATCCAAACTCATGCTTCTTCAGTCCTCCTGCCTCTTCATTGGCTCGTCCATCAGCGATCAGGACCCAACCTCATTCCTTTCATCACACCCTCTGTCCATCTCAGCCCACTCTGTCTCTACTCTACCTCTCGGTTCTGTTCTTTTTTGTTTCCTTCAGATTGTCAACCTATCCTAGCAGTGCCCCTCCCCCCCCCATCACATACTTCAGCCATCAAAACCTTCCAGTGTTCATTGACACAATTCCCCAAAGTAAAAGGACCTTTTTGAGATCGGAAAGACCTCGTGAATAGAGAGGGGAAGGTTCAACACTGCGATCGGACAGAGTTCTTGATCTTTTTTATGGAGGACACTGGGGCTGTCCCATAAAAAAAAAAAAAAGATAACTTCGTATGGTTCCAGCACCTTGTTCTTGAACTGACCTCTAGACCTATGTCAGTGTTGTTTTTAGTCCTCGTCTTTATCTCTTGTTGTGTTTTGTAATTTATAGCCTCTCTTTCTTCTCTTCACAATCTATTTACACAAACACACACACACTTTTGATTCCTTCTCGACTCTTTCAGTGTTTTCACAGTCCTCCTCTTCCTCCTCCTCTTCCTCTTCTTCATTCTTGCCCTCCCCTTTTTATCTGTATCTACATCTCATGACCGAGCTTAGATTCACCCACTTTAGCTCTAATAATTGCTGTCCCCCCCCACCCTTTGATAGACCCCTCTCCCCTTACCCTGCAGTGCCACAACTACACATTGTAGTTGATCCAAAATAAAAAATAAAACAGAGCATCAGCCATCTCTTTTTGATCTTCTCTATGATTTTTTTTCTTCTTTCAGGGAATGCCACAACTCTAATCCTCTCTAACTCTGACACCCCCCCTTAAGACACTGCACCCGTTTGGCATTGAGAGAGATCTTGACCTGATTTGAAGTGCTACCATTGCTGTCTAATTCGACATTAAGGGATCCAGAAATGTTTCAACAAAAAAAAAGAATGCATAGAGTGAAAAAGAAAAAATAAGAAACTAATGTTAGTCAGTAGGATCAATCCAGTTGGATTGAGGATACTCTCTTTGCGCGGATGCACGGCTGCTTGTATTGTAAAAGTGGATTTTGAGGGGAGCTGGGGGGGTCAGTGGGCTGGGCAGGTGGGAAAAGATGGGGAGGGTTAGATAACGGGAGTGAAGTAAAGGCATGCTGCATGCTCTGTGTCTTGGGTTTTATCTCTGGGGGTGTTGTTGCATGCGATCCTCGAACTCTCTGTCGCATGGCTCTGGGCGACATCGAGCTTGTCTGCCTGCTGCCTGCTGAGCGCTGTGGATGTTGGCCGATGCCCTTAGTGTGCCACGCGTGGTCCCGGGCATGCCCGACACTCGCACACACTCAGGAACACGACGAGCATGCACACGAACCCACCGCCATCGTACGTCCGTGCTTGCCATCACTTGATTGCCCAACGCTCATGTTCGTAGGTAAGTCTGATGGATGTCTGCCAGACAGGATAAGAACAGCAAGCGAGCCCGAGCTTGGCCCCTGGCTTGTTTTGTTCTATCTATCTGCGGCTTTTTTTCCATCAGTCTTACCTGGTATAGACATGTAAAAGACAGGGAACCTCCCTACAGGTAGGGGGAGCTCTATAGCAGATGCCTCAGTGAAATCAAAGCAGAGCAGTCTCCTGAAAAATAGCAGAATTACACCAGTGATACTGTTATTGTTCTCCAGTCTCCAGGGGACTCCAATTAAGCGCTCTTAATTGCAGTCTGTGCAAATAATTGTGTGTTGGTGGGTGGGGGAGGGGCATTGGGATGGAAGGTTGGGGGTGGGTCGGTGTATGTGTACTGTTATATCTGTGTAACAACAGAGATGTGTAAATGCACCGATGCATTCACACATTTAGGGAACATGGGCACAGGTTGGGTCGGAGGCCATTTTGCCTCCGATTGTTCTTCCTTGTGGTTCTTGGCTCTCACAGTTGCTTAGCAGCAGATGGCCCTCATTGGATAGCTGTGCTGTCTCATAGAGTATCACTGGGAAAAAAAATTTAACAGGAGACACGGGACCTCACCAGTTCAGATTTATTTGGTCACACTGGGAGCTGACTTACCAGCAGACTTCACTTATCTTGTCCACAGCTACTTTGTGCAGAGGACTTTGTAAATTTTCTTGACTTTACACCTGGTCATCCTCTTCTTAGCTCTAATTTGTCCTGTTGATTTAAAAAATAATAAAAAAATAAATAAAAAAAAACCTGGGCAAATCCCTTGTCCACGTGTAATTGGCTATTGTCTATGGAGCTCTCTCAACCCTCTCCTCCCAAGCCCCTCACCCCCTCACCCCTCACCCCAGAGGTTCAGGCTCATCAGTCTTTTGCCCAGACACGTCCCTCTCTCATCCTCTCATCCCGACTGGTTCTCCACAGAGGCTCCTGCGCATGGATCTGCCAGTCGCTGACGACAACACGGTGCATTTTAACTCCACCCTCATGGCTCTGATCCGGACAGCACTGGATATAAAGATCGCCAAGGGTACGATCCTGAAGTACGATCAGTTCAGCATGCCCTGGCAGTCAAACCTTTCCAAGGAAACAGTCATTTCTATATGAAGACAGTGGAATTACCCAGAGTCTTCAGTTGCTGATGATGCTTTTAGTTTCCTCATAAGAATATTTCGGCTTTCTTCTTTTCGGACAAGTACGTTTTTGACATATACCTTTGACATGTTTTGACAGTCTTCTTCTATCGTCATCATGAACCCTGTCAAAGGTATGTTTCAAAAACCTACTTGTCTGAAAAGAAGAAAGCAAAAAATACTTTTCCCCAGTGATGGATTTTGCCCAAATAGGCAACTTTTGGTCTGATTCACTAACATCCTGTAAAAAGTGTTCTGAATCACTCATCGGATGGTTGATTAAAAATAATATGAGGTTTGTATTTATTAGACCCTGTTTTGCAAAAGAACGATTTGCTGGAAAAGGTTTTGTTTTAAGTTTGCTATGAAGTGCTGAGCCCCTAAAAGCACAAAATGAAATCAAGTTGGACATGTTGGGGGAGGAATTTATCAAATATATTTGGGTGTTAGCATAAAAAAAGTTAGACTTTGTCTAAAATGAAAAATAACATAAATAGGGTTGATGATTATGAAGTCTTGAAACTGTGGGAAGATAAAGAGAACCAGGAAAGACAGAAATAAACTTATGAATGGGTGCAACACAGAAAATAAATGCTAATAAATAAGTCGTGGGGGGGCAGCTTTGGAAATCCCTGATGACTGCATTGATTTGCACATCTTTTCTGAAAATTTCTAAAACAGATGCAATAATAAAGAATGCAAACGTTTACACATGTCGGGGGGTGGGGGGCTTGTTGGGTTTTTGCTTTTGCTGATTTCTACAAAGGGTTCACCGTTAAAAAAACATATATTATTGACAATTTTATAAACAAGCTTTATTATTGAACATTTTATAAACACAAGCCTTTTCAAACTGAATATACTGTAATTGTAATAATGGCAAGATAAACGCTTCAATGTAAAACCAGAAGCGTAGCAGTTCCAACTGTTATCAGATATTTCAGGCCCGTTTACACAAAGACTTGAATCTTTGTGTAAACGTGAAAATAGTTTGTACTGATTCCTTGTCTGACCTTATACTAACCTCGAGTTGCCTTTTGAAGGAATACATGCATTTATTTGTACATTTCATACTTGCCTGTAGAGAAGAGTTTATTACAGTCTCATATAAAATTAAAATCAGCAATATTGATAATAATATTAAAGCAAACTGTTCTGGTATCGGAATAGTATCGTTATCGGCTGATATCCATATTCGGATATCGGAATCGGATCGGATCGGATGTGAAAAAACATAGATCGGTGCATCCCAAGTCTACATGGCAATGCTTTAAAAACGTCCGTTTACTCAAACGTGTTATTGTTAGTTTTTATAATGAAACCATGAAACATGCACACACAGAGCAATGCACAATAACGATGACGAGTAAACAGACGTTGATATGACCAGACAACAAAGTTGGACTGCTATTATGAATGATGAAGTTGAATTGCTATTACAGGTGACTCTCAAATATAAAACTACCAAGTTCCAGTAGAATATGGACAAAGAATCATGATACTCTGGAGGCAAACGTTGTTATTGTCCATCTACTAGCGTAAGTGCAGAAGAACTATTTACTATGACTGTGGAGTGCACGCAAAATGTCAGTGTTCAGAAAAGTTTTATTTCGTCCCGTTTCTACAGAGTTGGACGCTTTTCAAAAAGTTTCACCTTCGGAGCCATTACCAAAAGGTTGCAATTTTTAGTGTCTTCGAGGACTGTTGTCATGTGTGATGTCAACAGTGTTCGATTTCATTTGAAAACGTTGTTGTGTAAACGGGACCTCAACTTAACCTGGACCTGGCATGGGAGGATTTTTGTTTTAAATGCTAGTAGATCTCAACAGTTATTAACAATAAAATACAGCACTTAACCCAAAGTACGACTTGGTCACTGTTGGAGCTGTAGCAGTTTGGTTTAAACTCTGACGATGAGTCCTCCAATACCTAGAAATCCCCTGTTTGAGGGGTTTTTTTTACAGTGATGGGTGAATTCTATTTCAGTGTTGTATAATATATCAAAATGTCTGACATTTGATACACTAACTAATTTTTTTTTCTTTTTTTTTTTTGGAATGAATGTGTACACGTGTGACTGGATGAATTTTGGGAATTCGTGTCATTGTTTCTTCTCTTTTGCGTCTGTACCCTCTTGGTCTGTGGATTGGTTGCGTATATTTGGATGCAATGCATTTGGTGTGTGTGTGTATGTGTGTGTGTGTGTGTGCGTGCGTGTGCGTGTGTGTGAACACTGGGCACTGGGCGACCCAGGTGGTGCAGACAAGCACCAGATGGATGCCGAGTTAAGAAAGGAGATGATGGCCATTTGGCCCAACCTGTCACAGAAAACACTGGACTTGCTGGTCACGCCACACAAGGGTAAGTTACAGGGAAGCAGCGCATAGTGGTGTGTGTGTGTGTCCGATCACCAACTCACCAAGAGGACAGCTTCTACCAGCCAGTGTCATTCACTGCTTTGCATCCCCTGATCAGACTACATGATCAAAACATAAAATTCCATACATACACACACACACACACACATTCAACACAATTTATTAGATCTTCAAAATTACACATCAGGATTCATGATACATAGATGTACAAGTTTATGAGGGAACACTGCAACATTTTACAAACCCCAGACCTATTACTATAGTTAAAAATTCATCGTAACTTCCAGCACATTGTAACATTACCCACTATTACTTGATCAATACTTACTGATAATTAGGATATAGAACTAAGTGCTCCGAGTGCATCACTAATAAGAAGTAACAAGCAACTAAGGAAAGTAACGCATGTATTACTTTTAATTCTAATTTTCAATTAGTTATATTATTGTTATTTTGAACTGTATTTTCTACATATTTTCCATATGGAATCATTCGTGATATCGGAGTTTGAGAAACCTTGAAGAAAAACAATAAAAGTTGATTTGTTGGATTTACCTCAAACGGCACACTTTTCATCAAATTTGAGCACTTTTAAAATCGATAAGCTAAAATAGCTTTGTCTCATTTATTTTCAGGTGAACATCCCATGTGTGAATACAGTAATATGATATGCAAACATATAGATCCCCGAACATATAGATCTCCGCAGCAGAAACACAGCCACACTGTTTACCTCTACACGCATTCAGCCAGTCTCGATATCAGGGGGTGCCAACTATAGAAGATCCTCTATAGAAGTCTTTTCACTACAGGAAGAACTTAAGTTTTAAACTAGCAAGATAGGTGTTGTTAGTTTTAAGTGATGTTTATTGGATGACTATTTTCTGGTAAATCTGACATTAAACTAAATGCAATGATTTTTTTTTTCAGCTAAATGCTATTATCCTGCATGTTTACCAATACCTTGTAGTCGTTTGGCTAAATGCATGGCAGGAAACCAGCTATAAGATCTGTATTTTCATGTCTTATAGCGTTGTATTACTATAAAAGAATAAGATATGTCTTGTCATATCTTATGACACAGTAATAATTCTGAGTCGTAGTAGCCATGACACTTTGAAAATGGTGCCGTTCATTCACAAAGATCATCCACGACACTTTTGATTTATTCGACATTCAAAACAAAGCTCAATATTTTTCTGATTTTAAATGTTTTATGTCCCATCCAAACTCCAGGGATGTACGTCTGGAGTTTTTAGAAAAAAATTGAGCTCCTGTTTTCCAGGGATCATTTGACTGAGGCGTCCATGATTTTCTTAGTGAGGTGGCTACCCAGTTCGTAAATGGATTTTCGGTCAGAAAACACAATACACTGAAGTCTATATATGATAGGATGATAGCAAAGTGATACGAATATGTTATATCTGATTTAAATAAAGCATCTGCCTGTGAAAAGACTATCAGCTATGTTATGTTAACAACTGTACAGTGGTGTATTATTGTATTTGTGTGTTGCACATCAGCATGTGGGG
Source organism: Blennius ocellaris (assembly GCF_963422515.1). Taxonomy (NCBI): domain Eukaryota; kingdom Metazoa; phylum Chordata; class Actinopteri; order Blenniiformes; family Blenniidae; genus Blennius; species Blennius ocellaris. The sequence continues at coordinate 19,150,577 of NC_137652.1, forward strand.
CCTGTTCGGCTTCAGTTTACCAAGAATGCTTCTACTGTAACGTATATATAACAAGCACTGAGACCTGAGGTGAGAGAGCCGTGATGCTCCCTACTGTATTGCTAGCACTAAAATAGTGACATAGAATATGGGTTTATTGAAGCAATGGATACATTTAAAGCTGAATGGACCTTTATAACTGGTGAATTAAATTTTAAACTGCAGGTGATGTAGCACTGGACCACCAAACACCTCGAGACGGTGTGTAAACCCTTTATCGTCATAGAAAAGGAAATGTATTTCACATATAGTGTGTTATGAGTTTCCTTCAACTTAAAAAAAAAAAAAAAGTATAATTGTACAGTCTGTGGCGGCAGTGTGTCATCTAATTTCACTATGATAAGAATTGGGTCCCTCGCGAAAAATATTGGTAATCATTGATTGAACTTGATTGAACCTCTCCCTACCATCAAAGTTCTCCTAGGAATTCCTTTTTGAAGCTATGAACAGTATCTCCATGGACTGAGAAGTGGAGCCCCACCTGCTGGTGTGATCTGCATGCCACTGTGTACTTCTCTTGTTGGTGTGTATCTGTGTCTTGTCCCCCACTCCCATCCCCTCCCCCACGGCTCAGGGTCCCATCTCGCTCGGGTCTAATCTTGCAGGGTAACTTGTCATTTTGTCAGCAGCCACAGACTTGACGGTGGGCAAAATCTACGCTGCCATGATGATCATGGAGTACTATCGGCAGAGCAAGACGAAAAAGCTGCAGGCACTGCGAGAGGAACAGGTAGACTCCACCCCAGAGACTCCCCGAACGCAGGAAAGACCCCATCAAAATACTCTGCTCTTCCTTCGTTCCCGGTCCTTTCATTTTTTTCTTACTTAATAGCACTTTCACTTGCTACTTGGGCCGTGTGGATTTAAACGCATAAGAACCAATTCTTATACATTTAAATCCGATAAAGACTTCTCGCTCTACTGCTAAACAAACCTTTTCTACCTTTTGGCCTCTTGCATTCCCTCTTTTTAGCATGATTCCTGAAAACTGCATTGTCCTTTCGAACTTTTATGCCCAGACATCTTCCTTTGCCTTGCTTGCTAAGATGGTCTCTGGCCACTCTTCTTGTTTGATCTGGTGAAAAAGATTTCCCTCTCTCCCCTGCTCTAAGTTTTTTTTGTCTTTACCTTGGCTTTCTTGAACTTGGTTCAACTACAGGTTTTGTTGTTGATGATGTTTTTAACAACAACGTTGACGATACCACATGGCCTTACCTTTCGTTCCGTGTCAGTGCTCTTCCCCCTTCCTGTTGACGAATGCCTTTGAGATGCACTCGCTCCCGCTGTCTCTGTACTTTCAGGCCACATGGTGGAAACACGTGTGGAAACATCTCTCCATTCATGTAATAGTTCCTCCTCAACCATTGATTTGATACATCTGACAGAGTCCAAGTTCATCATCCTCGAGGGTATTGATGAATGGAGAGCATGTTAGTCCTTTTGAACTGTACGCCATTGCAGATGCATTATGCGATTGTATGTTCCTGAATGCAGCAATCCCACTGGACTGAACGGACAGTTCCACACAGGCTCTTTCAACATCAGCAGTGTACAAGGACTTTAACCAGTCTGTGTGTCTGTCGGTCTGTCCTGTCATCATGTCTCATTTCATTCCACTTCTCTTCCTCTCTAGTCTTGGTTGGTGTGACTTTAAAGGAAGAATCCACACAAAGACAAAGCAACACTTGATAAAAAGGTCTTTACCAGTTTGGTTTTGTTCAAGAAATCATACTTGTTATATCATGCCATATTATGTATATTGTAGTCACACCCAGAAGGTTTCTGTCAACAACTTCAAATTGGTTTATCAAAGGTAACAATTAAATGGTGCAACAAGCCTGCATTCGGCGCTGACTAACTTTGGATGAATTGTAATTGGTGAGGTTCATGGTTTCAATATCGTTTGTCACTGTTCCTACTGAGCAAGAGTAGGCAACCAATCAATCTGGTCATTTAACTGGCCCGGTCCGATTGAGATCAAATTGGGCTGTTTGAAATCTAACCTATGATGACATTGACATCTTTGCACGAGAGCTTTAGAACTGTGCAGAAATGTAGAGATAGTATGCATACCACAGCACAGTAATTACAAGTTGATGTATCGTTGGATATTCCAATTTTGTTATCAAATGTTTGAAATGTTTAATGAATATATTTATAGAAAACAAAAAAATGCTATAGCATCTATATGTTTGGGCCATTATACTGCTGATTCCATTTTATTCATCAGTCTTCCACAAGAATCCAACAGCAGCACAATTTGTTATATTAAAACCAGCTGCCTCCATTTGAGCTATATAGAAGGTCTTTTCTGTCAATAGGTGGCGGTGTTGTACTTTGTCCACTGCTTTTTGTTCAGTTGAATAAGTCAGTGATCCAGGAAGTTTAACTTGACCTAGCTTGCTATATTAACACATTTTACCAACAAGCATACACAATACATGAAACTATAAACTAAAATGACACTCAATGTGTTTTGGGAATCAATACATGTTTAACAAATGTAACTCTAGTTTTTCTAATCTTTTCTTGGACCCTTCACTTTACTGGGTGTTCTTAATTTAAAAAAACAAAATCACAATTTTAGATAGACGATGCTGAACTAATGCCTAAAGAGTGATAGGGTGGATTCTTTCTTTAAAGCCTGATTTGTTGGGAATGTTTCTCTTTCCATTCAATCGTCTAGCTTTTGTGGATTCGTCAAGCCGAGCCTCAACTATGTGTTTCAGTTTGAGTTGTTTTTGTGTTTTTTCGTTTTGTCTTGTTTTACATTGTTCTTGTTTCTTCACTCGAAGCGTGTCGCCTGTCGTCCCTCGTGCCAGTCTGCCACGCCGTCTCTGTCGTTTTGATGCTCTCTGTTTATCCCTCCAGGAAGAGACGGGACCTTGACCTGTCAAGATCTCCCTGTTTGGTCAATCCAGGCTGATTGTCACCAAGTTTCTCTAACGGAGACCCATTCTCTCCCGTCTGTGTGTCCATGAACTTGTCTGCTTCCTTGTCTGTCTGCAGTGGTTGTTGGTTGGATGTTGAGTGGAGATCCTTGTGACCAGTAACTCACTACGTAATCCGTCCACCCTGGACCATTCTTTGATACATGTACCACGACTGAAATAGACTCCATTTGAGCGAGTGTCATTATTAGATGTTAACTGTTTACTCACTCAAAAAAACTGCTGGGTTATAAATATTGTGATTTAGTTTTTCTTGCAAACGTAGTACTGGGTCAACAAGGGACAGACCGAGCTGTGAGGTGATGGAGGAGGGTATTATTACGTTTGACTACCATGTTTGGTCATGTGGCCTATCCCAAATATATGTAATTTGTTGGATAAAGGTCACCAGAAAATAGGCAAGATGAGGAATTATTTACATTATGACTGCTCACTATCTGCTATCACCTCAAAGCAATTGAATCAGGTCAACTGAACTTGGTCTTGGAAGACATGGACAAATGAGAATACGCATGAATATACATACTCACACATAGATAGTTTGAAGACTGTGTAAATAACCATTAGTTCTTAAGCAGCCAATGTTTTGTCATGGTTTACCCCAATGATGATTCACTCCTTCAGGTAGCATCATTGAGTTGGTTATTGGGTTTTTCCCATTTCTATGTCAAACACACCAAACGAGAACTCAACAACAAAAAACTGCATTGAGGTTGTTAAACCCAGCATTTTTAGAGTGTCTCTTCCTCATTCATTCATCCTATAATGGGGTTGTTTTTTTTATCATGAATTGTCGGGATGCATCGCTGGCTTGGGTGAGTGTCAGAACAGACTGTCCAGAGACAAACTGAAGCCATTTCTCTCTTAGGCACAAGAATTGGCAACTGGTAAGGATTATGCAACTTCTGACTGATTACTTGTGTTGCATGTTCAACAAAGGAAATCCAGGATCATAGTCAATAGTGAAATTGATTGTCTTTGTGTCCTTTCGGGCAGCTTTTTAGCCATGTCGGGGGAAAAATTCTGATAGAAAAGCGAACTGTCCAGCAGATCAGCCTTTGTTTCAGTTTGTTTCTGAGCAGGTCTTGTCCGCATTTAGCTCCCAGCCTTTAGCTTCCAGGCTGTGGAGGGAAATGACACAAGCTGTTAGAGTCATGGACCATCGCCACTCCTGGGAGAGCTTTGTTACGCAGGATCCCTGGGGAGGAAATCTGCTTGACATCTGACCGTTGCTTATGGTACAGGCTCAGATGTCTGCTACTGAAGGATACGGCATGTAACTCAAAAAGTCTTGGCAGATAAAGAATCACAGGGCCTGTCAAAATGTAATGTTTTTTCTTTAGTCATATGTCCAGTTATTGATGTGTTTCATGAGTTTCTAGTCCAAGACCTGTGATTTACGAGCAATCTTACCTCATATTGCTAAGGTGAAAGTTTCCCTGTGACACGGTTTGGAGATTAGCTTTGCCTCCCTGAATCGATAATAGGGTTATAACTAAACAATGAACTTTCATAGCACAAGTTCAGGGTGGCAAGCAAACTCCAGATCAGTTGGTCTGTCAGGGTCTTTACCTTGGATACCCACAGCCATGTGCTTGCCGATGGCGCCCCCATGTGGGTGCATGCTGCGAGTGCATCCTGTGTTTGTGTTCTGTGTCTGCCCCTCCATGTGTGCCTGATGCAAGCCTGCAGGCCATGTCGTGTATCTCACACAGAACCGAACGCCATTAATGTTTCAGCGCATGGAGCCGCCCTCTGAGGGAGGCGGCACGGAGGGCCAGGGGGGGCAGGGGCAGAATGGCCTCCCCAGCACGCAGCCGGAAAACGTCAATAGCATGTGAGTAATTCTGAGACAGGTGCGACTTCATGTTCCACAGAATGCACGCAATATTAGAACCGTGTGTTTATTTTCCTCCGATATCTGCTGCACAACAAACTTAATGCAATCAGGGGGAACGTTTGAAACTGCAACAGACACCCAAACACCCTGAGAAGTCCCTTCATCTATCTTTTTGTAATTGTGCAAGTTGTGGTGGGATAGACTCAAAGGTCTACAATGGTAAAAAAAAATGGGGTCCCTCTTGAAAAAGATAGAATAGAGTGGCATAGAGGGAACCACTGCTCAATGCCACTTTATCCAGTTCAGGGTCACTGGTGCCATAACAGAAAGGCTGGAATTTGAACCAACAGCAAGGGTGCTAACCCTGCAGCCCTCGTCACGGCCCTTTATAGTACAAAGTGAACACACTTTATATGAAGAAATAACAGATTACAAAACTACACTTTTGACCAACTGAACCAGGTCTCAAGTCAAAACACTGTGTTTCCCTATGTTGGGAATTGTTCTATAACAAAAGTCAACTTGGGTGTACCTCAGTGCGTCCTCAGTTTTAGCCCTGATATTATGGATTGAAAAGTGCCTCGTTACTTTTGTGACTTTGTAATCCTGTGTGTGTGTGTGTGTGCACTCGCCAGTCCTCCTGAGGGTGGCATGACTGAGAGCCAGTCGTGGGTGACGGCCAAAGCCCAGGAAATGTTCCAAAAGACGGGCAACTGGAGCCCCGACAGACCCTACCCCGACGACCTCCATGAAAATCGCCACAACCCGCAGGTACGATGAGCCTGAGTGCACACGCCATCACCGCGGTGACGAGGCAGTCTGCCTTCAACCTCTTGGGTTACACGGCAGTGTGGCGAATACCGAGAATATCGTCTGTTGCGCTGTGTCTCTGGAGAGTCTTCCACCTGCAACATAATAACATGAAGAGTAGAAAGTTACGGAATCCAATGTGAAGTCGTAAATGTTTCGATTTCCATCACAGGGACAGTTGTGCAGCCGAGTAGAAACTCCCTGGTTTTCTTTGATCCAATGTCCGATCGGTGAAACAGCTTGAACGGACCTCGCCGTCCTGTTTGACTTCTCCGATACACTCGATGTTGAATCTTCTGCTCCAGCCGACAGGACTCACCGTGTCTCTTTCTCTGTCCCCAAGAGCCTTCCTTTCTTTTGCCTTCTCTCTTCATCTTCCTCCTCCAGATTTCTTGTTAATTCTCTTTAAGTCTCGCCATCTTCCTCTTCCTTGGTTTCCTCTTGTCTGCTCTACAACCTCCTCTCCAGTCGGTGTTTTGGTTTTTGTGATGTGCACCTTCTGCACCTTCTCCTCCTCACTGCCTCTTACCTTCGCTTGTCTGTTGGGACGCCCCTACTCCCCCTGCGCCTCATCTCTCTATTTGACCCCAAGATTACAAAACAAGTCTATTTGCACCCATGCAACATTCTCTTTAGGGAAGAAGATGCTTTAACATCTTTTTAATAAATGTTTTGAATCTTCCAGTTTGCTGCCTGGTGCTACAAAGTCAAATTTTAGTGATTACAAGTCATTTGGTTTTTTTTCTTTTTCTTTTCCGATCATATAATGCAGAATATAGTGTTTATGAACATCCACTGTATTTAACATCTACCCCATCTGAATATACAATGGCATATTAGAACATTTGTTTAAAAAAAATCATAAACATAATCCAATTTTATCTGTATTCCACATATTCCTCTGACTGGCTTTTACTTTTTCTTCCCACACTTGCTCACAAATATACATCCTTGTCACATGATCAAAACTGGCTCATTTATTGGTTTAACCCCTATTAGGGCAATTCAGGTTTACTGTGAAAAGATTGCAAGCGATTGTAACAGTAAAATCATCAAATTACATCAATGATGGTTGAAGTTCATGGTATTTTACGTAAAGTCTATATAGTTGAATCAATATCTGCATTATTACTAATGATCAAGCTGCTGCATTCATGCTTACTTACCATAATACCATACCATTGTAGTGGCTCCCTGAAGCTTTCACTAAATTACATAGAAACATTTGATCTTATTTGCATTTTATTTACACACCAGAGTAATTTTCAAAATTACTTTGAGCTCTTTGATTTAAAAAAACGCATTAAAAAATGTTTAAAGGAATTTCCCCTCTGGGGTCAATACAGTATTTCTATTCTATTCTATTCTATTCTAAAATGTCAAAATTGAAGTACAAAAGACAGTTGAAAATGTAATGAATTAATTTCCATCCTAAATTGTAATTTAAACCTTACAAATGCCACATAAGATACAGGTTTTGTACATGTTTCAAAACTACTGTATGTATGAAACTTTAGAAGTGGTGTCAGCCTCATCTTAAATTTAAAAGTGTTTTGCAGCTCCAGGTAAATTTGATTTGTTGGAAAATCACAAAATGGTCATAGAGGTTGCAGACCCCTGTTATGTTTGATACATATGTATGATATGTACTATAGCAATAGTAATAATGTGTTGGTGTGCAAATTTGGCTACATATATGTGGATTTGTAAAACTGACAGGAACACCATCACCAAAGAGAAACATTAAAATGAAGCATGAAAAAAAATGATGAGAGGGAAAAAAAAGAGTTATGTCTGAACAAAGTTGAAAATAAAATTTGACTTTGGTACTTTTAGACCAGTTAAATCAAAATAAATTCTAAGTGTATGCTCCAGTCAGAATTCAGGTAAAAATTATCAATATCAGGAATCGAGCATCATGCCTTAAGATATTTGCTTTCAAATGAATTCCCAAAAATAAAGTTCAAGCGATCAGAAAAAATGTCCAAACTTCTGGAAATACTGCAAATTTAGCCTTGTCATGTATTAAGAATAAGGTTTCACGTTCACGTTTTTTTTATTGAGTTTATTTGTGTGTGTTTTTCAATAACAATTTCAAAAATATCTTTAAATGAAACTCCAATATGCCATCGTATTAATGTTCTGGATGCCCAGTTATTCTTCCTGAACTAAACAAATAATTGCAACAGCTAATTTATGCAATGTGGTGTTGCATAAATTGACACATTATACATTTACAACTAGAAAGAATATCTTCATGACTTGACTCCATGCCTGTGGATGAGCCCACGCCCTGCCGGGGTCCGCTCCCTCAGCAGACGGTGGTCACGCCCCTCCCCCTTTCATTGTGTTTTACAGACGGTAGAGATGAGGGAGATGGGGCGGGACGGGTACTCCGACACTGAGCCCTATCACCCAATGGATGGGCACGGGCGGACCCTCTCCATGCCCCGCCTCTCGGCAGACAACCAAGTGAGCACCTTCATCCCACTGTCAGCACCATCACCGCCATCGTCCACCCTCCATCACTTTACCTGTTAACAGTGACCAGAGCTGAAGTGAATCCAAAAAGTCCAAGGTTGCATCGTAAACACTTTATCTCATAGTAACGTAGTAATAATAAGCATTGCACGCGCTCTTTTAAATAAATATCTATTTAACGGATTTAATTTTTGCACAAATGAAGAAATCTTTTGACTTGAAGCCTCTCTTTATGCACCATTAGCCTCATTGTTTTCGATCTACTACTACATCTCTTATGGGGAAAAAAAACATAGTGTTGTCATTATTTTAAAAGCCAACTTTCCAACATAAGGAAGCATAAAAGTGTCTCTTTATGATTAAAATATGTCTGATTGCTTTTCTCATTGTAAAGAGGGAAAAAAATGTATGTTTGATATTTCATTTCTAAGCTGTCCTTGTAATTTGACACCAGCCTTGTAATTTTGCGAACTACAGCTGTGTTATGACGAGATAATGTTATGACCATATAAGGAAATTCACAACAAGCCACCCTATTATGGTAACTCTGAAATGAATGCTCTTTCTAAACTAAGGTATTTTTGTTTCAAATTGAACTTCAATGATAATGTAACTTGGCTTTAAAAAACAGCCATGCCAGTATATTTAGTTTTGAGCTTGTTTATATTGAATATATCAAACAAAAACATTATTATTTTTTTACTATAATTTCTGCAATTCCTCAAATGGAAACCGGTTTAAGATGCAACAGAACTAAGCGACTTCTGTAAATTCACTTCCCTCGGTCTCATTCCCCCCCCTTTTGTCTCCCCTCCCTTCCTCCCGCCTCCTCTAACCGCCCCCAACCCTCACTGAGTCACTTTCACCTCCCACGAGCAAGATTAAGAAAATGATCTGGAGGTCGACTTAAGTGTGCTCGATATGTATCCAGATACATATCTAGGAAAACACCTTCCCTGCCCCATCCCCTCTCCCATTTCCATCAAATCCTTGGTGTGTCTGTCCTGTGTAAACTGTGGCCAGAGTTAGCGTTGTGCCTTGGTTACCCAAACCAGCAAGTACCTTGATGCAAAGTGTTCGATGTTTATAGTGGACGAAGTAGGTTTCTGACTCGCGTGTGATCTAAGCAGGGTCAAGAGTGCTAAAGCCAACTGAATGTGTGTGTGTGTGTGTGTATGTGCATGTGTGTGGAGAAAATTAACATTTAAATGTACATTTGACTCTGAATATAAAAGGAACAAAGAAGATGGTTCTCCAGCTTATTAACAGGATCTCAAATAGATTTCCGTTTTTTCACAACAACAATTGAGTGCACAAAACATCGACGGCAACTGTGAAACAAATCCAAGACAATTTTATCAGACAGTCCTCGTCGACTTCGGAATCAAATTTTCCCAAATCAGAAACGATTCCTCACTTTACAAGACAACAAGATCGAACAGAATGTAATTACCTCCTGGGACCAAACCCACTGAGTCTTATCCTTAGTACTTGGACACATTGTCAACAGCCATCTCTCATTTGCTTCCTATTACCCTTGGAATCGGAGCACATCCTGGCATTTCCAGTGACATATCAGGCGTTACAAAATATTGTCTCCCACAAAAGGAGAATTTGATTAAAATCTGTTCCCTCGGGTCCCAGGAGGATAAAACCTACACATTTCGTTACAATCCTATCAGCATTAAGACACATTTGCCACTAATGACTGACTCACTGCGAAGCCTCTGGCTGTAGTTACACACACTCAGACGCACATTCATGCATGGCCATACTCCAACATCTCACCGCATTCAGTCATGTTGCTCTCACTCTGGTGTGTTGGTTTATGAGAGTGTATAAGATGATTGCGGATGTGGAATTTGACACACTTTCTGTCAGTTCCTTACGATGAAAATCGTTACAAAATAACAGTTTGGGGTTGTTTTTTTTTTCTTGTTCTTTTTTGGAGTGCAACATTGTACATAAAGATGGCCGTCGTGCCTCCTTGAAGTGCAGAAAAGTGAAGCCCAAAACATTCTGGATGCTTCGTTATGTCTTGATCCGTTTAGCTTCTTGCAAATATAAGCTATGTGTGTCCAGATTTTACAAATATATGTGACCCCCTTCAAAGCAGCTTAGATTTAAGGTAATATCACACCAATACAGTAGGTGGCACCAGTGATTTACAGTTTCACCAACTGTTTCTGCTTCCCGCCAAGAGCCGGCTGATTTAATAACAGGACAGATTTCAACAAAGAGTCTAATTTTTGCATTGATCATATGATTAAATAAGAAATTGTCATTTTGTCCTTTGTTTAAAAAAAAAAATGCTTTTCCTGAAGCTTCATCAGGATCTGGCGTTTGAGTCACAGAGCGCTGACAGTGCAACAAAAGTTCCTCCACAAATGTCATTGTCACACCAAGATAGTCAAAAGCAGAGCACGACAAAAAGATCTGCGAGATAAGCATGTCACGTAGTTTATTATCAAACTGTGCTGTCAATTTGAATCCTACAACATGAAGCATGTTTGAGATTAGATGCTTTTTGATGTTTTTATGTCCCACTCATGAACACGAACGTCAACTTATATACTGCAAACAGCCACCAGGGGGCAATCTATCTGTTTTGGCTTCATTATCCAGAGCCATTCAAGTCTTTGAAACAACCAGTTATCAGGTGGAACTTCACTAATTGTCACATTTCAGCACATTAAAGATGATTGTTAGCACCTTACCTTCATTTACTTCTAGCTCCGACAATTTAGCTCTGCTGATATAATCAGATACTAATTATAAATAAAGCAAGATAGGATGTGGAAAATATTCTGTGTGTGCGTGTGTGTGTGTGTCTGTGCACTGTTACTTATTGTCGTTCTAACACTGCTCTGCCTTACAGAGAGCTCATGCTGTTTCGGTAAGTGTGTGTGTATGCGTGTGTGTGAGTGTCCATCTTATACTCTCCTTCCTCGCTGGCTGGCACATACTGCTCGCTCTCATGCGTGCGCACTGGCCATCTTTATATTAACTGGGTTCTCCTTCTCTCTCCTCCCTTTCTTTGTACTTATTCACTTCCTCCCTTATACATTCTTCATCACTTTCTTTCCTCTCCTCCTTTTTATCCCTGCATTCCTTCAAAAATGCATCTTGAAACAATCTCATCATCCCCCCTGCTCCCTTCTCCCTTCGCATATTCATGTCATGTTTTCCCCATTTTCCCTATCAATGTATTTGTTTTTTTCTCTTTCTCTGTTCTCTGTCCGGTCCTGGCGGCTATGCTACATCGGGTCTGTGTGTGTGTGTGTGTGTGTGTGTGTGTGTGTGTGTGTGTGTGTGTGTGTGTGTGTGTGTGTGTGTGTGTGTGTGTGTGTGTGTGTGTGTGTGTGTGTGTGTGTGTGTGTGTGTGTGTGTGTGTGTGTGTGTGTGCGTGCGTGCGTGCGTGTGTGCGTGCGTGCGTGCGTGCGTGTGCGTTACACTGCTCTGCTCTACGTATCATCTCTGTGTTTGCCTGCTCTGCAGCGGAGGAGACACAGGCCTCGTGGAAATAACCTCAGTGTATGTACCCTCTCTCTCTCTCTCTCTCTCTCTCTCTCTCTCTCTCTCTCTCTCTCTCTCTCTCTCTCTCTCTCTCTCTCTCTCTCTCTCTCTCTCTCTCTCTCTCTCTTGCTCTCTGTATCTCTTGCTGTCCGTCTTCCCTCTCATCTCGTCCACACCTCTCTCTGTCTTGCTCTTGGCCAATTTTCAAACTGGATCTGAACCATGCTGGAGTTTTGGTGGTGGTTTGTGCCCTCACCACTATGTGCATGTGGGTGGAACTGAAACTTAAGTGTGCTTGCTTTTTTGTTGTTGTTTGTTTTAACCACAAAAAACATGACTCAAGACTAATTTCTTAAAAAATAAATTCAAGTTTTCAGAAAATGTACCTCAAAACTACATTTTGATCATCACAAAAAAACTCTGAATCATGTTTTGACTTAATACATCAATCTTGTGGCAGGAAGTGGTATTACAAGACGATGATAAAATGACAAATTCAGCAACATAACGATGAACTAAACAGGCATCCAAACAAGAACCAATGTGGAGACTGAGAATGATGGACTGGCTACAACACAAAGACACACAGACATATATTTGTTGACCACAGCAGTGCCTCATGGCTCATCTTAGTACATCACAAAACCTTGGCTATTATTTTCTCATTCTTTCATCATCTTGCATCAAGGTTCTTTTAGTCAATTTAAATAGTTACACAACTCTTGGCCAAATATATTGTCGCTGACATTTCCTCCACATGAACTACTGAGATGATCTTTGAATGATGTGATTGACATGAGACCTAAATTACCAGCAACACTTGTGTTGGTGCAGTGAACTCGACCCACCTGACGCTCAAAGCTTTTAGACTCAACCGTGACCAAAATGTCACTTTTCAGATCTGCTTTGATTATCTGTTCCGTTCTCTCTCCTCTGTCTACTTTCCGCAAGTCTTTCTTTCTCTTCCCTCCCCCCTCTCACCCGTGTTTGCTCATATCGAGGTCGCTCCGCTCTCCATTGTTTGTTCTCTGCCAAAGTTTCGCAAGATTCGGGCTTGTACGCAGCGTGTGTGTGCATTACGTGTGCGATGGAACCCATCAGCGAGCCACGGGACGCATGTGGACCGCCCAGATATGTTGGCCCGTGCCGGGGAGGCTTGCTGGCATGTCGTTAGTCGTGCATGACGTGGCAGAGTCCCAGAGCGGGGGGAACTGGGAGGAAGCCGTGTGGCTTTTGTCGAAGTCCGTAATTCAGTTGCTTGATCGTGGGAGTGAATGTTGGACACCATCAGAGTGTGGTGCTCATGAAATGTCTTTGTCACGTTCAGTTCTGTCTGTGTGAGTCTGATTGCTGCGATTGTTTTACACCTAAAAATCAGTTCTGTCAATGATGCCGGTTTTTTTGTTGTTGATTTAAGACCTTTTACTCACGAGGAAAACGTCAAAAACTAAATGAAAAGCCAACGTAAACGGTCCTACGAAAGTTGGGTTACCAGAAGAGCCACAAAAACAGCTCCAGGATTGATTTTCTAAATCTCTGAAAACCCACAAGAGAGATGAAATTGATTGTGAGGAAACACTTCTCGAATGACCGATCAACACATGGTTAGGTCCCAGCTGGAGTTTAATCCTTCAGTGGAAGGAAGATGCTCTATAATCTAGACATTACCACTATCGTCTACTAGAAACAGCGTCACCAAAACCGCTAAGATAAACAAACAATATACAGAAAACTGCTCTTGGTAAATGCTTACGTAATGCTGCGGAAGCATCATGGACACTGTGGGTAAAGTCAGGTGTTCATGTCTCTTCAAGTCAGACATCTTTGATGGTGGAAGTTCAGAGCTATGTTTATAAAATGGTAACGCGACAAACAACAGGTTTGGCTAATGCAAAAGCTAAACTTGTGGTCATGAGTAGAATAGGGATAAAGATTTGATTGTTTTCAACAACAACAAAAAAAACTCACTGAATGGCCAATAACAGAATAAAAAAAAAAAAAAGCAACGATTAATAGTCTTTAATGTATCATTTCTATAGTTCAATAGTTATTAACTAAAACTGAACTATCTTCTTTGTGATGAGCAGTTTATGGCCTCCATACACTCAGTAATATCCTCTAATGTCCTCTTCTAGGTGATTGTTTCATCATTGACATTAGTAATATTTGCAGACGTGTCCTTTTAATGCAAGGACTTCGTAGTCGTGAAGACTCGTTATTTCTGAAGTCGCTCATCTGGTTTGACGTAAATAGATAGATAGATAGATAGATAGATAACTTTATTAATCCCCGAAGGGAAATTGTTTTGTTGCAGCATTCTGGTTTATAAAATACAATGGAATAGAATAGAATATAAAAAGTAGGGAATAAAAATATACAAATATACAAATATAAAAATATCTGGGTAGGACATAACTTAAGAAATGAGCGTGAGTAATTATAATGAGGCTCTGACGGAGGTAGACGAGTTAAAAAGTGTTATTGCCGTGGGGAGGAACGACTTCCTGTAGCGTTCCTTCGAGCAGCGGGGTTGGATCAGTCTCTTGCTGAAGCTGCTCTTCAGCTTGTCCAGTGTTTTGTGGAGGGGGTGGGAGGGATTGTCCATGATTGCCAGCAGTTTTGCCAGCATCCTGTCCTCCACCACCTCCTCCAGGGTGACAAGCTTGGAGCCAACAACAGACTCTGCCTTCCTGATCAAAAGTAAAGTGTTTGTATAAAATGTGCTGCTGATGTTGTGACACGATCCTCAATCGCTCCTTCAGTCACGCAGCACCAATTGAAACGACACTGATCAGAGTCCAGTTGTCTGAATATTGTCTGACTGATGTCAAGACTGTTTTTAAGTTTAACTATTCTGGAATGGAATTTTTTTCTTCTTTTTTCTACAAAATCTGCACTATAAAATGCTATTGTGCACAGAACAGGGAGGCTCATTGGAGAGGGAAAAAAGGAAGGTACTTTCGAACCGATTATACAGGAAACATGTGATATTTTAAAGTGTGTTTGCGTGTGCTTATAAGCTCATTAAGTGTATGAATCTGTCCGGCACCGCTAGCTACCATGAGGATCTGCATGGCTTGTGCCAGAAATCATTCAGACCACTGTCTGTCTGCAGCGACGGTTCGCTCACGACTGTGAATCCCCCCATGTGTGTCCTTGTCTGGCCGGCCGCTTGCAGACTGACGTGTGACTGATCGTGTCGGGGTGACGTGAGGCTTTGTCGGCGTCCGTAGGGTCAGCAGGCTCGTGTCCTGGTCAGAGAAGCCTGACGGTGAACCCAGCAGGAAAAACAAACAAACACGGGTTTCAGGAAATAATCGTCTCAAACTTTTTGGATTCAGTTCAACTGCGATTTATTCCTATTGCCGAACTCAAATTGGTCTAATATCGCTTTAGAGGAGTTGTGATAGATCTCAACACAAAAAAGATAAAAACCATTCCTTTAAAGTCATGTACACTTATGTGCAAAATCCTCTTTGAAACTGTTTGGTTTCCTGCATTAAACACTATGAATTCTGCCCCACCTGAACATACTTTCCCCCCACTAAGATTATTGGAGGATCTTTTTAAATTCCTTTGTTGGTCTTGAAGGTACCTTCAACGTTTTGTCTGAAGGCCCTTGGGACATGAACACACAAACTTCAATATCAAAGATAACAGCAGAGGACAAATATCAGAGATTTTATTGAGATATATGACTTCTTTACAATCTAAGATATTCAATATAAAATCTGATTGCTGTTAATAGATTTTAAAGCAACATTTTCTTGTTTTTAATCTCAAACAGAAAACTGAATACAAAATGTAAAAGGACATTTTCCCCTTTACTAATAGGCACCATTTCAATGAGGAGGAAATGTTTGATCCAACTCTATTGATTTGGTACTGTAGATATGATAGCCACAGTTGCTTGGTAATCCAAAAGAAATGGCCGTGCTTAATTCCCCTCTCTATTGCTGAACCCTAATCGTCACCCTGGAGAACCTTAAAACATTTTTAAAACTTCCGCACAACCATTTTTTTCAACAATAATGCAATGAAGTCGTCAGCATACTGTGATTTTCCTGTTGGGTTTTCACTGAGCTTCTGATCAGCCTCTTCAGTTATGAAAGGAAGGTTTGTGTTATCCATGTGGTGCCTGTATTTCATTTACATCGTATGTAAAAACTGTTCATCTCCATGTATTATCAGCACTTTTAAAAATGTCAATCAGACATGAGTGGCTTTTAAGCAGTCGAATACAAACAAAATGTATCATTCCTACTCAGACAGTCCTGGTGCCAATAATCTGAATCTCTGACACATTAATGAATGTTTCCTTAGCTTAGCTGATTTTGATCAATTGCTTTAGAACAAGTTGGAGATTCATAACAAATATGACATTTTTGACTTTCGACCCCAGCTGTCTTTGGCTCAGTGGTTTCAATCTGATTATGATGTAAATGAAATGTTACCACAAGGAAGAGTCCAGCAGGCTCTTCTGCCTTGTGCATGTATGTGAGGCATGGTTCTTACAGCCCTCCTCCATGCTTGTTCTCTGTCCCTTGGCTCATTTCTTCTACTCTCCGTCAGTTTCCTGTCATTTATATCTCTGTCCGTCCTCCTGCTCGTTAATTCGTACAAGCTCAAGCTTTTGCATATAGAGCAATTCAAGAGCTAGACCAAAACCAAAACAAGTAGGCATCAGCTTTTAGATCAGAGGATTTGAGGTCAGCACCAAGTCAACCTGGGGAAACCTGAGACTTCCTCATGTTACTCCTGTCAGATTCAGGAGTGACATAAATGAAAACTCAATCCGAAGCAGCTTCATAGTTTTCAATGCTCAGTAAAAGACAAAACATCGTTTCTAGCCAAGAATCATTAATGACAATGAGTTGATTCTCACTTCTTTTCCCCTCTTTTTCTCCTCCTTCCCCCACTGTTGTTTTTCTTTCTCTTCATGCCTGCACCTCACCCTTTCCCCATCTGCCCTGCTCCCGAACCCAACTGGTGTCCGAGCAGACCATCACCGACACCAGCCCAATGCGTCGCTCCACCTCCAGCCTCGTCCATGGACGCACGGGCAGAGGCGTCCGGCTCGACGACTACTCGCTGGAGAGGGTGGTGTCCGAGGAAGGGCGCCACGGGGGAGGGCGGAGGCACCGTGACAGGAGCCACCGCACCTCCCAGCGCTCCCTGACCAGATACACTGACGCAGACACGGGTGAGTCACTCGTAGTGGGCGAATCCTCTGGTGGGCCACAGGTAGCCATCGTCTCCTTAGTTGCAGTATACAAGCCAATTTCAAAAAGGTTCATGATGAGAAATTAAGCGGAGGATGGTCATTTTAGGCACATTTGAACCTGATGAATCACATTCTTCAGTATTACTGGGTGTATTTTAAATACGGGTGTATTTTTATTTTAAGGTTACTAACTTCTAATACAGGGGTGTCAAACACATTCCAGTTCAGCAGCCACACACAGTTCAATTTCAACTTCACTGGGCCGGCATTAAAGATATCTCGGCTCAGGTCTCAGTGTTGTATTGTGTCCACTTGAGTCCACTCTTGAATTTTTACCATTTGCTTGGCAGGTTTGGTAAGCTGGATTAGAGCCTTTTGTGGACTGGTTTTGGCTCATGGGCCTTATGTTTGACATCCCTGATCTAATACATGTTATTACATAACATACATACAATTAGTCCTGTACGTTAAATTACATGCAATGATTCCAGAATGAAAACATTTTGAAGGCCTTCATTTCACCTGTAACAGCCCAGAATCAATCATACACAACAACCTTGAACAAAATCCATGACACTGTAAGATCATTGTTGAATTTGACCAATTGATGTATTGTGTTAAATCCTGCCTCCCAAACTTGAAGCAATGGGACCAAAGCTTCAATAGAAGTGATAATGTGTTAGGTTTTCACCTCTTGGTCTGCTAACTCTAGAAGAAAAGGTACTTTCATGGCCAACAATGCTGGTTTATGTATGTTCGCTATGTGGAGAGAAACGAGCAAAGCCAAAATCCAATTAAAACAGATACAATTGCTTAGAAATAAAAGTGAATGGCTAAAATGGTTAAAACAGCTCAGAATGGAAACAAAAACAGCTGAAACTGCTAAAATAGCAAATACAGCTATAACAGCTAAAAAAAAAATACTATATACATCTAAAACAGCTGAAATGGTTAAAACATCTTTAAAGTCGGGTAAACATCCGCAAAAATGGCTAGACGTTGCGTAGAAGTATTTAAGTGATGATAAAACAGCCATAATGGTTGAAAACGTTTAAAAGAAAATTTTAAATGGTAAAAAATGGCTTAATTATGTAGCCACAGCTGTAACTTGTGGCTCCAGGCTATTTTTGTTTGGGCAGATCTATCGTTTGTAACTTTTGGTCTCGAGTACTCGAATAGCAGTTGAGTACCGATCATCGTACTCACTAAACATTGTTATGGGAGTCGAGCCTCGGCACCAAGTAGTCCTTGAAAGCAACATCAAACACCCTGATCCGCCACTTCACTTCTAATTGTGAGTGCAAATTGCCTGCTTCAGCTGTAAAACTAATCCAACAAGGCCGGCAGAGAGAGACTCTAAAACCTTTTAATTATTGAGAGCTCTCTCTCACCTGATGGAGCATTCTGCTTCATGGATGATGGGTTTTGATTGTAATGTGGCACTTTTTTTTTTATTTATTGTTGACTTGTATCTGATATGATGCTGGATAGTACAGTATCACCCCGGGTGGTTGATTTACTGAGTGGTGTGTGCACATGTAAACTGACTCATGTCCTTGCTAGGCCTGGGCACAGACCTCAGCACCACCACGCAGTCGGGCGACCTCCCACCGAAAGAGCACGAGCGTGACCGCGGCCGCACCAAGGATCGCCGTCACCACCACCACCACCACCACCACCACAGCTCTATGGATAAAGAGCGCTACGGCCCCGACCGCCACGACTACTCCCATAGGCATCCCCATGACCGCCACTGGTCCCGGTCACCCAGCGAGGGGCCCGATGGGCGAGGCCACAGACAGGTGGGCTCCAAACACGCCAAGCTTATGTCAGTAAATCGTGAGGAAAGATTTCTCTTATGGACGTTTGCTGCATTTTATGTCTCACCCTTTTTTGTGCCCCGTTTACACAACAGCTTTCCAAGTGAAAACACATCATTTTGGCATTTTTGTTTGAGAAACATTTTGCATTTACACCACAATATATGCAAAACAATGTCCATCACAGAGTTCGCATGCCAGGCCACAAGTTGAAAAGGCAAGTTTTTTTTCCTATAATGTTCCGACTTGTCAATGTGCAAATGAGGGAAAACGCTACTTTTACAAAACGTCTGACTCTATCTCCATGGAAACAGGGGAAAACATAACTTTTTTGAAATGCTCTAACTGCTCATGTACACTGCAGCTGCAGTAAATAGCTCTTTTGCACATCCGTGAGAAGATGGACAATAACTCTCCCAGTCAATATTCTGTTGGGACTTGGCAGTTTTATAGTGGACAGTCACCGTAATAACAATCCAACTTCGACTGTCCATACAACTGTTGTTTAATGTTTATAGCGCATAGTTCTCATGTATAATATCTCTAGCGTATAGTGGCCATGCATCTTATCCATGGAAACAGACATTTTCAAAATGTTGCCATGCAAACAAGAAACTTTTCCGAAAAATGCCTTTTCACTTAAAATGTTGTTGTGTAAACGTTAAGGTAAAACATTTTCATAAAGGTTTCCAGACCCCTGGATTATTCTGTCTTGGGATAAACATGAAAATACAAAACAAAACCCTATTTAAGAGAAACCCATAAAGCTGCAAAAGACACTTTGGTACCTGGATCCAATTTACTGAATATAGTATTCATTCATAGTGTTTTTACAACAATATGCTTCAAAATCAGATGACTTGGGTTTGTAGATTTACATATGCTATACATGTTCCAGACTTTTTTTTTCACCCCCCCTTTTTTTTTTTTTTTTTTACTCCTTACCAGCTTTTATCTTGTAAGAGTTCACATAATTTTAGTTCAATGCGCCTACTTATGGATCTCAATCTCTCTTTTTGTGTTATGCTTTTTTTCTTTGTTGCTGTTTCTCTCTTTGTCCATTTTTCTTCGATGCGACTTGTGGCTTCTTGATGTCAATTTTTTGCTTCATCACTATGTTTTTCAAATGATTTTCTATGGTGTCTATCTATCTATCTATCTATCTATCTATCTATCTATCTATCTATCTATCTATCTATCTATCTATCTATCTATCTATCTATCTCACCACCACTCTGTTCTATTCTGGTCTCTGTTGTTGTTGTTGTTGTTGTTGTTGTTGTTGTTGTGGTGCGTTTTGATTTCCCTTGTTTACATTTTGCTGTAGGGCAGTAGTTCGGTGAGCGGTAGCCCGGTCCCCTCTACCTCGGGGACCAGCACTCCACGGAGAGGCCGTCGCCAGCTGCCTCAAACCCCGGCCGTCCCCCGTCCACACGTCACCTACTCCCCCGCGGTCCGCAAGCCCGGCTATGGCCCGCCAGGCCCGGGGCGCCTGCGCTCGCCGTCCCCCCGACACTTCTCCCCACCGGATCACGACCGAGGCTACCACCACCGGCCCCCGTCACGCCACGGGTCCCCTCATCACGGAGGCTCCTCGTCCCGGCACGGGTCGCCACGCTCCCCTAGGCACCAGTCCCCGCGCTCGCCCCTCCACGGCTCGCCTCGATCCCCTCACCGGGGCCGCTGGAGCGGGCCGCCGCCCGGGGACAGCCTTGAGGGCGACGGCCCCTTCTACGAGAGAGATTACGAGTACGA
The DNA here is from genome assembly GCF_963422515.1 of Blennius ocellaris. Taxonomy (NCBI): domain Eukaryota; kingdom Metazoa; phylum Chordata; class Actinopteri; order Blenniiformes; family Blenniidae; genus Blennius; species Blennius ocellaris. The sequence goes on from NC_137652.1 coordinate 19,171,013, forward strand.
GCGGCACCACGAGCCTCCTGCCTATGAGCAGAGCCTTTCCCATGGCAACCCACACCCACATGGAGGAAACCCCCACCCACACCCACGCTCACCTAGGACTGCCCGCCACGGGCCCCTTCCGCCCCCACACCCGCATCCACGTAGGGTACCCAACGGCTACCGCTCATCCTCACCGTCCCCACATCGACGGGGACCACCAGGGGTGCCTCCGCACCCGCACCACCGGGCCCCCCACGCTAGAGGGCCCCGCAAGGGCCTGCATGAACCTTATAGCGAGACGGATGAGGATGACTGGTGCTAGCAATGGCAGAGAGCAAAGGGATACCGGCAGGAGAGAAGAAGAACAGCAGCCTCCAGCGCTTTGGCCTTGGACGTGTAGACTTTAAGTAGTGAATATGAAAGGGTTGGACACCCTCTAAACACTCTACCCTCATCCTGCAGACTCTGATTATGAGGAGGTTGTAGGGGAGTGGGCTGCAAATGGCTTTTTTTTACACAGTTTGTGTAAGACTCGAATCAATAAAGGAGCAGCACGTGAATGAAATGCAAAACAGACAGTTGGGAAGGATAGGCCAAGGCATAGGCACCTCTGACTCTCTGTCTCAGAAATACACCCAGACAGCAGCATGAGGACGTGGCAGACGCCACAACAGAAGAACAAGAGAGGGGCTTTACCAGGCCGAGAAAGCACTTCTCTCAGACTGACGCCCGATTACTTCGATTTGCCAGACCTCTGCTACGTGTTGCTGGTCAGACTACTATTAAACAAGACTGAAAAATGAGCTGGAACACAGAGTTCACCGCTTTGACTCTGCTCCGGGACAGATATGTTTCAAGAAAAATACATTAATAGAAAGTCAGGACCCCCTAAACCCTTACATGCCAAGCTATGCCTCCAGAAAATCAAACTTGAACAATGAAGAACACAATGAAACTTTACATAGAAAAGAAAAAAAGGGAGAAAAACCACTTTATCTTAAATCTTTTTCCTTTCCAAGGGACAGAACCAGGAAGCTCCGCCTATACTGCAAAAACCAGCCAATCCCAGCATTGGCTGATATTTGATGAGTTTTATCATCTCTGTTTACTGTTAAAGACTCACTTTAATGCTGATGGGCCTGCTGTGACATCACTTTCTGTCCAGCCGGTGGTGGGTGGCGGTAGCAGAGCGAGCAAGCAAGGGGAAGGGTTGAGGCAACAGTGTGGGCTCGCTTCCCGTTTCCGAGTGCGCCGAGAGGGGGTGGGCTTAGGTAGCTCGAGAAGGGAGTCGGACACTTTTGTCGGGCCGCATTCCTCCTCTGTCACTCGACCCCCCCCCCCCCCCCCCCCCCCCCCCCAACGTGCGGGGAAAAGGATGACCCCGACAGGAAATGATATCACACAGTTGAAGGTGGCGGAGGAGAGGAAAGGAGGGATGGGAAAAAAAGACTAATTTCTTCAATATTTCTTCTATTGATTACTTCTCCTTCTTGTTCTTCTTCGGACATTGGAGCTTGGTTCTTCTGTTGCATTCGCTCAGCCTCCTTTGACCTTTTTCGGAGTCCAAAAATTGATGGAAACCTGCATGACTGATTAAATACATACTTGAGAGGAAATCTTAACTGGTGTGGGAGGGACCTGGGGGCTTTATAGGAAACTTTGCATTTAGGTTTTACTAAAGAAGTTCTCCTCTGTCACACTCGCTCTCTCTCTCAACGTCTCAAAATTTATTTTTCTGGGTTTCTACTGAACGCGAAACGGGCTTTGACAGTCAGCTGTGTTATTTGCCTCTTTTCTTTTGGGCCAAAGCTCTGTTGAACGACGTAACGTCGTGGAATCATGTGAAAGTTTCCTCCAGTGCTTGAGAGACAAGAGGGAGAGAGAGTGGAACGAGGCCAACTTCTACCAAACTTCGTTTATAATTGTTAAAGATGACAGTCTATAATAATGAAACCAATGTCCATGCAAAATGATGGTGACAATGATGATACTGGTGACGATTGATTGATTGATTGATTGATTGATTGATTGATTGATTGATTGATTGAACTGTTGCTATAGATTTGTTGTTATTGTTATTTGGAGTTCAAGTATGCTATGTTCATCTTGGGTACATTTGTTCTGTTTTTTAACCCCCCCATACAATGACGTTTACTGGGTTCCTGATGCCTTCCTGCAACGTTTCGGTGCAAATGATGGCTTGGGAACATTTCACTTAGCAGCATTGCGTGTTATAACGCAAATCTTACGGATACGGATACAGATTTCTCTCCAGGACAGCAGAAGTGGTGGTCAGGGGAGATCTCAATGTTTGACCTGCAATTATCCAAATGGGGTCAGTGCTTAAGCCAACCAAAAGATCAATACTTCACGGTCAAAGGGGGGGGGTAGAACACATTCTTTTGAGAAGGGGTTGTAAGACTTAGCCTGCGTTTCACACTGAGGATTTTTCAAAGATGTCTGTTGTTGAATTCTCTCACTTGCAGCCAAAAAAGAAAAGAACTACAATGAATCTCAAGCTTTTCCATGAGTTTGCCTCTGCAGCTTTGTGGTGAAATCAGTTGCCGGCCAAGACAGCACAGTATTGGTGGTACAGTGTTGGTGTTGTTCAGTATTCCATGATGTTATTCTGTTTTCGGCCATCAGGGGGTGGTTATCAGCACACATTACCCGACCTGCCTTCCCTACCCTCTTCAGGACAGCCTCTGGGCCGCATACTAGTTTTTAAACTGGAGCAAAAGCGCCGCTTGAGTCTTTCTCTATTAACCATGAGAGGAATACGAGATCAAGACCTGATCCTAGTCAGGAGATGCGGATGTAGCCTGAGAGATGCCATATCTGTCCGTCAGTCTGTCCTTATGTCTGCCTGTCTGTGCCAATGCTGACCTGCCCACCAAACACACAACCCTTAAATCCCAATCTCTACCTTCAGCCACCATCCTGAACCCCCCCAACCCCCTTCTCTCAGGTCTGGAAAACCAGAGAACATTCGCCAAAACCACCCAAAAACCCCAAGTCACTTGAGGTTGTAGCAAAGCTGAAACATCCTTCAGCCATAACCCACTTCAGTATCTATCCTCCTCTTTGTCGTCATGTATTTACAATCTGTTTACCTCTCCGTCTCTTCCTTCAGCCTACCAGAAAGTGATATTGAAGATACAGAATACTTTACAGCACAGAAACTCTTAGGACTAATACTTGTCCTTATTTCTATGAAGGGCAGCAGATATTGAATATTCACTAACTCTAGGACAGAATAATAAAACTATAGAAAATTATAGATTATTACCTACGGATAAATATAGATATACTATAGTAGACATAGCTCTAGATTAAGTATGAATACAGATGCAGATATTTATTTTGCGTACTGATCACGCTCATGACACATTCAAGAATCGAGCTACTCTCAAAACCGTTTTCTCCGCAGTTGTTTGAAGCCAGAAAACAATACCGCAGTCCACGCGTTGTGGCTCTATGCAGACGTCATGAGCATCTTCATGATATTATTTAAGAGGTGAAATCTCAAGCGCTGCAGTCTGGTAAATCACGAAATGAGAGCAGACGGAGCCGAGGATAAGTCCGTAACCTTTTCTTGCACACGTCACATCAAGATCCCTGGCCCATCCCTTCTATCCCCTCCACAAACGTTTCTTCCTTCCAGAGAGCAGGTGCCTCCAGGCCTAGCAGAAATCAAGGATAGTTTAAAGAAGATGGGGATGCAGGGGAGCGTTGTCTTTTGTTTTGGGGTTGTTTTTTTTTTTTTTTTGCTGATTGTTCATTTGTTCAGCAGGCATGATGGGGAGCAAACTGTAAACCCCTCTGTCCTCACCTTCCATCGAGACTGGTTGCGGCAGATGGTGATTCTTCCCCGGAGCCCCCTACAGAGCCACAGTGCCTTCTGTATCCAAGTCATACTCATCAGCTCCTCCCACATGTCTCCTTATCTGCAGTTGCTCCCGTCTGTCCACACCTGACATTCTGTAGTCCAAGAGATCAACCAAACTACGCCTTAAAAGTCGAGTCCCACCGGCTCCCATCCAAACACAGTAACAGGGAGAGGGGGGATTTTCAGACTGGGCCACGGCAAGAGACGGTCAAGAGGCGAGACTTGATGCAGGGAATTCAATCAAAGCTAAAACTCCCACTCAAGTGCACGGATTTTTGTAAAAAAAAAAAAAAAAAAAAAAGTTGCCAAAAATCATATGAGATCCGCACAGTTTGACTCCAATCGCTGGATCTTGCCCTCTTGACTTCAGCACGACGCCCTTTCGTGTCCTCGGTCCAGTTTCAGGCGGTGTAGTGAGGTTTACAGAGGTGCAAAGCAGTTTGCTTACTTCTCAGGTCCCTCTAGAGTTAGGTAACCAGATAGTTAGGCAACAAGGGGGAGAACGAGCTTGGAAACGGGCGGGCCTCGGATTGAGTTGTTGTATGGTTTCACCTGGCATGGCATCAGACGCTGTACTGTCGATCCCTCACCCTTCCTCCGATCACTAACCCACGACCCCCCCCTCACCTCCCCATCCACAGCCTGCTAACGCGCCAACACTCGATGCTAAAGCGTGTTGACAGACAGGCAGAAAAGAAAACTAAACACCTCCATTTTGGCTCCATGACTCCAACTCGCTTGTCCAGAATTGTAACAGCGGACCCAAAATGGCCAACACACAACACTGCCCTTTGTTTGACCGCATGTTGTGTGTGTGTGCTTTTCCAAGAACAACTCCCATCCTTTTGGAAAAATAAGTGAGCATCTGATGTTTGTTTCTTTGTTGTTGTTGTTATTTCATTTTTGTTTGGTTTTCTTTGAATGAGGCTGGGGGGGGATTGCAAGGTTTTTGCTCAGTCATCACTTCTCTTTGCATCTGCTTTCTATCTTTCACCTCTCCGCTGGAAGTCAATCTAACAAATCACTTTGATTTTCCTGCTCCTTCTCAGATGAAGGAAAGAAAAAAAAACAAACAAACAAAAACAACACAACGCACCAACACATCCTTTCAGCCGGCTGTGAAATTGTGTCTCTGGGTCAGTCGCGAGGGAATGTGTCAACAAAAAACACGAATAAGGGCTCTCTTTAAAGAAAAAAAACTTTAAAAAAACAAAAAACAAACTACACCGTGGGTTTTAATGTACAGTAGTGCTGCCAAAAGTCGTGCTTATGTAGCTGAAGCCACGCTGTGGTCTCCCCCATTGTACAGCACTAGGTGTGTGTGTGTGTGTGTGTGTGTGTGTGTGTGTGTGTGTGTGTGTGTGTGTGTGTGTGTGTGTGTGTGTGTGTGTGTGTGTGTGTGTGTGTGTGTGTGTGTGTGTGTGTGTGTGTGTGTGTGTGTGTGTGTGTGTGTGTCAAGAGCGGGGGGGCGGTTTCGTTTAGTGATTTTAGAAGGGGGGCATCGGTGATGTGGATCAGGGAATAAAGTGTGGGAACTTTGGGGAGGGTGGAGGTGTGTGTGTCGGGGGAGCAGCAGCAGCAGAGTTATGCTAATACACAATTTCACAATGGCACTGGAACATTTTTCAGGCCCATCCTCAAACTCAAAGGCCATCATTCCCTTCACTGTCGACCCAACACATGCTGTGTCCCATTGTGAGAGGGGGCGGGGCTACCACTGCTACACGGAGACATCCACTGTGTGTGTGTGTGTGTGTGTGTGTGTGTGTGTGTGTGTGTGTGTGTGCACGAGCGAGCGAAACATCTACGATTGATCCCTTGCTGTCAGAAAAATTTTGTTATAAAGAATTTACATTACATATATTTAATTTTATTGATATTCATATACATATATATATATATATATATATATATATATATATATATATATATATATATATATATATATATATATATATATATATATATATATATATATATATATATATAGCTACTTTGCCACCAAACTCACATGGAGAGTGAGATTCACACTTGCATCTCAAAGCTCACGTGACTCATTAATACGCTCACAGTTATCGCAAGGCAATAAAAGGCATTATGTGTTAGTTACTTTACAAGGTAGGCAGGTCCTTGTATATAATTCTTTATGCAAAGCTCTGTATGAAAGAATGTTTTAAACTAAATTTTTACAGATTTTGTTCTGACTTATGTAAAGTGACAAAAAAATTTGTGAATAACACTTATATATAGATATAGAGCAGTGGTGTCAAACATAAGGCCCGTGATCCCAAAACCAGCTCACAAGAGGCTCCAATCTGGCCAAACCACCAAGCAAGCAAAAGTTTCATTAGAAATGACCACGTTGAGATTGTAGTCATTTTCAGTAATTGTTTGGTTTTGTGAAAATATAGACATTTTTAATCACGTGTTTTGGAGAATGTGTTTTACACCCCTCTGATATAGAATCGAGTGTAATAAATATATGATTGTTAAAACATGATGAAAAATGTAGTCTGAGGGGATCAAAATCTGACTAACAATCAGGACAATTAAAAGTCACGTAATTAAATGACCATTTTAATTAGCAACTAATCCAACTCTGTCATAGTTATACTGTATTTATAAATCAATCGACTGATCGTTTCAGCTCTAATATCGTGTGTGTGCATTATGTGAGAGAGGACGATTTTCATATTCGTGTCTGTGCGTGTGCTTGTGTCCTGACACCATCAGCTACAGTAGGTTACCCTCAGTGCCTTACACTGTACAGGACACCTTTATTTCTCCACCAGAGACAATCATGGCGCACACGTCAGGTTTCAGTGGTCCCATCGCTGTCTTCATCTTCCTCGTCCCTCCCTCCTCCTCCTCCTCCCCTCAGCTCCACCCCCTGGGTGGAGGGCCAAGTGTGTGTGTGTGTGTGTGTGTGTGTGTGTGTGTGTGTGTGCGTGTGCGTGTGCGTGTGTGTGTGTGTTTGATGGGGTGGATAATCATTTGTCTTCACCCATTCCTCATCCTCTTTCCCTCATGCTGTCTGATGTAAATTTTGACTGTATTTGTTGTGTATATAATCCATAAAGTTTCTGGAAAAACTCATCGTGTCCATCACACTTGTGTTTCGTCCTCATTCCTCTTTCCCTCACATGAACACAAGGTGGCAGGATCGAGCGTTCACCTTCAGGTGGACATGATGACGGCTGCATGTGTACATTGTGTAGTGGTGTGTGTGTGTGTGTGTGCTCTCTGATTCCAGAGCTGAGCAGGTATTCAATGTTTCGTTTCACTGTAACAAAACATTTATTACAAACATCCTTCTGGCCATAAATGGACAGACAAGCTACAACACCAAGAGAAGCCATACGTGATGTCTGTGGCATTGCTCGACATTATCTTCTTTTTGTCCATTAAAGCCCAACAGTAATAATTTGATAGAATAATTTAATTCTTTCCAACGATTGTAGCCCTGAATCCTGTCCGGCTCTGAAGCAGATTTGAAGCGATTTCTCCGATGTGGAGAAAATGTCTCCCGTTCTGCAGCCTCGCCTCTGTTTCCATCCGTCGCTCTCACTCGCCCTACCTATCACTCATCAGCCCAGTGGACACCCAGTTGCTTCCAGAAGTTTTGCTCTCAGAGTCAGAGAAAGTTCAGTAAATAATCAGAAGGTTAAGTCTTACAAAAGATGCGTTAACTCTGGAACGTAGGTAAATAGTGAGTTAAATCTGAAGTGGTTGGTAGTTTTCTAGCTAGGGTATACCTGGCTAACAATTAAGATCCAGGTAGTCTTATATTAAGCAAGAAGGTCAGAATTAATTAACCAGTCAACCAAGCAAACTCAAGGTTTGAGTGAAAATGCAACAAAAGGCCTGCTGCTTGAGAAGAAGCTGCTTGAGATGGAAATACAGGCATGTCTTAGGATCAAGTGGGGAAAACTCTCTGAAGCAAGCAACCATCCATCCATCCATCCATAATCCATCCATCCCATCGCCACGGCTCCCCATCCGACACTCGACCCAGTAGAAACCGAACCAGTGCCACAGTAGAAAACCATACAGGATTCACTCAGCAAGATGTGAGGGGGGGAGAGAGGAAAAAAAACATACATGGCAATTTAAGATTTAAAGAGAAGTATTTAATTACAGATTTGCATGTGCAATGTGCATGCCACTATGTGGGGTAACAAGTCAACTTCAGGAATTAAAAAAAAAATATTAAATATAAAGAAAAAAGTATATATATATGTAAAAATATATATAGATAGATGTTTTTAAGAACAATGTGTTTCTTTTTTTTCTTCTATTTTTAAAAACAAAAAATGTAAACAAAAAAACAACAACAAAAAACCTGACCAAAAAAAAAAACGAAAAGGAAAAATAGACAAAAAAACTCATCCTGACAAAAAAAAAATGGAAATGATTTTGGTGATGAAATCAAAGAATGTTTGTTTGTTATATTTGCCAGTTAATTCACGGGCGGGGGGTAAAAGAAAAAAAATAACTGGAGCAACAAGGATAGATAACACTTACTAACATGACAACAAAAAAAAGAGAAAACAATTATTTTCAAAAGAGGGAGAAGGAATTCCAAAACGTGCTTTTTTTTTTCTTCCTGGATGAAAAACAATCCCTTTGAGAGTAAAGAGCTGCCTGAACCCGAATCTGGTGATGTTATTCCCGTTTATTCTGGCTATGAAATCCCTTCTTTCTCCCTCCCCTATCTCTTTCTCTCTTATTCTGACCATCTCTCTCCCCTCCCTCTGTTTCTTTCTCTATCTCTGCTGTTTCTACCAGTGCATTTTGTAATTTCAAACAGAACTCTTCCTAAAGAACCTGAATAAACCAGAGAGAATGCATTCTACCCATCCTGCAGTCTGCTTTCTTGTCCCATCCATGGTTTCGGAGCAGCGTGAAGAAACCTCTGAATTGAGTTGTCATGTTTGTGTACGTTGTGATTATATTGCAGGCGTTATCAGGATGAGTGACAATCCCCTTAAACAGCTTGACCAGGGGAAATGAAAGGTTGGAAATGTAAGTGGTATGAACGGAGCACTTTAGAGAGGCAACATCTCACAGGATTGAAACTGCATGGATGTTCATCATTCAGAAGGATTTAGATTTTGGGAGACAATAATGTAAACATGAATGCTGCCAAAAGTGTAAAAGTTTTCACAGTTTCTCATGTCTGGGCTGAATAATGCTGAATTTATATAAATTATACACATTGTCACAACCATTTTCAAGCTGTGGTTGTTTATTGGCATGAATATTTAAAAATTAGAAAAAGGTAAGTTAATAAATTTGGTTGGAGATAAAATGGCTGAATTAAGCTCATAAACTCCAAGCAGGCATTGCAGATTGTACATGTATGTGTTAAGACTTGATGTTCTTGGTGTCTTTGTGTGCACTGTGCAGGGAACAGAGCACAAACAGTGGGAGGGGAGTTAAATGAGGACACTGTTCTATGTGTTTTCTCCCCTCAGTAGTTTGGAGAATGTGAACAATATCTAAAAGCTTACTGCTCATAAAGTACTTCAAATATGGAGAAAAAATCTGCCGTACACATATTTGATTAAAACAAATGTGAAGTGAACAGTAGCAGTACCTGAATCAAATCCTGATTATAATCCTGTTTGTTGATGCAAAATTGACTAATAATGTAATAATGGCCAATAATGTACTGTGGATTATACAATTATTTTTAGAATTATTCAAATAAACGGTACAAATGTAATTATCAACAATAACAGCTTCTATCTACACCTTCACAGCAGCACAGAATGCAAGGGAAATATAAGCAGACCACAAGGGCCTTGATTGTTCCGCTCTCTGACAAAAATGATGGGAGTGTATGTTAGCATGGCTGTAGAGACTAGGGGTTTTGGGTTTTTTTTTTTAAATTGCAATGGCATTTACTCGTATCGGTACTCGGTATCAGCAAGTAGTTAAAGGTTAGTACTTGTCCTTTAAAAAGGGATATTGGTGCATCCAGGTTATGTGTGATAAGAAAACTGTACAAAAACTTTTTTAAAAAAATGTATTTCCAATATTTTTTTCGATATGTTGTTTCATTATTTTATCATTTGCTTCAAAGTGTATTACCAACCTTTCTGCACTCATGTCTTTCAGATTCCACAAAGCCAGATTGAGGTGAACATGATATCAGGTGAACATTAAACATGCAATGATATTGTTAAGTATGGTGATAATAATATCATTTGTGATGAATACAAACAAATCATTTGTATTTGAATAGCACCGAGTACAACGTCAAGGCCTTCTGTAATAGTGAATCATCATTGTACGGAGACTGAGAAAGGATTCACTTGTTTTCAATAGGTTCCACCTCTCAAGCCATTTTCAGTGGCTCCAAGTATCGTTGTTGTAAATAGACACTCATAACTCAACGGAAATTTCTTGTTTTCACTTGCAAACATTCCCACTGAGCAAGCAACGTCTATAGACGTCCATGACATCCATCTGTCCAGGCCGTAATCTGGACGTCTATTTGACAGCCAGAACGAGTTGACAAATGACACATTAAAATAAAACGATGGACATCTAAGACACCTAGAATCAGCTCTCGCTAGTTTGCAGACAGAAGATTGTGGGTTCAAATCCTGTTGGAGGTGTTTGTGCTCAGAAAAGACATTCAGACAACTTCCAAGAAACAAGTATAAAATAACTTTCATTCTGTGTTTTGGACCACTTTTTGCTCAGTGGGTTGTGACGTAAAGCGGGCCTTAATCATATGACTGGTGTAAATATTCAAAAATCGTATTTGTTCATAATTGTAGTTGTTGACATAAATCCAATATTGATTTAAACATCTTCGAGAAGCAAAGAGGGGGAAAAGTCACCAAGAGTGTGAATAAATCTCCCTGATTACGAGAGTACTTGCAGATTACTTAAATTACTGTGATCATGTTTGATGGATCAACAGTCGAAACAGTCGAGACACTCTCCGACACGACTCCGAGCACAGTGACTGACAAGAAGTGCAGTCATTTTTTGCAATTAAATCACTGTTGTTCAGAGACATGCTTTTTTTTCCATTTTATTTCTGAACATGTACAAAAAAACCCAAACAGAATGAATGAAAGTAAGACATTCATCCAAATGTGCAATCCAGAGATCACTTGACACACAGTTAAATAGTTCAAACTTGAACTTTCATCACACAATATTAAACATGATTTTCTTGTTTTCAAATGTGATGCTATTCAAAAAACATTTCTAAAAGAGTCTCTCCCTCTCTCTCTCTCTCTCTCCCTCTCTCTCTCTCTCTAAGCCCCCCCAGCACCATCGTGCGAACAAACAACGAAAAAGCAACAAAGGTTTTCCGATTTCACATGAAAAGGTTGTCATGTCAACGGGTCCTCAAGCTCATGCTGAACTACAGTTGGGGACTGAAAGTGCCAATGGGATGGATTTTCCCGTGGTCAAATGCGTTTAGCCCAAAGTGTTTCCGACTGATACCTGGAAAATCTACAATGTGAAGTAACTCCTGGGCTGAATTTCCATGGCTGTCTGAATGTCAATTCTCACAGCAAACGCGTCCTTGTTGCCGAGGCGTTCTTTACTGCATCTTCCTGCGCAGAGGAGAGAAGCAGAGAACAGAACAGGTGAGAAAACACTGTGAGCTGCTTCTCTCTGCAGTGAAGAATTTAAAGCATGTCGAAATCAAACACCCACGCAACCGAACGTCCTCACGCTGCCTCCCCGCCTCCCTCCCCCTGTCTACGTCTGGAGCGACGTCACTGCCTGTGGGCCACGGAAGACACACTCACACCTACGCATGCTCTCACGCAGCCTTTCACTGTGTTCCACACACACACACGCACACGCACACACACACAGCCACATTTTATTGGCTTCCCACCTCCTTCCTCTTTCCCCTTCCTCTCTTTGAAGGCCTGCTGCTCTTCCTGTAGCCGCTCTTCTTATTACATCTGTCCTTCCTCCTCTGTGTTTGTCTCTTGGTCTGTCTCCCACCTCCCACATTCACACGCTGGGTGGCATCCGACTGGACACAACAAAAGATCACCACCCAAAAAGAAATTAATAAAACACCTCGGGAATTACTTCTATATTCCATTTTTGCAGAAAGATGTAGTTATGAGAGGGCTTTACGCGCACTAAAAGCATCGCTTCAGGCCATTAGCCTGCCCACTGCATCACACACACACACACACACACACACACACACACACACACACACACACACACACACACACACACACACACACACACACACACACACACACACACACACACACACACACACACACACACATCCAGATGTATCAGAGAGCACCATTACTCTGCAGCACAGTCTTAAAATAGCCTCCTCCCACCCATTTTGTGTCCACTGGCTTCAACGCATCATTTCCTGTCTCTGCCAGCACTGCTGTTTATTCCGCCAGACACACACACACACCAGCTTTACTCATCCGTACTTGTTCTCTCCTCAGCTGGAACGAAACATTTTTGACAGTCACACAGCAAGGGAGTAAGATCGACTTGTATGTTGACAGCCCGGTATCATGTGATCACTGAGTCACTTCTTCCCATGAGACACTTTTACCAATTAAACTTGTTAAGCGTAACTTCCTGTTCACACACACACACGCTCACAGATTAAACTCACTCCGATATAGTTATTGCAGGCTGTAGACGGATGATAAATTCCTGAAATACTGCACAGCATAGCAAAAAATGTTTTTGCTATGTCTTTGCTAATAATAAGGGAGATGTAGATCCCATTTACATGGCAATGGTGCTCAAAGCCACTGCAAACATCTTTTTTGAAAAATGACCCCCAAGGCGTATCTTTTTAAAAACTGCTCGGACTCCCTCTCGGACCTGTTTTCACGTTACATTACGTAAAGTGGAAAAAATTGTTTGTTGTTTACTGTCAACAACAACAGCGCTCAGAGCCACTGAAAACACAACCGCCCTGAATGTGGAAAATTTTGAAAAATCCTCTGAAACCATCTCCGTGGAAACAGGGGAAAACACAACTTTTCTGAAATGCTGCTATTCTGCACATAAGCACGGTCCATAATTCTTCCACACACGTGCAAGTAGATAGATAGATAGATAGATAGATAGATAGATAGATAGATAGACAGATAGACAGATAGACAGATAGACAGATAGATAGATATTTGTATTATGACAGTCACCATAATAACAACCCAATTCCATTGTCTGCTCATACGAATGTCTGTGACGTCACCACTGTATGAAGCATATTGTTGTTAGCGTACATGTGTGTGTGTTTTCATCGCAAAAGCAACAAACAGCGCCAATTGTTTCAGTGTTTCTGCTGTTTCCGTATATGTCGATATTGTTTTCAAAATGTTGCTGTGTAAATGCAAATCTTTTCTGAAACGAAAACTTAAATGCATTTTTTTGCATTTTGAAACAATGTCTCGTAAAAGGGGCCTTCTGGCGGTTCTGTTCTTTTAATGGGAAGTCGTTCCAAATGATCAAACTTCTCGTTGAACAGTTTATTGGTCTTTTATTCTTTTTTTATAAGTTCTGTTTCAAAGATTTGAGGTTTTTTGCCCCAACACTACAATATATTTACATGGCGAAATACATGGGTAACTACTAATTGCTCACTAATTGAATAATACAGATATTGTAATTGAGATGTAACAGCAGTAATTCTATGATGAAAGAGTTTTACACCAATAAGACAATCCCTAAAATCTAGATCTGATCTTGGAAACAAATTTTGATATGAGCGTGTGTTTCCAGCATCTCATGGCTTCACTGTAGTGTTCAGAAATCAGACAGGGGGTCCACAGAGGAAATAATTTGTGCTAATGAGTGTTGATTGTGGTACGACTACAGTGTGTGGATGAGGTGTCATGTTACCTCTCTTCTCCTCTTACTTTCCAACATATCAGCTTTAAAAGCAGCACACTCTGTACATTGTGTTCAATCAATATGCCAATAAGCTGACTTCCCCTCCACACATGTGACAGCCATAGCCAGCGTTGCCTGCTTTCCTTTACAGCCCGTCTGTATCCACGCACATCTGCCCACAGCCGGACCTGATTGGTCCCGGGGCCTATCTGCCTCCATCACGGGCGGAGTGGCGTCGGTCGATGAACGCATGCATCCTGTGACATTTCCTGCGCAGTTCTTTTTTTAGCTCAGGGCTGCTGGAGCTCCACGTCACTGCGACTGTCTGGCCTCTGCACAGTGCATCTTAATCAGGCTGCTTCACGTGTACACCGAGCCGGGGAATCCATCACTGAGAGCATCTCTCTTCATCACTGCGCCAGCCTCGATGGTGTTAGTCGGTTTTATCTGTAGCGAGACAATTTCATGAAGAATACTCGAGCATCGGCATTGCGTGGTAGTCCCAGGGGAATATGGATTGTGTTGTGACAAAAAACGTTGTCATTATGGTCTAGTGACTCGCGTAGGCTGAAGAACTATTTACAACAGCTGTGGTGCACAGGAGAGTAGCAGTAGCAGTAGCAGTAGCGGCGTTTTCAAAAACGTCCATTTTCAGTCACTACAAGCACCATTGTCACGTCAACAGATGCCCAAATGCGACAAAAGTTTTCTGTTTTCACTTGAAAACGTCATGCAAACAGGGCCTGAAGACAGGAACTCACTACTGCCACCTGATGGACAAATGTAGAATCAGCTCAATTTCACATTGTTCCAACATTCAGAAATGTTGATAAAGGGTTTGCCTTTTAAAAACCATAATTAGTGAAAAGATCCTCACTAATAATAACTAACTAGTGGTGCTTAGATCGTGTCTAGTGAAAGTACCTGCTGGGCAAAATGTGTTTTCAGAGATAGAAAATCCATTTGAATCAGTCTTTGTCACTCAAGAACAGAAGAAAGAAAAAAAAATTACAGTTTCTCTCAAAGGAAGGTTTGTACCGCTGAGTTCAGTAAAGCTCTTCTCAGCACATTAAGCACATCAAGCACACCAGTCTGCAAATTGATGCACCACAATAACAACACGAGTGCTGAAAACACGGTTTAGCTCGAGAGGACGACGCCACAATGAGCGCGTCTCTGAAAAGAGGTTCGGGGTGCTTGATCAGCACACGTGGTCCATCTAAGGACACGCTGTATTCTTCCTTAAGTGGCTGTGGGAACATTGTGTACCGCCGCTGAATAGTGAGGAGCTCTGAGGGGAGCAGTCTCCAGATCGCAGCACAGAGACTCACTCCAACATGTCGTCCATCTCAATCTGATGGACAGATGCGAAACTGAAGAAACCTTGCACCAGAGCAGAGAAGATGGACGTTTTTTTTGTTTTTTTACCCCTACATACCAGTAATTTATGAGAAAATTAGGGCGGGGTGATGATTGATGACTTTCGACTCTCTCCCGCCTGTGCTTGAAGCATTAGGATGACTCAACAATGAAAAATGTGAACGACTAATTGGAGTTTTTGATGAGTAATGAAGAGAGTCCTTTATTTTGTGCTTTCACTCGACAGTTTCAAACAAAGCCGCAATACCAAGAAAAAAAGGTGGGATGATGTGTATTAATGTGAAGGAAAAGATGGTTTACGATTTCACCTTTATCTAAACTTGTCGAGACATGATCTCATTTGGGCCTCGTTTACACAATGTTTCCAAGTGAAACTACAAAATTTGTATTGAGCTTTCGGTGCTCAAACCAACTGAGAAAGCAACTTCTTGAAAACAGTCCAACTCAATCTCCATAAAATCAGGGGAAACATAACTTTTTGAAAATGCTGTGTCTCCTTCTCTATGGAAACAGAGGAAAATGCAACTTTTTCCCAAATGCTGCTACTGCACATGTGCACCATTGCTGTTCTAAACAATGACAACAATGGCAATTTCCCAAGAGTCATGACTCCCAGTCCATATTCTCCTGGGACTTGATAGCTTCATAGCTGACAGTCACCTGGAATAATAATCCAACATGGTCCTCTGTTCGTACAAATGTCCTTGCACTCACCGTTGTTGATGTTTATTGTTCTCTACGTGCATGTGTGCAATTCCATCTCGAAAACAAACAACTGCACCCACTCATGGCCTGGCAAGAAAACATTGTTGTCTGCTGTATCCATGTAAACACAAACATTTTCTGAAACGAAAATGCAACAACGTTTGTCTGTACAAACTGATAGAACACAGACCAATGACGTCCCGGTATGCATGTGTGAGCAACATGTAGGAGGATAAATATAGAGGCAGCATCCCAACGATGAATTTATAAATACAGTTGTAGCAACGTGAACATGAACAACAAATCATGGGTGGGAATATAGATGTCCTTGTAGTCCATGAAACATGTCAGCCACAAATGTTACATCTTGAATTTTGAGGCATCATGACATTAAGGTGTGGTAAAGAAGGGAGACGTGGAAAACTTGCAGGGGCCCTCTGGGACCTGAGTTTGAAACCCCTGCCCTCCAGCTATGTTGCCAACCTGCTAGAATTGTATTATTGCCCCTGCCTTGAATTTTCTGAGATATGTTGCAAATAAATTCAAAATGAGGTGATTTTTTTTTTATTCAATATATTCTTTAATTGTATTTTTCAATTACTCCATAATCTATTGTTATAGTTTTTCTTTGTACTTGACACAGAGTGACTAAAGTAAACACCATCACATTCACATTCACACAAGCTGAGTAACTACTACAAGGAGACAAACATGGGAGAAATAAAAGGGATAAAAGCCCCCCCACATGAGGTCTGACCCAGATCCACATGTTGTTTATTTATGTTGAGCCTGTGATGTAGTTTGCAGATCAGGGTCAACACAATAAAACTCTGCTCTGTGGGTTTACGTGACCAATCGAGAGCAGTTGGTTGGATTAAACACTGGCAGTGTGATAATGCAGCTGCTGAGCCTCTGTATATGAAAACAACATTAGAGGACGTAAAGCCATAGAAATCATTTTTGATCTGCACTTGGATACACAGAAATCTCAGTAAACTAAGAAAATGAGGGGACACATGTGGAAATGGTGTTGGAAATAAGGTTATTTTCTCAAATCACTATGATTTTGTGGGGAAATCTTGAAAATTCATAATAAAGAAAAATAGAATTATTATTATTATTATTATTATTATTATTACTATTATTATTATAATAGTTAGTTTTTTGAGTTAGTTGAGTAAAGCACTGATTTAAATGACAGAACAAATTAAAGAATTTCAGACTTAAGGTAAGGTATAACTTTACCATTATGCACTTTCGTTCTAAGTCAGGTTAGTTATAACTCAAAAAAAAAAAAAGAAAAGAAAAAAGTCTTTGGTAGATGGGAGTATTTTTTCCCCATCAGATGTCAGGTCAACATACATGCATTACGACATGGTGTGTCAACAGATCTCAGTGACGACTGAACAAACTCCACCTGCTGATAAGACCAAGTGGCACTACTGGAAAAGTCCTCGTAAAGGTAAACTTTGACCCTCCGGTTTCCATTGAAGTTTCACAATGATACTGTCAAATGAAAAGCTTATCCAGCCCTGAGTGCTGTCGTATTAGCTATTTTACTACGCAGTCCTGTGAATGTCTCTCAGTCACTAAACTCACTCACTCACTGAGGCTCAGTGTGTGAGTCTTCACACAGGTAAAAACAAACACGTAGTAAAAGTCTTATAGAACTGTTGGACTTCCTGGAAAGCTTTTTGTAGATTGTGACATCAGACTGGAGTGAGTGAAATGTCACTTTGACTAATAAAGTCATCACTTGGTGCTTGTTGAGAATTCCCCTCTTGTTTTTCCAGTTCCCACACCACACACACACACACACACACACACACACACACACACACACACACACACACACACACACACACACACACACACACACACACACACACACACACACACACACACACACACACACACACACACACACACACACACACACACACACTGCCTGGTTCAGTGAACAAGAAAACTCCCATCCAGGAAACATGTGACTGTGTTTTGTTTTACAGTAACATGAGTGCCACTTGCTGGAACTGTACCTTTATCAAGGGCCTTTCCTTTGTGTACTGTGTTTGAGGAGTCTGTCCAGTCTTTTTATTTGTTTTAAACTTGATTTAAAATTATGCTTGTGTGTGCGTGTACATTTATTTTTAAAGATGTAAAGAGGGCTTAGGATTTGACATCATCTCAATCAATTGATCAAATTTATTTTCCCACATTTTAGAGAAAAAGCAAAACAAAGAGCTTTACTCAAAATGATAAATAATAATCCTTCTCATATATTCACACTCAAACATACAAGCACACTCAGATGAAACGTGCTGTGGAATGCTCTTGCCGGAAATAAATAAAAACTATTAAATAATTTAAAAAAAAACCACTATCTTAATTGTGTGCGTTTTGGGAAATTCCTGAAGTAGGAAAGGTATAAGAGCATAAAAATCACATAAGAGACGTTTAAAAGCGGAAATAAAACCCTAATAAAACATCTGAGTGCACAGATAAAACAAATATGAGATTTAAATGTTGTAGTAATACATCGATGTTGTTAGAAAAAAGTATAAACTGTAAGAAATGTCTTAATAGATTCCTCGACTAAGAGAATCCACATTAAAAGAATGTTGCAGAATGTAATCTCACTACCTTTAGTCAGAACTGGGAATTCAGAGGTTAACAGAGGTCATTGAACATTATCCACTTCTCTTTTCCTTCACTACTCACACACTCTGATACGCTCATGAGCTCACTTCTGGTTTTTCCATCTCTGATTTAGATTTTTAATGGGTTCAAATAAGTAATTTTCTACATTTGACTTCTAATTTCAACCCACCATCTATAAGAGTCTTAAATAAAAAAATGTTTTAAAAATTAAAAGTTTATGATGCACTTTTCTTCCAAAATACACAAACTTCCCTCTAAAGTTTATACAGGTGGGTCACGGCTCAAAGGTGGCTGTATACCTTCATTAATGTCAAGGGACATTGGATACTTTTACAATTTAGAATTGTAGCTAATTAAGTGACCCTGGTTACATAAACAGAGACATTACATGGTTCTTGTCCAATAAATACTCTTGGAAACATCTGTTGATTGTATATTGCAGTTCAAGTTAAAGTGTGTTTCATTGCTTTCATTAGTACTTCTCCTTTCTGCGCTGCTTTCACAAAACTGGGAAAGGAGAAGTGAGTAGGGGGTTTTACTATGGTGATGATGATGATGATGATGATGATGATGATGATGATGATGGTAATAACCAGAATGACCTGATCTCCATCCATGTGTGTTTTTGGATTCCCGGCAGCTGGCAGGAAGCAGTATGATGAAGGAGGCCTCCGGCTGTTAATGTACCTGCTGTTTTTCAGTTCGCAGCAGCAGCAGCAGCATTTGGCCTCCAGCTGTTCTTGCTGCCAGGTTGCATAACTCTTTCTAATCCCCCCCCCCCCTTTATTTTCCCTTTTCTAAAAAAAAACCTGAGGAGATTCAGAATTCTGTCATAATCCACCGGAAGAGGTACAACCAGGAGAGGTCGGCCTATGTGTGTGTGTGTGTGTGTGTGTGTGTGTGTTTGTTCTTAACAGTAAGCATGGGATTAAAGGTGGGCAGGCCAGACTGGCGCTAGCCTGTACCACACTCCTCTCCGAAAGGATTGACCCCATGAACTGTGGCCTACTGTGGAACTCCACGCCCTTTAATTAATATGTTGGCACCCAGTCCGTAAAATCAAGTTCATAATGTCAAACAAAATGCTCAATAACAGCCAGATACAATTCAAAAATCTTTATTACAAATGTTCACGACATTGATAAAATCTGATTTTTTTTTTCTTTAAAAAAAAAAAAAATAGCAGCTTAGAATGTGAGGTAACATTTCACAGATTTGACATGAAAAAACACACGTTTTACTTTTAAATTAACAGGCTTCCAACATATTGTGGACTTTTTTTCTTCTTCTTCAAAGCACCGTGTGAATGCAGTATGTAGGACAGTAGTATCGACTGATTAAAGTCCACAGCAGCACATGGAAATGTGTGTCCTCTTTCAGTGTTCAAGTCCTGGTTTGAAGGCAGGAAGTTCCCTGAAGTCCAACTTCTTTCTTTCTCTCTCTCTCTCTCTCTCTCTCTCTCTCTCTCTCTGTGTGTGTATGAGTGCTTCACTTTGTGGTCGGCCACTTCACTTCTTCCCCGACTGATTCATATTTGTCTGCTGATTCACCCGGTACACACACTTTGAATCAGCACCAGTCACTTGTCCGGACTCAACTTGAAGATGAATCACTGAGGGAAAAACACCCCAACACAACCAGTTTTCTTCCTCAAACCTTTCCAGTCCAGTCTCCTTCTGATCTGCTTTCCTTTTATTCCTCTTGTTGATCTCCGTTGGGGGCTGTTCCAAACCCCCGGCAGGCGCATGCACTTGAGATTGACCGGAGACCTCGCAGGGTGGCCCCGGTAATCCCTCCTGTCCCGGGACTGCTGATGTAGGTCAGCTCCCTGCTGCGCAGAAGGGATCAAACGGCCCTTATAGGCTCACGAGGAGTTGAGTATCACTCCAAAGTTCAATTGGAGGCTATTTTCTTCCTCCATCTGTTCAGAAAGCAGGTATAACCCGATTTAGAGTCAGAGTTGCCAAAGAGTCCGCTACCCCGACGCGACAGCTGGCCGGCGGGGCCGCATACCTCTCCTCCCCGGGCTCCAGCCTCGCCCTCTTGCTGGGGAGGAAGTCGGGCGCCGCCGACGCCTTGCCCCGGCGCTTCCTGGACTGCCTGGCCGGGCTCAGGTTCTCTTTGTCCTCCGTGATGTCGCTTTCACAGCCGTCCTCCGGCTCCTCCGGGGCTGTCTCGGCCGGTCGGGGCTCCGGCTGTGGCTCGGGCAGCCGGTTCTGCTCCCCGGTGTCCATCTGCTCCTCTGGAGCGGGCGGCGCGTCGCACTCCTGGGACGAGTGATAGATGTCCCGGGCAGACCTCATGACCAGGGAGAGCAGGAGGCTCCGGTGCAGCCTCAGTCCCCCTCTCTGGGTCCGCGATGCGTACAGCTTGCTTATCGACACGGCCAGGATCCGCCTGGCTTCCACGTTCACCTCCATGGCTGTTGTGGCACTCATTGATTCTGATGCGTAATTACGCACGGTTGTTTTTGGCACTTTCACCAAAGTCGACAAGTTTTGCTGTTGTTGTTGTTGTTGTTGTTGTTGCTGTTCCTCTTGCCGTGAGTTGTACTTCTTAGTTTTTTTTCTTTTGTCTCTCTGTCTCAGTTCAGCTAATCACCAACTGTTGTACTCGGAGAAATGAGCGCGTGTGGTGGAGCAGGGTGGCGTTTTATTTGCTCTCTGACGTAATGTGGACTTCATTCCTCAGTAAGTGACAAACAGGCGCCACCCACACCTGCGCGCGCGCGCACACACACACACACACACATACACTCACACTCACACTCACACACACACACACACACACACACACACACACACACACACACACACCATCTGTTCCGTCTACAGTTTTTCCTCATGCTTAACCCGTTCTATTATTTAGATATCTGGTCCTGATGCTGGTCTTTTTCTCGCTTTGAAGTCTAATTTGGCACATCCGATTTCCCATTTGCACATTTTATCACATTATCTCCCCAATTTACAGTTGCAAAGAAATTAAAAAAGGAATAAAAATCAATCTTAATTATCGAGAAAAAGAAAGGTCTGCTGTTTTGTGTATTCAAATTGCCTGCACACTAAGTTAAATCAAGCGAAATTGACAGATATTATCTAAAGCACATTGTGTTCCAGGAGAGAAGGAGAGAGAGCGCGAGGGACTGCAGTTTCCTGAATGGACCACAGCAGTACACGGATTCAGGAATATGTCACAACATATATTTTATACTTATATTACCTTTGCCTGGCCATTGCTTGTTATCACATTATGTCGCAGAATATGCTTCCTTTCTATTTTAATGCATGAAAACGCCATCCTCCCCAAGATCATATTACATTTTTAGATTAGATTGGAGGATGCACAGCATTTATTGTGTTATTTCTTTTTTAGTTTTTTTTAAAATACAATACATTTAAACATTTTCTCGTGCGGTGTATCCTGCAATCTAATCTAATAATGTAATAATTACAATATTTTCTTTTTTAGTTTTTTAAGAGTCCAGCAGCTGATGGAAGTCAGTGTTTACATTCTGATAAAAGAATTTACGTGGGAGAGCGAAACGAGCGTCTCCAAGCTTCCCGAGAGTTTCTACACGCACGCACACACACACACACACACACACACACACACACACACACACACACACACACACACACACACACACACACACACACACACACACACACACACACACACACACACACACACACACAAGTTAAACGTCATTCACTCACACGCCTCCATATAAGGCTCATCCGGTAGTAAATCCCCGTGGGGACGCGCACACGGTGGAAAAGCCATGACGCGAACGCGCAAACAGCAAAACCCCTCCTCTTTTCTCGTGCGCCCGCTCCGCTCGTCCCCGCGGGCCCAGCGGCGGTGACGTCAGTCGGAGTCCATATTTGGAGTTGTCACCGGTGTCAGTGAGGTTACCAGGCAGCAGTACGGCGCGGGTCAACGACAGCGTGCTGCATTCAAGTCCCACCGGGAATGTAGGTTTTTTTTATGAATGGAGAAAAACAATCGCTCTCATTCTGCAGCAAGTAAAGGAAACATGGTGTATTTAACAAATGCATAAACAGCTTACCAACTTGTTTTTTTTTTTTTTTTTTTAAACATCGTTCAGAGTTAGATCGAGATACTTAATAAGAGTTTTTGAGAGGCTTTCTTTTCTCCGCAATCTTTATGGCCCACAGAGCCTTTTTTGCCAAATTATTTTGCCACAATACTCAACGACACTTATAGGTACTTTATGACTGCACTTTATAGCTTAGCAACATGGGGTTTTATGTTGCTGTTTTGTTTTGTGTTGTTGCTGTTTTTAGAATTTTAGCTATTTTAACTGTTTTGCCATTATACCACTCTGTTTTTGCTGCTTTAACTGATTTTGTGGTTTCGATAGATTTAACTGTTTTGGGTTTTTTTTGGCATTTTTGTCATTTTACCTGTTTTGGTGATAATAGCCTTTTTGACAAAACATGTGTCCATTCACAGCAAGGGTCTCTAACTCAGATCATCGAGGGCCACAGCCCTGCATGTTTTCCATGTATCCCTACTTCAACACGGCTGATTGCAATAAGTGGCTTGTTATCTGTCTTTGTGCTGAATGTGGTGGTGAACCATCAGGACAATCAGGTGTGTTAAAGAAGGTAGACATGGAAAACATGCAGGGCTGCAAACCTTGAGGATCTGAGTTTGAGACCCCTGGTTTAGAAGCTTACTTTAAATACAAAATAGCATGTATAATATACATTCAATTAAAAAAAGGAACTGCGTGTAATCTAATCTAGTATTATCAAAAATAAATAAACTGTGGGTTGAGCATCTTAATTGTTTTTACATTGATCCCTTTCACAGAGGGATTGTGAGTTATAAAGACATCTGTCATTACTGTTGCACACCAGCAGCTTCAATCAGAGCTCCAACTGTTCAGTGAACCTTTAAGCGAAGAAGAACAACCAAACATGACTTTACTTCAGGTCTGTACCCGACCGGTCACCATGGCGACATTGTTATGTGTGATTATCCTTGACGCTGCCTCAGCCCGGGGCCAAATGGGCGGTGGATTGTGTGACTTGTATGAATGTGCGTGTGTGCGGACCAGAGGGTGGGGCCTGCTTTTTCACTCTGCACTATTTCTCTCTATAGTATAAACAGTGGTTGGTAGGACTGGGGAGATGACCCAGTTGCCAAAATATGACATATACAGGAGGAAAGCATGGAAACTGTTGCCACAATTAACATTTCACGGGCAGCAAAAGCGATCCATTTTATTAACAACATGTGACTAATGGATTTTAAAGTGCATGGAAAAGTTCAGGGGAAAGATTTAGGGTCTGTTTCAAATCGTGTAGCATTTACTTTGCAACAATGACTTTTCAATGCAACTGTGCAGAAAATGGTTTCCTCTTCTGTGAGGCTTCAAACCAAGTTATGAACTCCTCAATGCAAATCAATGGAACATGTCCACCAACACAGCGATGGGATTAGTAGTCATTTGGAGTACTTGAACTTTCATGAATATTTCTTCCAAGAATGTAATTTCTCTAACACTAAAACACCCAAAAAGTATGCCTTTTCTCTTGAAGTTTTGTCATGTGAACAGGGCTTTGGTTTCAAGATCTCAATGTCACTTTGAGTAACCCACCCCCCAAATAAACAAACAAAAAAGAAAATATGGGCCAGATTGGATAGTAAGTATAGGAGCCTAATACACTACATTGGAAGGACTTCCATTTTACATATTGCACCTTTATGAAACACTTCTTTGTCACATTTGCTTTAGTTTTTTTTGGCAGAAATTCTCACTTCCCCTTTCCTCGTGGGAATTTAACAATATTCACATGTAATTTCCTCAGTTAGCAGTGGGACCTTTCCCAATATTCCCAGAATATTTTACTTCTATTTATTATGGTGTTGGTTTGAAGTGAAGCTTGGCCAAAAATAAACGGCTTGAATATGTGAATGGGTGCAGCAGCAGCAAGTTGTACACACAGCTTCCAAAAAAGAAAATAGGTCATCTTTACATGGAACACTTGAAGACACCATAAGGGAACATGTCAAAGTGTCTATAATTAGACTCACCACTTCACCGTGACTGTTATTTTTTCTTTCCTGCATGTTTACTCTGACCTTGGGTTTCTTTGTTAGGCTGGGATGACTTGGCTCATTGCACGTGTTGTTTATTTTTACCAACTCAGAAAACCTTCCTGCTGCATCATCGAATTTGACTCAGTCTTTCCAGTGAGGTCGATCCACATTCAGCTGTAGTAGCCCTACAGTAGACGAGCAATGCTGAGGTTTAAAAAGAAATGCAGGAGCCAACCTTGACATTCACATCATTCATAATAGGTCATTTCCCGCTCTGATTGTCAAGAAAAGTGTTGGGATGCTTTTGTTGAAAGCCAATGTTTAAGCTTGGAATCACAAAGGCCTCTGTCGCGGATAGTCCAGCTTGAAAACTGAATCCACAAGCAATTAGAGTCTAGAACATTTGCATTCACTTCACTCATCATCTTTGTATTTTATGATTACACCAAAATATTTGTAGTTTGGGAACAATACAGCACACTGAGGAATTTGGTTTATGGCGTCATAACAAGTGCAAAATGACACAGCGAGTCAGTTTTCAAGGCTTTTAGATTATAAGCAGTGTTGGGAGCAACATACAGTGATATCCTGATGTAATGTCACTAACTGATTCTGCTGCTAAAATTGTAGAAGTTTTCATTCGATTTTTAGTGTCGTCATTCACAAAAAATGCTGTAGAGGTGCTGGCTCTTTGTCCTGTTTCCTGTTCCATGAGCATTAGTATTACCCAAGGTCATGTCTCAGGCTCCATTTGCACAACAATATTATAGGTTATCAGGTTAAGTGCTATCTCTGTGTTGTTAGTTTATCTCAGCTTTTTGATTGCTATTATTTCCTCAAAAGAGTATGTCCTATGACTACCTAATGATATGTCTGTCCTGATTTGACTCCCAAATGACCTCAGATGAACTCAATGAGTGAATCATTTCTTACACTGACCCACACAATCCTGGCAACTCAGCTAATGTGTCACAACAAGACTATAATAAAACAACACTTTGTTAATACGTCCAAGGCCAGTGGGCTGAAGCACTGCAGCATTTAACTTAATCATTTATGACTCCCTGTAGGTTTCACAAAAGTAAATAAATACTTTCATCAGATTTATAATGTTGATTTTATTAGTTTCTCTGAGGAGATAAACGTGACTCTTAGATAATCACACCTTAACATCTTAACAAATTTCAAACAGGCTTCAACCAGACTCCAAAGACACTCCAAAAAGACTCAAGACAGACGCTAAATAGGATGAAAACAGGTTAAAAAGAAAAATCAGGCAATAAACAGGGGTTAGACAGTCTCAAACCAGGCTCCAAAATTGCCCCAAAATAAGCTAAAACAGGCACCAAACAAGCTCTAAACAGGCTCAGGTTCAGACGAACAGAACAGAAAAAGATGAAACTCCCCAAACAACCTCAATGGCTTAATTAGCTGAAAAATACCAAAAAGAACTAAAATGGCTGCAACTGAAAAAAATATTAGTTTTACTTATAACTCAAAACTTGCAACAACTTGATTTTGGTCCAGACACGTCTTAGTGTGCTATTGCTGTCTTTTTTTAGTGTCAAGAGTGACGTTTATCACTCCAGCTGTGACTTTTCACAGGACAGGATGAGAGGAAGTGTAGCAAGGAGTGGAGGGGCGGAAACAGGATGAGGGCAGGAAGGAAGGAAGGAGCTGGGCCAGGCCGGGATGGGATTCAAGAGAAAAAAAAAGAAAAGAAAAGAAAACCAGAAATAGAGAGAAATGGGTGGAACAGGATGGACAGATGTGCAAACAGTAAGAGAGGAGGTATTGCTGAGTGGTCATTTTTTCTTTTTTCCTAGTAGCACCCCACATTGATTCATTCAGTCCATTTGTGCATATCCTTTTCAAATACATTTTTAATGAGTGCTGAAAATAATCCATCCATCAATCGCTGTCGGATTTCAATTTCCTTTTAGGGGCAAGGAAAAGTTCAACTGCGGAGGTTTTGATGCGCATGTCGTGGAAGAGCGCACAACAAGTAATCTCTTTGGTTACATCGCCATGTCCCTTCTACCATACTCCCCAGACTCAAAACCATGACCTTCTCAATAAAAGGGAAGTATGCCAACCACAACACAACCATGTGGCTCGCAAAAATATCCTAGATAAAGTGAGAAAAACTTATTTGGCTTCCAAAATCAGCAGTATTCCCATGTATCTAGGAGTGAATGATACTGGCATTACAAGAATATTTCATCATCATTTTTTCTCATGGTGAGCTTGTTAGCTGTTTTTTTCTTTTGTTGTTGTTCCCCTCTGCACGCCTGCATTTTTGATTTGCACGTGGAAGAGAATATTATGCACATTTGGATTTGTTACACATACCACAGGAGAATTGTGTGCAGTTTTGTTGGGTTTTCACCTTGGTGACAACAGTAAAGTGTTTTGGTTGGTCTGTTATGGTCCTCAGCAGACTTTGGCCTAGTTTCTGTCGGAATTTTCCATCCCCACAAAATGATCTGCCTTTTCATTCAAACTGACTGCGTGCCCACGTCATGAATGGGATAATACGTTGTTGCTCCTTGGTTTTGTGCTTTTCCCTATTTCTGGAACAAATATGCAGGTTGTGCTTAGTTGTTTCCATGGCAACCCGTGAGGCCTTTCAGTCCGGCCATGAGCCCGCACAGTGCGCATGCGCTCTCACATAGGAAGACGGAGAAAACATGTCGCTGGAAGACCCGTTTTTCGTCGTGAAGGGGTGAGAAACACAACAAATGGAGGGGTGGAAGTCACGCTAATTCCAAGCGTTAACCCGCGAGAAGCTACGTTAGTCGGCGTCTCGTTGTCTCCTTCAAGGAAAAAGTTACACGTCAGTAGTTAGCTCCGCGGCTAGCCGTGCTAGGTAGCATCAGTGCTAATTGGTGGTCAGCGTTTTTGTTTATAAAGCTTCACGAAACAACAACTGAGGACATCGACAGCGCCGAGATTACTGTTTGTGTTTGTGTTTGCTGGGACTGGACTGTCATGTAATTTGTAATCCGCTGCGGAGTGTGGGGAGGTGTTTGTTTGGGTGAAAGGAGGGGCAGATGTGCCGAGAAAGTGCAGCCCGACACCGAGCCAGGTGGTCAGTGGAGTTAAATACTTAAAGTTTCTGTTCTGATAACTCCTTCTTTTATGTCTCTTTGTGTATCCAGGGAGGTACAGAAAGCCCTGACCCGGGCTCGGGGCCTGTATGACAGATGGGAGGAACTCTTGCAGGAGGGTACACAGGTACATACAATCACTCGAAAACATCAACAATTACGGCATAATCTCTTATATATATATATATATATATATATATATATATACACACACACACACACACTGCTTTTGCTTTTTTTTTTTTTTTTTAAAGAGCAAATATTCTCCATAAAAGCAACAATAATGGATCAAAACATGAAACGAAACTCCCAAAGACTTGTATATTAATAGACTATTCAGGTCAACAATCAGACAAACTGATTTGAAGGTATTCTTAGTAAGATGGCTAACGGCATGAAACAATCACAAAGATATGAAAATTGATACATAGAGAATTAATGTACACTATCTTCATGTAAAAGATGATCATGCTAACATGCTAAAAAGCTTCCAAATGAAGTGACCTCAAAGTGAAGACATGGCAGCAAACGAATCAAAACTATGGCTCAATCTGACCAAGCATTTGAGTGTATAATGGCAATTGATGTGAAATGTTCCACTGATTGGAATTACCTTTCCTAATACTTTTTGACTTTTTACCCCTACTTGTGTGTTTCTTTGACTTGTATCTTCATTTCATTTTTTTTTTTTTTTACCTTTACTTTGTTGATCGTAAATTTTAGAAGTTACGTGTCTTCTGTTTGACTTTGTAATTTAACATCTGGATCACACGCTTGTGCGGATCAATCAAATGTTAATTTAGTTTATGAACTGCTCACAAAGCAAAACTTTCCTAAAACGTTCTTGTGCTCTTTTTAAGGTTGGAGGTTTTATCTGAATTAAAAAGGCCCAGCCACCAGCTCTAGAAAGTATGAATCTAGAGTTTACACATTGATCCATGTTGATAATAGTACAGGACATGATTTCTATGAGCTAATAAATATGAGCAGGGTTTGTTGTGGCATGACTTATATCATTGAGTTGTTGGATGAAACCTGAATTCAGAACACATGTTGTACACATCACAAAACTCCAGCAGCTTCATAATTCAATGATGGGATTCCTCTTAAATTAATTGTTCTCAATCAGAGGCTGTGTGTGATTCCACATGCTTTTTTCCTCTCTGGCTTAAACAACAAATGGTTAAAAGACACATTTTAGAGAAGAAATCTTTTGCTTACAGACACAAGTGTAATCTGCACTCTGAATCCAATTGAGAAACTATTTCACAATAGAAATAGTTTCTGGTATTCTCATTCATCATAGCACATTTCACCTCAGGCCCTGGATCTAATTTAAAAGTAGGGCACATTGCTCAACCTGAAAGCTATTAAAAAGGCATCATCTTGTTATGTAATGATTTGTATGGTTGCTAGGTTGCTCTGTTTTTACCCATTTTGTTCAGCGGGACACAATGAAATTCCATTTCTGTGGATTGTGAGTGTATTTAAAAGGCACATGTGTCCAGTTGTCTGATTGTGCAGCAGGTGTTAAACAAGCTATGCAGAGTGAATATCCTCATGTTTCCCAGGTGAGTCGAGACGAGCTGGACTGGAGCACCAACGAGCTGAGAAACTGTCTGCGGGCCATCGACTGGGACCTGGAGGACCTCAGTGAAACCATCAGTATCCTCAAACCAGGAAGCCCAGATCTTCACATGAACATTTTTAGGAAAAACAAACACGCCCTTTGTGTCGCGCTCACACCCTCCCTCCCTCTTCTCTCAGAGGGTTTAATAATCCACTAAAGGTCAGAGGCACTTTATTTCCATGATAAATACCCAAAGGTCACAAACAGTAAAAGAAAGTCGATATTTGGTTGAAGAACATGTTTGGATAGAAAGGAACATTTGGAGGAGGGCCGACGGCTGTTTGGTAAGGGTTTTAGTAAGAGGCTGGTGACTGAAGTTGATATACTTTATCACAGGAAGCGGTTTAAAAAGTCCTCTCGGCACAAGAAATACTTAAATTAACCTGATTTTGGCTCGGATATGAAATCTTTTTAAAGTTTTACTCTCATGACCTGTTTACACAATGTGACAAGTGAAGGCGCTTCGTTTTTGCATTTTTGTTTGAGGAAAAGCGTTTGCATGACGTCTTGAAAACAACGTGCATTGAAAGGTTGCGTCTTCCCGCGTTTCTACTTAGACATTGGCGTCATTTCCCCCATTTCCATGGAGACAAAGTTGCAGCATTTTTGAAAAGTTTTCAAAATGTTGCGCTTTTGAGACAAGTTGAAGCATTTTCAAAAAATTGCAAAAAGTGTTTTGGAAAAGTAGCGTTTTTCCTCATTTTCAAGGAGGTGGAGTTGCAGTGTTTTCGAAAAGTAGCGTTTTCTCCCATTTCTATGGAGAAGGGGGTGGAGCATTTTTGGAAAAGTTGTTTTCCTCTGAGACAGTTGGAGCATTTTTTTTTAAATTGCATTTTGACTTGTTTCCATTAAGCCATAGCATTTTCAAAAAGTTAACTTCCCCCATTTCCACTGAGACAATTTAACTGCATTTTTGAAAATTGCGTTTCTTCCCCATTTCCACGGGGACCCGTTGGTGCGTTTTTGACAAATTGTGTTTTCCCTCGTTTCCACTGAGCTGGAGGAGGAGCATTTGAAAAAAGTTCTGTTTTCCACCATTTCCACAGAGACGAAGTGGGAGCATTTTTGAAAAGTTCCATTTCCCCTCGATTCCACGGAGATGGGGT
Source organism: Blennius ocellaris (assembly GCF_963422515.1). Lineage (NCBI taxonomy): Eukaryota > Metazoa > Chordata > Actinopteri > Blenniiformes > Blenniidae > Blennius > Blennius ocellaris. Next base: position 19,201,418 of record NC_137652.1, read on the forward strand.
TGGGACAGTTTTTGAAGAGTAGCATTTTCCCTGGTTGCTCCGGAAATGGCGTTGGAGTGTTCCACCCTGGGAGCCATTTTCAAAAAGTTGCCTTTTCAGCCACTCCGAGCGTCACTGTCATGTAAAGGGACATCCAAAATGCGACTATAGTTTTCCGTTTTCACTTGAAAAGGTTGTATAATTGGGGCCTAAATGATCCTGTGTCGGTTTCCCCATGTTCAATACTCTGTAGAGTGAAGCTCTGTTAAAGATACGAGTCCTTGACGGTCTCAGGCATCGTGGAGTCCAACCCGGGGAAGTTCAAACTGGGCGACAATGAACTCCAGGAGAGAAGAGACTTTGTGGAGCGAACCCGGAAATCTGTGCAGGTAAATCCCAAACGTAAAGCTTTCAAAATGCGTGAATGCTCACTCGTCAAATTCACAACGTGTACATTTCAAAAAAAGGTTTTGTTCAAGAGGGAAGTCATGCCGTATCGCAGAATAGAGTTATCGAAAACAACAGCTCCATATTTTTGAATCGTCAATGAAACGACAAACTGTTTTTGTACGCGTACCATAATTCTGAGAACCTTGGAAACTGACAAGAATGCGGTGCATTTCTGAGAAACTTTCCACTTCCTGCTCCTGAGGAGGCTCCAGTGCTCGCTTTCCCCCTCACCATGCGTCACTGTGATGATAACGGGTCACCGAGTTTAGTGTCTGAGCACGAGTCAACAATTTATCGAGATGGGAAGACTTTTCAGTGTGAATTTTGAAAACAGTGTAACAGTGTGAAGACAAAGCGTCTTTTTGATGCTGGTTTACTCGTCCGTCCAACTCCGCCCGAGTGAACGGACACGGTGCATCTTGTTTACGCATCCGAACAGCCAAAAGGCTCGAGGAGTCAACTGAAAGTCACATGAGTGCAGGATTATTCGACAAACTGCAGCAGCGGCCGACAACAAAGACCCGACTTTATTATCTGAGCTTTCAGTTAATTCAATGAAAAGACACATGAAAGTCTTGTTTTGATTATCGACTGTGATGAGATGTGATACAATACTGTTTACTATACTATTACTGCTACTCTATTGATACTTTCCCACTATTACTTGTACTTTATTCATACTTTTTCAGCAATACTCGCACTTTATCGAGACTTTTTATTGCTCCTACTCTCTCTCTCTCTCTGCTAGTAGGCATACATAAAATTTCATGAAATTTTTTTTTTTTTTAAAGTTTATAACAGTGTGATAAATATCCACTTTGCTGTTAAATTCACTCTGAAGTCCTCCATTGTTGTTGTCGTCTTTTTGCTCATACACATGCAGAAAAGCTTCCTCTGTGTTTAAAAAAAATAATGATCTCATGCACTAATTGGCAGTGTCTGAGTTTGTTTGCTGGACTTTGATAGCGCTCAGTCTCGTCGGCGTCGCTCGCTCTGTAGTTTACCGTCCGCTGCAGCATACTTGTGTGTTGTGTTTTGGACCTGGTTTCCATGAGCTACCGGGAAGTACTTTGGCTTGGAGACAGTTACGTAAAACAGCCTGGAAGATTGTCTTCGCGTTTTGGAAACACCCCCCCCCCCCCCCCCCCCACCCCCACCCCGACACGGAGCTCCGCTTCCATACGTTACCACATTATCGGCTCGTCGTCATCATCAGATTGGGATTGATCTGAGATTCTGTGCAACGCTGCAGAGACGAGACAAAATGAAGTGTGTGTTTCCAACACACCTTTCAACCAAAGGCCTTAAAATAGCGCTGAGTCATCCGAGCCAAACAAAGGGAGGGAACGAAAGACTGGTCTGACATGTGGACTTACCGGCCCGGCGTCCACACACAGACCGCAAGGTGTCATTAACGGAACTGTCAGAAACGGTAGCTGGAAATGGTGTGTGTGTGTGTGTGTGTGTGTGTGTGTGTGTGTGTGTGTGTGTGTGTGTGTGTGTGTGTGTGTGTGTGTGTGTGTGTGTGTGTGTGTGTGTGTGTGTGTGTGTGTGTGTGTGTGTGTGTGTGTGTGTGTGTGTGTGTGTGTGTGTGTGTGTGTGTAGGACATGAAGGAGCAGTTGTCCAGCCCCTCTGCTGTGGCTCAGGCGGAGATGAAGAACAGACAGGTGGGTCAGTGTAAAAAAAACAAAAAAAAACAACTCAAACATTTTGTAAACACTTTTTCTTCTTCTTCTATTCAGGTTGGGCCACATAACAAGCCATTGTAAGATACTTGCACGAGTCTAAATCACACCTGTTAAGTGGCTCTTTTTTTTTTAATAACTATGATTGGCTTATATCTTTATTGGCTTCCCTGTAGCATTTGATTACATCAGAAAGTAGCAGTAAACAGATGTAAGCATGAGTAGACTGGGAGTTTAGCAGCTTATTTTAAGAACAAGTGTCTTTGATGTCATTTACTCTTGATGCTATTGTATTGTTTTCGTGACCAATTGTTCTGATACAGCAAAGCAGCGCTCTGTGTTTACATATTTAATATCAAATTTAAGAGCCAATATTTTTGAATTCATATGACTGGATCTGCATAATGCATCACAATTTTTAAACGATTACTATGATTTAGTTTATGTTGAGGCTTCATTCCAATATTTGACCAGTGTTTAAATACTTTTTCGGTGATTCTAAGGGCCTTTTTCCCTCCTTCGAGTGTTTCCTCAGACTTCACTGCCTTGGTTTTACAATAACAACACCTTTACATGATGTTTCAAGTGCAAATGCATCGTTTCTTTTCCGGGGGGGGGTTTCCAGAAAAGTTTCGCATGGTGACGTTTAGAAAAAAATGTCACTTTCCACAGAAGCAAGGCCGAAATTAATGTAGTTGGCATTCAAGGCCACGAGATGCCGCTGATGGTGGTTTTTAAAAAATGAAACCACAGAGACTGAGCTTTTGCGAAAAGTTGTGTCTTTACTTATTGTTTGTGCCGGGGAGAGGGTTTGTATTGCGGGAAGCACTTGACGTATGGAATTTGATCTTGGAACTTTTGACACACTAAAAACTCACATTTGTCCAATCCTAAACACACATACACTCATTAACGCACTCTTTCTCTCGCCATATCTCTTACTTGTGTTTCTCCAGACTCTGCTGGCTTCAACGGGCCAGGACAGGTCGACCGGACTGGAGCCTCATCTGGTGTCTGCAAACTCCAGATACATCCAAGAGCAGCAAGAACAGCAGCAGGTAGAACCAGAGAGAGGAATAAAAAAGGAAAGGAAGGTGCCTCTGTAGAAATAGGGAGAGGGAAGATGTGCATTGTGGGAGGGGGCTGGGACAAAAAAAGGGGTAAAAAAAGGGAAAGTATCAAGTTAAATGATGTTACACATGAGGTCTAACAAGTTCAGTTTACAAAAAAGTGAATCTCATCCTGTCACGAATGAGAGGATTTAAGAGAACGTGAGCCCGATGAAGAGGAGATCTGTGTCTGACATTTAAATACAGGTGCTCGGGTGTCGGTTTGGGTTTCCCGCGGTGTGGGTTGACTGCGGCGTGCGACGATGAAACTGTGTCATCACACATCCTGTGTCAGGCTGCGGTTTTTTTTATACCAGGAAATGAGAAGAAGATGTGGCGCTGGCTCGTAGCTTTCACTCGCTGGAACGAGCCGCTCTAACGTCTGACGTTTCATCGGCTCTCCCGGACACCGTGCATGTGCGATCACTCAAAGACGCGAACACGACGCCCCGCCTCCCTTGAATAGAAATCGTTAACTTCAGAGAGGAAGATGCGCTTGGAGAATAGAGGAGACTCGGGCAAGTGGAGTGAGTCGAAGGTGTGAAAGTCGGCGTGACACGACACAGTCCGTGAGGGCGAGAGTTTGTAGCCTCCATGAGTGAGTCATTTCTGTGAATGGACTCACTTTGAGTCACACCGTGAGGGCGTCAGGTCAAAGCTGAAGACCTCCTGAGCCGTGTCAAGTCGCTTTTGATTTCCATCTGGCACAATTCAAGGATAAATGTTGCGTGACCTGGGTTTGATTAACATTTCTCTTTGCACGTAGAATTAGAAAACGCCTTCGATGGCTGTCGTTTAACACCTTCTTATGGAAATTGGATCGTTGATTCGGGGACATTTACACCAGTCGTGTGTTGTTCCATCATGTGTACCAGCAGAGCAGGTGTTTACTTTGTGGTTTCCGTTATTTTGTTCTCAATGTTATTGCTTTTTTTTTTTTACTTTCAACTTCAAATGTCTGTTGCCAATATTGATGATGTAACATCTAACCCTAACCCTTTTTAAGCAATCTTTTCTTGGGAATTTGTACAATGTTCTTGCTGGTTTAGCTGGATTGGAGCCTCTTGCTTTGGCCGACGGACATTCAGGAGACCAAAAGAGGAATCATTTACTGGTTGTCATGTAGGGGTTAACTCTGCATCTGTCACCAGCTGTGGTAGCACGAGTCAGCATTGTTCGCCTCTTTGATCACCAGCATACTGTCGTCAGTTCCGAGCCTACTTGACTTGTTATTGTAACGCCCACATTAAGCAGTCAGAAGCGAACAATGCATGCCCTACGTGTGTAATTGTCTTTTTCTTGCTCCTCCTCACTTTACTATGGAGCCTTATCTGGAGTAAAAAGACCTGCTGGGTATCAAAACACATTTAATAACACATCAACAAAAGGTGTATTGGAGGACTGAGGTGAAAGTTGTAAAACCACACAGGAAGTTCACTGTGACCAACTTCTCCTAATCTCACCAGATGAACTGATTTTTTTCCTACCTTTTTATATTTATGCTCATCGTAATGGTTCCACTCTTAAGGCCGCGTTTACGCAACATTTCCAGAGTAAAATGTCAAGTTTTTGCATTTTCGTTTCAGAAAAGTTTCGCGTTTGCACAGCAACGTACTGAAAATGACGGCAACGGCAGAAAAAAATTAAAGTGGTGTGTGTGTGTGTTTGCAGCTGATCATTCAGGATCAGGACGAGCAGCTGGAGTTGGTGTCGGGCAGCATCCGAGTCCTGAAAGACATGTCGGGGCGGATCGGGGACGAGCTGGATGAGCAGGCCGTGTGAGTTATACGTTGTAACGCCATTTCAATTGAACCGAAGCGGAGGACGCGTTTCCTTTTCAGCGTCACAGGCACACATCTCGTCACAAGTATCTTCCTTCATTCCGCATTTCTGGAATCCCAAAGTTGGCCTCAGCGTTTGGTGTTTCAATCGGTTTCCTCCCTCGCTGCAGCCTTTCGTCTCGCCCACGTGAAAAATCTCCCGCAGACATCGACAGCAACGCGTCAAAGTCGGGTCACACTCTGGCACGAGCCGAAGCGACTCGTCAGTCCGTCAGGCAGAGAATTAATCAGCACTTATTTTCTTCATCATCTGACAGCTGCAGTCTGCCAACGGAGGAAGTGCTGGATTCTGTGTGAAGTCCACAACAGATGACAACACCAGTATAAATAACTCAGTGCAGCTCTGCGCTAAAAGACATTCTAGGGAATGTAGGAATGACTTGGTTAAAATCGATCGACGCTCTGCAGCCGCTTTGCTTAATAGGACTGGAGCGGTCGCTGAATAAGAAAACTGGTCTCGAGATCTTGAGTATCGAGCAGTTTTAGCCTTTGAAGCAGCTCACAGGCGCAAGGGTTTGTAAATCATTCATTTCCACTTCTAATGACTCTGAGTGACTCGCCGTCATCAGTTTGTGAAGAAGAGCTTAACCTCACAGTTTGATCTAAGGCCGCGTGTGCGTCTCTTCACCGCAGCATGCTGGGAGATTTCGGAGACGAGATGGACCAGACGTCGTCGCGCATGGACTCGGTGCTCAAGAAGCTGGAGAAAGTGTCACACATGACCAGCAGTGAGTTCAACACACACAGAAACCTCTCTTTGATTTGGTTTTCATAAAAGGAAAATATACTGGTGTTTAAGTTGAATGTCTTAGCAGAGTGCTTTTCATAGTTTTACCTGGAGAGATGTTAAAAGTACCACCTGAACCAGTAGGAGTTTTATCCAAAGTTGCTTACTCCGAATATGATTGTTTTTGTCCTCCACAGCCAAACTGTACAAAAATAGCAGTTAAATTCATCCCAATGAGGTGCGGCCTCTTTATCACTCATGAATATATAAAGAATAACAATATAGACCTATGATACTTAGTATATATGTCATTTCTTTGCACCACGAGATGGCACTTGAACTGGTGTCAGTTGCTGTCTTGAGCAGAGGTGACAAACATAAGGTTTGTGGGCCAAAAGCGGAGCGCAAGACGTTGCAACAGGTGACCAACGGGGGTCCGAGACTATTCCGCCGCTCCGGTCCACTGCCGGTGGAATTGTGGTGTGTGTGTGTGTGTGTGTGTGTGGCCTCCTGTGAAGGAAAACGTGTTTGACATCTCTGATCAACAGGGCGAAACATCAGGCCTATTAAATTCCAGTCAAGTGAACTCCGCTATCCGATTGGATCGTGGTTGTGTAACTCTGTTTATGATGTTAAGTTTCCATGTAAACTGCTTTAGATTGATTCCCACAGGCGGGAGCTTTGTGTCTTGTTACGTAACGTCACGTTCACACACACAGCGAACACGGGAGATTTAGCAGATTCTGTCAGATTGATTATCGTCTCTTCCTGATCGAACTTTCCACGAGTTTGCCGTTTTGGAAGAGAGAAACCCAAAAGGCCAATGTCACAGAGCAAAGCATTGTGGGATTGATCCGTCAACTCAATTGGATGATTATCAACTCGCACGTCAATCTGATCACTTTTCGTTCCCCCATGTAAATTGTACCAGCTGATCTTCAGTCACACCGGTAATAGAAGTGGAATCAGTGCAGTATATTTAGTAAGTAAATTCATAAATATGTCCTATTGTGATGCGGAATTAAAGTAGATGGAGATGATCTCTATTGAGACCGACGGACGATTGCAGAACTCTAAGCGGTTTAATCATCTCAACCAAACCCCTGTAGAAATACGAAACGCATTATATCTTGGCTTCAAAATGTACACTTGAAGTTTCCCCAGTTGAGTTGCGGGAGAACTGACCTCCTCCGCCGTGGAGTTGAGCGCTGTGTCGAGTTCGTGTCGTATAGATTGTATAGAGAAGGTAAACCTGGAGAACTGAATTGTGTTACGCTGGCGTCATGGCGCCGCGCAGACCGCGTGACTCGGAGTGTCTGCGGCTCGTCACATCACCGCTCACCTCCGTTTGTCTGAAGTATATTAAAAAAAACAAACCCCGCCTCCCCCGCCTGCAGGTCGCAGACAGTGGTGTGCCATCGGAGTGCTGGTGGCCATCCTCATCGTGGTCCTCATCCTCTTCTTTGCGCTCTGACGTGAGCGACCTCTGACCTCCGGCTGACAGTTCACCCTTCTCCTCCCCGTCGGGGCGGGACGGCCAGATCAAAGGGACCCCCCCCCCCCATTTCACCTCCTTCCTCCTTTCTTCACACCAAGGACAAAGGCTGCTGTAGTATTTCACATGGGGAGGGTGAACTGACAAAAAAAAAAAAAAAAGTCACGGTACCTGATGGACGCTGCTGCATTAAGAAAGAGCCTTTGTTACCTATGAGTAAATGTTGGAAGAAGAAGGGGGGGGGGGGGCGTTGGGGGCATTCATTGTTGCCTTAATTATATTTTTATACCATTTTCTTTGAAATGTGCATTATGTTCACGTGCCTACCGAAGAATTGCGGTGGGAAACGAGGGAGCGGCCGAGAAGTGTGACGGCTTCTTTTGGTACGGTCAGACCCCCCCCCCCCCCCCCCCCCCCCCAACCGAGAGCTGCAGGTATACACGCCTCCATCATCATCATCAGCCGCTCTGTATGAAGGCTGTAGGAGTCTAACAAACGGTCTCATTTACACACACACACACACACACACACACACACACACACACACACACACACACACACACACACACACACACACACTCTCATAGTGAGGTGAAGTCAGGTCTGCAGCCGCCTGACGCGATTGCTGAGGCTCAGTTTCTCTCAACGGGCGACGAGAAGCAGCCCCTTTTATCTAGAAGCGTTGGCTAACGAGCGGAGGAATAGTTGCTGGGCAGGAAGCCTGCGTACAAGGCCCAGAGTCAGGCTTACAGCGCCCCCCGCTGGACATCCCGCCTC